>NW_020539725.1:17101483-17422491 GCF_003426905.1 Ctenocephalides felis
AAAAAAATTAAAATTATGAAATGAAAGTTCCAAATTATGAAGCATATTTTGGCGCACTTTATAAATTCAAAACAATTGATAATATTATAGTAATTAACTATTATAAATAATAATTAATATTACATGTTCGTTCTAAAGATTTCAGTTGAAATTATTATCGACTAGTTTTAATAAAAGCGAAAGTATTCCTTTTCCTCCTACTATTTTACTAATTTGTCCTTCTACTGAGTAGCACGAACTCTATGCTACTTTTTTGTTAACAGTTGAAAATTTTATCTAAATAACTAAATCTCAATACTTAATAAGTCGACTATTTACACCTATCGAGAAGTCCATGCAACTCGCCTTGGTATTTTAAAAAAAAATTCATTCAACTTTTAACTTTTTAATCCAGAATTTTGATGAAAAAATGAAAATTCGCAGTGATAGAGCTTATGGTCAAAATAAACATCCTCAAAATATAAAGACTCACAGAAAGTGATGATAAAAATTATTTATAATATGGAAAACACTATTTTTAATATTACTTGGATAAATTTTATTAAAATCATTAATTATGAATTATCAGTAAATATTATTTTTATAACAGATGTTTTTAGTTCTTATGTCTGAAATTGTCTTCTCTGATAAATAAGTGCTTGGAAGAACTTATTAATTTTAATTTATCACAATATAATGAAAAGATTTAATATTAAAATGTTTACATCAGATTTTTTAAAAATCTAAATATAAATATGAGCAGTAGTTTATACAAAATTATAAATAAGTTTATATTTATTTCTGATACTTCAACAGAAATTTTATATAATAATCTTAATATGAATGCTGTAGTATCAAATATTCACAAAATTGATACAACAATAAAATATATATATTTTGAAAAATATAATTTACAATTTTTCTCACGAACTATTTGGTCTTCACTAAATTCTTTCCAAAACAAATAAATTTATTATTCATGCCTGATATTGCTTCATGCAGCGCTGATAATCCATCCATGTTTTTTGCCTCTCCTTTTTGTAGAAGTCGAGTTTTTCTTTCCTTATTTTCATACAATTTTCTTTTAATTCTATCAATTGCATTTTAGATTCATTCATTTTTACTGTAAGCTCATTTAGCATAATTTTCTGAGCATTTACTGTATAACATCTATTTTCAACTTCTTTACTAGTACTTTCCAGTTCTTTTTGCTTAAATTCCAACCGTTGATATATTTCGGAAATACTTTCTTCTAAGGCATTTATGTTTTGCATCACTGACTGATCTTCCAGCAAAAGTGTTCTGGTTTCTTGTTTCATATTTTCAATAAAGTCTTTTCTTTGCTGCTTTTTGTTCAAATGATCTTTGTATGAGTCATCACTTTTTGATAATTCTTCTTGTAGTGCTTCAAAACATGTTTGCAAAATACTAATTTTTTCTAATAAAGTTTGTTTAAGTTTTGTCAGATCATCAGTAACTTCAAGTGTTATTTGGAGAGATTCCTTATTAAAATCTAGATTAAGAAGCGTTAGATGCTCATATAACTTGCACATAAAAGATTTGTATGTAACCAAAACTTTATTTAACTCTGAATCCAATTGTAATAATTTTAAATCATATTCTAATTGTGTTCAGTATGTTTTTGCCGAAGTTCTGTATTATTATTTAGTTTTTCTATGTTTGCTACTATTTGGGATTTAATTACAGATTTTTGAAGCTTGTTCATTGGTTGATCACGTACTTGTGCTTGTAATCTTTTTTTTTCGTCAAGCAAGGTGTTTTTTTTTCAAGAATCTTATCTTTCTGTAATTTTAATTTTGCTAATTTGTCTGACAATATCTGCCTTTCTCTTCTAATTCAATAAGATGTTGATGTTGTTGCATAAAGCATTCTCTTCCTTTTCTTAAATCTTCATACTGTTGCCGCTTTTCATCCAGTATTGCTTTGAAGTTGTGAATTTGAGCTCTTTTTTGAACCAATTTTGCCTCCATATCATTTACATTCTCAAGTAACGATGGACAACTAAGTTCAGTAACACATTTATCACTAAAATCTCAACTTCGAGTCATTACCCTCATTAAAGAGCTCATACATTTTGTAAATATAATCCATTTTGCAGAGCATTTGCTGATTTTGCTGTTCATTTGGTAAATAGCATGTGTTCGCTTCGAATAACTCTTCACATATTAATCTAAACCATGTTAGCAGTGCTAAAGCATGAGGCCACGAATGTCTGGTCATAGGTGCTAGTAAAATAGATTTTGATAATTGACCATTGTATTTGAATAATTTCATCATTTTCATCACTTCACATCAATAATTTGTCGGTGTGATTTTAATTCTATTTGCTGTCAGTAATGATGTGAAATGCTGAAGATAATTAACGAAATGAGAGATGGTCATTTGTCTTAATCCACCATTTGGCATAGTAAGTCATTGTCAACCAAGTATTTTTGCAAAGCAGTTGTTTGTTCATTAATTTTCGATGCCTTTTCCTGATTTGGACGAATTGTACTTGGTGGCCTAGATTGTGATGGATGACGTACTGGTGTACGACAGGGTGTAGAGCAAAGGCTCAGAGCACTACGACTCCTACGTAATGGAAATGCTGATTGCTGTGGAACTGGAAGCACAGGTACTGCTTTGATTTTTGTGCACGATTTTGGTTCAGTGGACATAGATCGTTTTCTATTTCCATCATTGACGGGTATTTTACTACTTCTCCTAGTTCACAAAAAATAAAATCAGGGCAATGTAGATACAGGAATTTACTTTTATAAATACCTTGAATTCCGAGAGGAAAAGCTTTCATCGGTTCTCAGTTCAGACAGGCGTACAGGTATATTTGCCATGGCAGGACTTTCGACTAAATACAGTGCACATAATACAACTAATCACATATGCGAATGTGGACATTCGGTATAAAACATGCAAATGAATTACTTTAATGACAATATTAAGAACACCAAAAGATCGTTGAAAAGCGTTGAGCTTCATGACAGTTGCATAGAGATAACTCCCTAACCTAAATAGACAGACACTACAAACGTTTTCTGCGCTCATACCACACTATTCATACAAATTAGCTAGATGGCGCACAGAATAACGTTAACGTTACGCGTGTTACGAATGATAAATGATATATGAAATATCATATTAACATTGTAAAAAATCCAAAATCAAAAATGAATTGAAATTGAAATACTTTATATTGACGACATAAAAATATTAAAACATATATAAATCTTTTATATTTATACATTGTTTAATATAATGTTTTTTATACAATTATTGTTTTTATTCGGCATGTTGAATTTTTAATTATGACTAATGTATATACTTATATACAAAATATAAATAAATTTTGATTTTTAACTTCCCGTAGGGTAAGTTATTGTAATGGGCCGAAAATCGGAATTGAAAATTTTTACATTTCTCGACGTTTTGAAGGTTTCTGAACATTTTGGTATACCTCAGAAAAAATGGATGTGAGTGTGTGTGTGTGTGTGTATGTATGTATGGATACAAATTTCCAGTCACGTTTTCGGGCGCACGGATCAACCGATTTGAACGTTTCAAAAAACATTCGATTCCCATTCATAGGGAAAAGAGCTGATTAGTTTTTGGCAAAGGCAGGTCCAGCCGTTTCGGAGATACGGAGCAAAGAATGCAGAAAATAGAAATCGACTTTTTGAGAGAACGGAGTATCCGATTTGAATGATCTAAAAAACATTCAATTAGTAATGATTGGAAGAAGTGTTTTTTAGTTTTCGGCAAAGGCAGGCCCAGCCATTTCAAAGATACGGAGCTAAATATGTAAAAAATGGCAGTTTTTGAGAGAACTAAGCGTCCGATTTAAATTATTCAAAGAACTTTCTGCTTGTCTAAACAAAATAATTGATTTTGGAAAAAAAAATTTCCAATTTTTTTTTTTTTTTTTTTTAATTTTTTGTATATCGAAAATATTCAGATTTTATTTTTAATTCTGACTATAATTCTAATATACTTTACAAATAATTTCAACTTTGCAATTCAGTTTATACAGTTCTTATAAATATTAGACAATGTTACAATATTTATAATAATCTATTTGAAAACATTCAGTATTCCTCGAACATTTTGTTACAGTACGGGAAGTTCCAGCATTTGTCTTAAGGCACGATGCCATAATTGCCTCAAGACAGAATTCCACTTACAGCTAGTTTGTATTTATTAAAAATCAAAACTACATTTGATGTTACATGTTAAAGGCTATTGCTTTACATTTTCTCTTGTTTTATGTGTCATGTTTCTAGATGGTTCATATACATCTGCGCAAATACCCCGTATTTTTTTTGCGGCGCGAACTAATGGCACCCAGTGTGTTAGACTTGACATGGTAGGCGGTGAATTTATACGATGCTTCCTGACACATAAAACAACGTGATACAACAACCATCGCCGCCCGCTCCATCCCCAATAAAGCCCTTACTGTTTCAAAGAAAAGCTGACCTAGAGCCGTATCAGGGCTAACAGTAATCATGAAATTTAAAGAATTACTTCGATAACATAACATACGGATTTAAAATTTTTAAACATAATTTCTTTTCTAAATCATTAATATTACATAAACAGTCTTCTAAAAATGTATTAAAATATTTTATTTTGATCATGAATATATTGAACTCTAACATAGTCTACGACTTTGATATTTGATTTTTTTAACCATAGAGAGAAGTTTTGGATATTGTTTTTGGTAGCAAATCTGATTTGCTAATTTTATGTTTTTTTGATATTTGAGTTTTTTAACAATCCTAACCGAAAGTTTTTGTTTTCGCCAGAAAGTGCGATTTGCTAATTTTATATGATTGTTATTGTTAAAATACTTATTAATTAGTTAACTAAAAACTTATAATTAAAAAACACTTAAAAATTGTGAAACAAAATATTTCTTTCATCAAAATACCTAAAAATTTTTAAAAGAAAATACATAAATTGCTGGAACTTTCCGGACCGTAGAGAAATACTCAAGGAATATTAAATGTTTTCAAATAGATTATTATTAAAATTGTAACATTGTCTAATATTTATAAAAATTATATAAACTAAATTGCAAAGTTGAAATTATTTCTTTAAAGTATATTAGAACTTTTGTCAGAATTAAAATTAAAATCTGAATTATTTTCGATATAGAGAAAAATTTTTGAAAAAAAAAATTGAAACAATTTTTTTTTTCCAAAAGCAATTATTTTGTTAAAACAAACAGAAAGTTTTTTGAATCATTCAAATCGCTTAATGCTCTCAAAGGTTTATGTTTTTTGCACATTTAGCTCTATATCTTCAAAATCACCACTTCTCCCCGTCATTACGAATTGAATGTTTTTTGGATCATTCAAATTGGATACTCCGTTCTCTCAAAAACACGATGAATTGTATTTTCTGCACTCTTTGCTTCGTATCTACGTAACGGCTGGACTTGCCTTCGCCAAAAACTAATCAGCACATCTCCCCATCAATAGAAATCAAATGTTTTTTTAACCATTCACATCGGTTGATCCGTGCGCCCGAAAACGTGGATGAAAAAAATGCGGACATGAAAAACACACACACACATTCATTTTTTCTGAGGTATGCCAAAATGTTCAGAAACCAGTACAATTAGTATTGAATAAATTTTGAACGTATTAAATCAGTGGTTTTCAACCTTTTTGCACTACTAACCCCCGTTTTGATGAAAAAGTTGTGCTCCTCTTAATGTTTTCAACAATTTAATTTCATAAATACTGACGTTAGACTGCAAATTAATATGCAATATTATGTGAAAAATACATAAAAAAATAATTATTTTTTATCATTTTATTTTTTTTATTGATTTTCAAAAATTATATTTTGGAAACAGCTGTACGCCCGTCTTGCAACAGTTTTAAATAAAGATTTAATTAAGAGTTAGGAAAGAACGGTAATAGAAATCAAATTATACACACTTTTTATTATTGTACTATATGAAAATATCATTTGTACGTTTTATAGTTTTACAATATTATTATCTTATCAACTCACCTCTATCCTCGGGGGCATTCTTCCAATTAATTAGATATTTTTGTATTATTCAATACAAGCAACATAAAACTTTCCTTTACTATATAATAAGTATAGTTGGTTCCGACTTTTCTTCAATAACATCATCATATTGTTCTTGTTCATTCTATGAAATAAAATAAAATAAAATCAAAGTATACCAAAAGTGGCAAATTTTGCAACTAATATGATTTTTATCATAATATATTTTCGGTATTTTACACTGACTATGCTAATGAACCACTATTTAAATTTGATGTAATTTCTAATTTCGACTAATTCAAAAAATAAAAAATAAAACTCTCCAATGCCTCTCTCTATTGATATAGATAGCTATAAAGGATACACATAGATATCTTCGCGTGCAAACAAGACCTTGGACAAGGGTGTGCGTGCGTTATCACATGTATTAGTTGCTTTATGAATAATTCTATTTTAGCGGATTCTGAAACATTCGCAGAAACTATAATTCAACTGAGGATTTATTTCTAAATCTTACTATTTGGAAAAAAGTTCAACTTTAAAAGAAACTGTCGAAATCAGTTTTGCTTTTTGCATGTATATCCAGAATTAAAAAAGGTTTCTTTAGATGAGAAATAATAGCTGATTAAATTTTAGAAAAACTTCCAAAATTTCCGCTCAATATTTAGTATTATTATTAATTGGTGTTATAAAACATTGAATTATATTAATCAATTACTTGTAGCTATTAACCCTTACGGTCCGAAAATTTTCATCATCACTTCTCACAGAAAAATAGTTTTCTGAAATTTTCTTCAAAAAGGTTGCAAGTACTTAAATAGTATGTTTGAAAAAAAGTCATGCAACAGTAATACGAATAATTTGATATATTTCTTTTTGTAATAATCACAATAAAATGGTATTCTATGAGTTCAATGCATAATAAAGAAACTATAACTAAAATAATATTGGATATTAATAATAATATCGAATTAATAGTAATAACAGTAATAAAGATAAGTTCACGAATAAATAAAAATAAATTGATAATAAAATATTCTATTTGTAAGGTAAAAATGTTTCTATGTAACCAGTTAACTGTGAAGCGCTCATTGAACTATGCGAATAGAGAACTATGAGATACTAAGTAATATTTTGTTGTAAATATCCACCTAAAACATTTTTTTGATTCCTGTGTAGCCTCAGCATATTCTAAATATCTTGAAATTTGAAAATATTCTTTTTTAACTTCCTGTAGGGTAAGTTATTGCAATCGTCCAAAATCTAAATAAATTTTTTGCATATGTTCACGTTTTAAAGGTTTCTGAGCATTTTGGCATACCTTAGAAAAAATGATGTATGTATGTGAGTGTGCGTATGTGAAGTGAACTGAGCATACGATTTGAACGATTCAAGAAAACATTGAATTTGTAATGATGACAAGACGTGGAAATTAGTTTCTGGCGAAAACAGGCCCAGCCGTTTCAGAGACTAGGAGCTAAAAGTGTAAAAGATTTCAGATCTTAAGAGAACAAAGCTTTCGATTCCATTTTTTTGGAAAAAAGTTTCCATTTTTTTTTAATTATCAAATATCAAAAATGATTCGGATTTCAATCCTAATTCTAGCTAAAATTCTAAAACCATCTTATCAGTGGGGTCGGAACCGTGTGGGCTGTGTGGGCTTGAGCCCACCCATCAATTTCAAAAAATTATATGGACTAATATCTCTAAAAAAAAAAAACGAACACACTGGCTGCCTATCAAAAAAAAAAAAAAACGAGCCCACCCATCAAAAATTTGGTTCCGACGCCACTGTATATACTTCAAATGAATAATTTTAACTTTGCAAATCAGTTTATATAATTCTTAGAAATATAAGATATTTCTAACTCCGCTCAATCCAGTTTTGTTTATTTAATTTTCATATAAACATATATGAATTTCGTCATCCAATTTATAAGCTTTTATATTTTGTCATTCAATACATATAAAGAATGTTACAGTATATTTGATAATCTATGAAATTATTTAAAATTCCAGGAATATTTGATTACCATATCGGAAGTTCCAGCAAATTGCCTTAAGGGGCACAACTAGTGTAACCGCCTATATGTTATTTTTGAAGGTATAACCTATCGAAATATGGAAAAATTGAAAATTCGATTTTTTGAAAATTTCACACTAGTTGTGCCCCTTAGGAGACTATCCACCACTAATTCTTTCAAAACTTGCAAACTAAATGTCTTAAACATTTAAACACATACATGGGTTACTAGTTAAATTAAAACCATATATTATACCAACAACTTGGAAAAAAATCTATTCAAATTTTACAGAAAAAGTTTGGAAATCATTTTTAATCTAGAACGCCCGACACCGGTATACATGCGTGCCGTGGTTTAGGTATTTGTGATCACTTCTTGTCCGAATGATGATTATACACATCGGAAAAGCTGATGAAAAGGCTTGACTGCCAGTCTGACAAAGATATTCAGGTCGCACGTTCGTATGTAATAAATAATAAAACACCTACTCGATTAAAATATCTAATAAAAATTATTACATTAGTATATCAATTAAGTAAAACAATGTGTTATTAAATAAATCAATTTTCATTTGTTAGAAAATTGTCTTGCAATATTTAAAAGTTGACATTGAAATTATAATAAAACCGAATCTGTCGAAAACAATTCGGAACTCTTTGATGCAAAATAAATTTTGTGATAATTGCAATTATTACGTTTAAAGACTATGAAGACTATAAAAATGAAGACCTGAATATGACCTACCAAACTAATTTTATACCCTTAATACAATTCATGTCTAATAATCTAACATATAAACATACGTTATGAGTTAATATATGTAGTTTAAATCGAAAAAATATTTTCCTAATTTAAATAATTAAATATAAATTAATGACTGAGTTAAGTTAATGAAATTTTTTTTCTGAAGTTAAAATAAAATAAGGAGCATAGGTACTATATTCTTTAACTTTTGAATAAAATATATCTCCATTCTGCACTTAATTCAGAAATAAATATAACCGCGTCGTGTTAATGACCTAAATACTACCCTCATAGTCATTAAAGTAAACAAGTATAACCTGCATGTTCCGAGAAGAAGATATTTCAACGCACTTCTCATAATCGGGGGTGAAATTGCAATGGAAATATTTGATGAGCCTGATATTAAAGAGCACGGGGTTGTTATTAGATAACATAGTGATGTTATGTAAGTATTCAATAAAATGTAGAAATAAAATTTTATAATAAAGCATTTTTATGGTACAGTGTTTGAACAAGTTACAATTATTGCTAAAGAATTTTCAAACAAAAATTTAGCTATCCATAATCATTATCAATAAAGCGTCAATCTTAAGTTGAATTTTAACATTTTCTGGGCCAATTTATTGTTTTACATCAAAAAAATTAAGAAAACAATAAATCAGTAATTATAAGCCTATATATGCAAATGAAAAACAAAAATTCTGTTTAAGCAAAAATTTTAACTTCCCGAAGGGCAAGTTATAGTAATCGCAAAAAAATCGAAAATGAAAATTTGTATATATCTTTACTTAGAAAAAATGGATGTATGTGTGTGTGTGTGTGCGGATACAAATTTTCGTCAACGATTTCGGGAACACGGATCAACCGATTTGAATAATTCAAAAAACATTTGATTCGTATTGATTCGTCGATTTTGACGAAGGCAGGTCTAGCCGTTCCAAAGATACGGGGCAAAAAGTGCCGAAAAGGTAACTCAGTTTTTAAGAGAACGGAGCGTCCGATTTTAATAATTCAAAAAACATTTTACTTGTATTGACAAGATGAAGAATTGATTAAATTTCATGAGGGCAGGTCTGGCGGTTTCGGAGATCTAACGAAAAAAGTAAAAAAAAAATGCCATTTGGCGGTCAAAAATGATCATTAGACATATGCACATCAAATTATCAGATATTTTATAGAGATTTTAACAATAAGTATAAATTTTGTTTGCATTCCTATGGGTTCCGTACCAATGTTTATCCGTTGCGCGCGTTATATTTTGTCTCTATGCAGTTAAAGCAGTACGATTGCTTTGAAAAAAAGTTCAGATCTTCCAAAATATGTCAAAATAAAGAAAACCTTTTTTTCTAATTTTTTTTTTCATATTTTTTTCAAAAAGAAGCAATTTTTTGTCCAATTTATAGTTTCTCAAAAATCTAATTTTTTCGAAGTAATTTTTCTTCAAAAATATTATTCGTTTTTTAAAAAAATAATAATTTTTGATACGGGAAGTTCCAGCAATTTGCCTTAAGGCACGATGCCATGCGCCCCACTAGTTGATATTTATGAATTATGTGACTTTCAAGTCAAAGCAGCCTATAATGTTCGCACTTCAGTGTATGAAAATGTTATTTCAGGTTGAAAAGCAAGGATGGCATTAAAAATATTGATATTAGATGTCCTGACAATGTTATAGAATTAAGATTTATGAATTAACACACAAAAATATATAAAAAAATTGGAATGTGATCTGTAAGTTATGCGGGCCCATAAAGAGTTAATTTAGTATTTGGAAATATGGAAATTGATAAAATAAGAAAATATTAATTGATAAAAGATTAAAGAATGATAATAAAGAAAATTTATTTATTATTTATTTAAATTTGAAAAAAAAATTAGACATATTTTAGCAATCGTACTGCTTTAACTGCATAGAGACGAAATATCGAAGCACGTAAGAGACGCGTCGCCGTCTAACGGATAAACATTGGTACGGAACCCATAGGAATGTAAACAAAATTTATATTTATTGTTAAAATCTCTATAAAATAACTGATAATTTGATGTGCATATATGTCTAATGATCATTTTTGACCGCCAGATAGCATTTTAAACTTAAAAAACTGACTTACAGTTTCTGGCACTTTTTGCCCCATATCTTCGGAACTACTAGACCTGCCTTCGCCAAAAACTAATCAGCACGTCTCCTTATGAATACGAATCGAATGTTTTTTGAATTATTCAAAACGCTTCATCCGTGTTCCCGAAATCGGCGACGAAAATTTATATCCGTACACACATACACACACGCACACACATACATACACACACACATACATCCATTTTTTCTAAGGTATGCCAAAATATTCAGAAACCTTTGAAACGTAAAGATATATAAAAATTTTCATTTTCGATTTTTTTGCGATTACTATAACTTGCCCTACTGGAAGTTAATAATGATCTCAACAAGTAATGCATGTACTCGTATTTAGAAAATTATTAAGAATAAAAATGGAACTGTTCATATATAACCATTTAAGCAGTAGTGTTAAGCAACTGTACCAAAACTAATTTAGCAAGACACTAATCATTTCAAATGTCGATACAGTCAATTTTATTCATATATCGGGAAGTTAGATATAAGAGTTGTTAGATATAAATTTTGATTGACAGCATGTACTATTAAAATAACCACCCAATTTTAATTAGTTCAGGAATATTATTAGCATTTTGATAAAGTTGGCCGAATCATTTTCTTCGTTATTCTAGGAGATTATTGTTTAATTCATTGTATTTTTTAATTTTATTTGTTGCTGATTCATTTGGACAAAATATTGTTCAATTTGAAGATCCAAGAACTTATTATTTTTTGCTAAATTTACCAATCTTCAATATAAATGTGACTTGTAATAAAAATCATACTAATTAACTGGTTTTATTAATAGTTTTAATGTTGCATCTCGATCCAATTAAACTAATCAGCATTTTTGCTCACGCTCTATATTTTGAATTTGATTTTTCTTGAAATATTGTTATTACTAGATGATACTATTCATATGCTTGGTAAATTCTATATTGAAAATTTATTTTCATCCTATTGAGAGGTAGAGAGATGGATTTTTTTTTAAAGAAGTGCTGCTCAATACTTTCGTACGAAAATTTCTATTGAAAAAGCATTTTCTTTTTATTTTAATCTCCCTTAAAACTATCCTAAAAAGAAATTTTGTTACGCTTAGCAGAAAAAGTTTATTGACACCTTAAAAGTATTGTTTTATAGAAAAAATATAACTCTCATATATGTTATTTTAGAAGCAGCAACAAGTTAGGTGTAAGCTGCATTTTTGCCTTAAAGCAAGTAGTTAAACTTCCCGATATGTGTAAATAACTGACTTTATGAATAAAAATTAAAATTTGTCAATTTTTAAAATTGTGACAGTATAATTTTGAAATTTTAATGCAGGCAACCAATTCAAACTTTAAAATGTATAATTAAACTATTTTCTGTAAGTTTAAAATATTTTAGGGTGTTCGTTAAGACGATAAACACTATCATCAAAAAAGTTTTATCAAAATGATCAAATTGTTCATCGTCTCCAAATATTCACGAAGAAACGGTCTAGCCGATGTTTACCAAAAACTAATCAACACAATTCGCAATTGATTGGTATAGTTAACGCGCACAAAAAATTGCACTTACTTGCATATTGTGAAGAAACTGCTCGACTGATTGTCGCAAAAATACTAATAAATGCGAGATATACTCGAGTTTTATCGAATGGATTTTTGAATTATCAAAATCGTGCACCGTTTTTGAGAAAAGGTCGACGAAAGGTCAAATTATGGATCGTATACACACACTTACTTCTTCCAAATTTGATCTCATATTACGAGAAAACATAATATTAGCATATCGGAATTTCTGGCGAAAACATAAACTCCTTCTTCGGGATGGTAATAAGTAGAAAATCCAATATTAAAAGTATACATCCAATGAAATTTATCATTGTGACAGAAGGCGTAGCATTTCTTTCGTTTCTTCGCATGCTTAATATTCATAAAACATGTTATGTGATAATTACTAAATTGAAGCATCACAAAGAAGGGAGGTTCTTGATCAGATGGGCCGTGGAAATTCTTTTTGATTTACGATTCGTGTGTAGATAAAATAAAATTCAATCGCTGATGAATTATAAAAATCAGGTCAAGGATATTAATTAATAAACTAGATAATTGTATTGAATTTATAGACAATAATCTAATAGGTGCTGAAGATAAATGTTTTCAAATCCATCATAAGTTCATTGTATAATGCTGCATTATACTATATACGTTTTATAATTAACTTCCCGAAAGAGAAGTTTATGTTTTTATCAAAAAATCCGATTCGCTAATTTTATGTTTTCTCGACGTTTCAAGCCACTCTGAATCGAATGAGCCCAAATTTGGAAAAAGTATGTATGTGTGTGTGAGTGTGTATATGTATGTGAACAGATTTTTTGCCGTAAATCAACGTTTTCTCAAAAATGGCTGGACCGATTTCAAAAATGTAAAAGCCATTCGATGTATCTCGATGAAGGCTACCGTTTGTCAGTTTTGCGCTAGGATCAACCAAGCCGTTTCTTTGTAAATCGCAGAAAAGTGAAAAAATAAAGATAAATGAAATAAAGTGTTAAAAAAAATTTTCGACGATTTTTATGATTATTTTTTTGACGGTAGATACCATAGTCTTATAGATCATAGTAAAATATTACGGCCCTACGACAACTCGTTTAACTTCGTCAAAGTTTATAAATATATCGTTTGTCAGTTTTGTGCGACGATCTGCCGAGCCGTTTCTTTGTAATTTGAAAAAAAGTGTTAATGTTTTCGTTGACATTTAAGCTCCTACTACCGAATTGATTTAAAAAAATCAAAAATAGTTCGAAAACTCTTAGTTGAGAATGATTCTGATTAGTTTTAGGTAAAAATCTACCGAGCCGTTTTCTTGTAATTAACTGTTGAAAAAAAATTATGCCGATTTTTATGAAACTTTTTTTGGCGATATATATCATGGTCTTATAGAACTTACTGAAATATTACGGCCTTACGACAAGTTGTTTAATTTTAAAAATTCATCACAGTTTGAGAAAATGAGTAGTTTTTTTGACGTTTGTTAAAATTAAAATTAGACGATTTACTTGGTATAATGAACATACTAAACTATCGAAGTTCTACGGAAACTGGTTCAATTATAAAAATTATTGATTTTTGAAAATTTGCTTTTAGAAAATACTCCGATTTGACGTGTTTTTTCGTTTTCAACTATGCGTAATAAATCCACTCGGAATACTTATAATCACTCATAAATTAATTTCTTCTTTATTGATTAAGTCGATAATTTACCCATATCAGGAAGTTCATGTAACTTGCCTCAAGGCAAAATACCAATACCAACTAGTTTATATTTTATTTTAAGATAATCTCGTTGTGTTCTGATATTTACACCAGAGAGGAATTGAAGATATAAGTACCAGAGTTTTCAAGCATGATTAGCAAAATCGACGGCAGCGAAGGTAAGTAATAGCTAATAAGGCTAGAGATTTAGCTGCATCATTTATTTTTGACATTAGAATTCGTTTCTGTTCGGAATCTTCGGCATACGAATAGTTAGAAGAAGTGCTTAAAAATTGTGCAAAATATTCTTTCAGAACATTTATTCATATAAAATTTATTTACCTGAAAAAATTGTACTATCAATTGAACTAGATAGTCTAAATCGATATCAAGTTCATTCTGTTTCTCTGAATGTTTAAACCCATTAGTAGTTTCATTTTTTTACAGTTGCATCTTCAAATAACTTTTTCTTTATATCAGTTGATTGTGACTAAATATTGACTGATATGAAGATATTTTTGTCAAATTTTTACGATGATGCATAAAAATCATAAACGACGAGAAAAAGTTATATAAATTTAAAAACTTACAAATACTCAAAAACAGGGATAAGCATTTCCTTTACCGAGAATGAGGTCTTCAGCTACACTTTTGAACTAATTCTGAAATAACATAAGTACCACCTTGTAATTATAATTGATTATCCACAGATACCACAGCTAGGCAATAAAAATCTGTCATATATCTATCAAATAGTAAAAAAATGACTATCCAATTTCTTCCCAAGATGCGTTGGTGGCACCGCCACCTTTTGAAGAAGAATCTTCCGCACGATGCTATTCGGAAGAAGAAGATTATTCGGCCAGTGTCACAGCTATTTTGGAAAGACGAGTAAGTTCCAGGTCAAAGGGCAAGAGGAGGAAGTCTTTTAAAAGTAGCATGGCCAGCAGTCCGGCCAGTGGAGTGAAAAATGGTGGCAGGAGAGAAAGTTCAATAAGTGCGGCAAGTTCAGCAGAGTAAGTCGTATCCAATATTATTTAATATTTAATAGAAATAGTGAAAAAAATTGGTTAAACTTTACAATTATTAAAAGGAAAGTTAGGATTCTTAAAAATATTATAATCAAAATTAGCAATCAAGGCTCGTTTGACTATGCAATAGAATAAGTACAGTAAAATAATCTCTGATTCGAAAACCAATTTACAGCCAAAGTAAATGACAAATATATATAAATTACAGCCAAGTTGATGATAATAGCTCTTGAAATTAGTGTGTCAAATATTTCATCTAAGTGAGTGATATTTAAAACATATCTGAAAATAGAGAGGTTACATAAACTTCAATTTACAAAATGAAGTATTTAATGCAAATTAAATATAAACCGATTTCCAAAGCTAAATGAAAGAAAAACAACTCATTTTATAGTATCAACCGATGCAAAATAAAAAAATTATATTCTGCTTTGTAATAGGTACACATTGCATTTGACATAATATATTTTTAGAGAAAATCATAGGTAAATATAAAATATGAAAAAGCAGCATACTTCTGCAATACAATTTTATTTTTCACAATAAAATAAACTGATAATGATTTCATTTATATCTATCAGAACCGTAGTGTCCATGGAAGAGGAAGTCCCCCAACAAGTAACAGAAGAACAAATTTTCGAAAATATTCGATTACACAAAGAAGTCTTAAGTTCTGTTAAAATGCAACCATGGCCAATGAGAAGAAAACGAAGACTAGCACATCAAGTACGTACTAAAATTATTTTATCATTATAAACTTTTCCAAATTTAGCACAATATAAATTTGCTTTTATATCAGGCAAAAAGTTATGTCGCCCGGCATGAAGATGTTTTGCAGGAAAGATTGGCTTTATCAAGAAGTACCAGGGATATGATGGCTAGAATTAACATTTTTCTAGCGGCGGTAAGTAACAGTTTTCAAATAATAATATCTAATCTAATAAATAATTACAACTAAGCTTGCTAAAACTAAAATTCAACATTTTTTGTACCACCTTTTACGTCCTGTAAATTCATTAACTGACAAAATTCAAGAAAAATGATAATCTTAATTTAAACGTCTATCAAAAACAAAAGAATCTATAACACTTAATTGGTGCTTAATATGTTTAACGTTTAACAAAATACTTAAAAAGTTTAACGTCTATCAAAAACAATTTAATCCACATTAATCCACTATTGGTGCTTAACAAGTCTAAATCTGAAGAGAATAAATAAATTCCGCGATCATGCAAATGTTTGAAATTGAATCAAGGAAGAATAACAATACATTTCACCGACAAATCTCCTTATATCTGAAGTAATATACACCAAGTGTTAATTAAATAATTTAAAGTCAAGTTAGACGATAAAACATGTACCAAGTTTTAATAAATAAATCGAATATTCATACTGGTTCATACTCGCAATTAAAAAAATAATATTACCATATTGCACATTTGGTTCCTCAGACATTTAATTCTTTGCATAACTTTTTTCAGAAATGGAGTCATTGGAAGCGTGAAGCAGCTAATCTAGGAAACTGGCTTGTGCCATGGGAAAGAAGGATCAAAGAAATCGAATCCCATTTTGGATCAGTAGTCGCATCATATTTTACATTCCTGCGTTGGTTGTTTTGGGTCAATATAGTTATAGCAACGGTTTTAACCGTTTTTGTCGTTGTACCTGAGGTACGGCAGGCCACTAAACCTATTAGATATAAATATAATTAACTACATTATTTATTCACTAGATATTAACCGCCGATCCTCAAACATCTGGCGAACGTAAAACAATGATTCCTGAGGAAGAAGCTTCTTCAGGAGATCTCGTTACTCTTTGGGATTTCGAAGGTCCTCTCAAATATTCACCGTTATTTTATGGCTACTACACAAATCGAGAACCTGGTACAGCTCATGGATATCGACTACCTCTGGCTTATTTAGCTACTGGACTTGCTGTCTATATTTATAGCTTTGTTGCAACATTAAGAAAGTAAGTAGAAAATCTTCTTTATTGAATAATCTGAAAAAAATGTGATGCTATGAGTTTGGGTTGCGTAACATATGATCTATCCAATAAAAATTTCTTCCCTTTTTAGAATGGCCGAAAACTCTAGGATGTCAAAGTTATCCAGTAAAGATGATGAATGCATTTTCTCTTGGAAATTGTTTACCGGATGGGATTATATGATAGGGAATGCGGAAACTGCACACAATCGAGTTGCCTCTATAGTACTTGGTTTTAAAGAAGCCTTATTGGAAGAAGCAGAAAGAAATCGAGAACCAAGAAAGTAAGAAGGAAATTCTCAACTTTCAAAATTCTATATTCATTTAATAATATCCAAATATTAGACGATAATTCTTTCTGATCACGCATACATTTGAAAGGAAAAGTCTTTGTAATTAATATTGACTTCTTGAAATTTAATAGTCTTATCGATGAATGTCGTCATTAGCTCATTATGAGTTCAAAGTCAGCATAATTTTAATGTAGTTTATAGAGAGTTTGATAAAATTGTCAATTTGTCACTTTAGTTAATTGATAATGTACTAGTACATACTAGTATAATGTACAAAATTTCTAGCATCGAAATCAGAACTAGTTGGTATTGGTATTTTGCCTTGAGGCAAGTTAAGTGAACTTCCCGCAATGTGCAAATAATCGACTTAATCAATAAAAAATAAATTAATTTATGAGTGATTAAAAGTATTCCGTGAATTTATTATACATAATTGAAAACGAACGAACACGTTAACTCGGAGTATTTTCTGAAAGCAAATTTTCAAGAATCAACCATTTTTATAATTATACCAGTATCCGTAGGACTTTAATAGTTCAGTATGTTTAATAAGACCAGGTACTCTATCATCATACCAAGTAAATCGTCTAATTTTAATTTTGTCAAACGTCAAAAAAACTTCCCTTTTTCTCAAACTTTGATGTATTTTTAAAATTAAATTACTTGTCGTAAGGCCGTAATAATTTAGTAAGTTCTATAAGACCATAGAATATATCGCCAATCAAGTTCCATAAAAATCGGCTTAATTTTTTTTAACAGTTAATTACAAGAAAACAGCTCGGTAGATTTTCATTCAAAACTAATCTGTGTCATTCCCAACTAATGTCGTTCGAACAGTTTTTGATTGACACTTTTTTCCAAATTACAAAGAAACGGCTTGGCAGAGCGCCGCACAAAACTGACAAACGACAGTCCTCATCGAGATACATCATATGGCTTTTAATTTTCTGAAATCGGTTCAGGCATTTTTGAGAGAACTTCGATGAAAGGTCTAATTTTAACAAATGCCAAAAAAATGATACCAATTTTTGCAAACTTTGACAAATTTTTAAAGTTAAACCAATTGTCGTAGGGCCGTAATGTTTTAGTGTGATCTAGAAGACTAGGGTATCTACCGTCAAAAAAAAAAATAAAAATCGTCGAAAAAACATTTTTTAACACTTTATTACAAGAAAACGGCCCGGCCGATCTTTACCAAAAACTAATCAGCGCGATTCCCAACCAATATCTTTCAAACGGTTTTTGAATTTTCATAATCGATTCAGAATTGCGGGCTAAAACGTGGACAAAATTTTTTTCACTTTTCTGCTATTTATAAAGAAACGTCTCGGCCGATCGTCACACAAAACTGACAAACGATAGTTCTTTTAAATTTTTGAAACCGATCCAGCCGTTTTTGAGAAAACGGCGATCTACGGCAAAAAATCTGTTGGTGCACACGCACACACACACATACTTTTTCCAAATCTGGTCTCATTCGATTCAGAATGGCTTGAAATGTCGAGAAAACATAAAATTAGCGAATCGGATATTTTGATGAAAACATAAACTTCTCCTTCGGTAAGTTAATAAAATATCTTTTTACGATTTTCTCGAGATTTCTCTCTATAATAGAAAATAATGTAAAAAAACTATTTATGTACAAAAGGTGATTTGTAATGTACTGTGTCCAACAAGCAGGTGGAAATAGATAGATATCAAAAAAAAAACTGTGCTCCTCCACGTCCAATTTAACGATATATAAATTGCTAGGTGTCTGTATATAATTTCCCTGTGAATTTTCCAATCAAGACACAAGAAAAAGTTAAAACAACACCAGCACGATTTCATTTGATCTATTTTAACTCTAAAACTGTACATACTTTACAATTAATAAATACAAAATACTGCAATTTTTTTCGTAGAATTTTAAATAGTCGTATAGTTCGTATTCCCTTTTCAAACTGTTGATAATGTTCTGATCATATATCAGAAACAAAACGTCTGATGAGATCATATTTATAAGCTTATAGCATGACTAGATAATTTAAGATGACTCATAAGAGCATCTTAGCAGAAAAAGCCTTCTGCCTTTGAATATAATTTACCACAAAACTAGAAAAATATTACTATCCCTCAGCTGGCGAGTACTGCTGGTGAGAGTAGCGGTGAACTTGATGGTAGTAGTCCTACTTGGTGCCTCTGCATATGCTGTCGTCGTGGTAGTCGAACGATCATCAACTGTTAAACCAAACGCTAGTTGGTGGAGAAGAAACGAAATCACTGTCGTTATGTCTTTGATCTCGATCATATTTCCTGTCCTTTTTGAACTTCTGGGATTCTTGGAACGGTTTCATCCTCGGCAGCAACTGAGGCTGCAATTGGCAAGGTAAAGTATTTATTCATAAATTCAATATTTCTAATATAATTGTACAACTGCATCTGGCGTATAAATTAACGCGCATGAGCAAAAATCAATTAAAGCATCCCAAATATCCCATAGACACATAAGCTTCAAGCTAAAGCCATCATTAGCTATAAATAAGATGGCCAAAAAAACTGCAAGGAGGATGTAAATTTTGATTCTAATCTTATATTTATTTTTAATTAATAAAAAATCTTTACCCATCCTATAAAGTTTTATATGGGGCTAAGACACGTTGCGAAAGAAAAAGTAATATGTATCTAATTTCTTTTAATTGAAAAATGTCCTATTGATTTTCGCTATGAAACGTTCGTATTATCAAAAAATATTTAAATATCACGATCTATATTAATTAGGTCATTAAAATGTAATAAAGTATTAGTCTATTTTTATAAATAAATATCCTTTGATTGATTTTTTTTTGTTTTGGTAATGCAAATAAAGTTTTTGATCATCAAATATCTTTAAATGTTAAGAACAATCAAATTTAAAATATATTTAAGAAAATACTATGTACTTATAATAATCATCCTGTGAATTCTATGAAATCATATAATCTTGATTGTTAATATGTACGATCAATAACAGTAGCTAATATATTAATTTCATTAATTTTGTTATAGTTTCCGCGTTATTTTTTGTAATAATAAGATATAAAATGTTTAAAACTTTTAAATGTCATTATAATAATTTAACATATGAAATCTTAAAAAGATTATTTTAGTTTATAAAACAGCTGATAAGCATCTCTGTCTTCTATTTTCTTATATACATACTCAATTATTTACCCGAAAGATTATTATTTAGATATATTTTCATTAATTATAGATATTCTAATATTTTCTTGAATTCGATCACTATTGCATCTTAACAAATCTTTTTTGTCTAACGAAGACAATTTAATAATTTTTATACGAATGTTTATTTTCACATTGATTTCAATTTAGTCTATGTACAAATGTATAGTTAGTAAATATAGTGTTCAAATTCTTTTAGTAATATTATTCATAAATACACTTTGCTTTGAAATGGATCTATTTAATACAAATATATATTTCAAAACTAATATTAAATTTGGTAAAATAAATAATCTGGACAATTCCAATAGCATATTTTCATTCCAAGTTCATCATATTTTGAAGAGGTTTAATATTTGGTTCCAATAAGCATATCTATAAACATTCCACAATGCAATTAAAATAGAGATAATCTGTAAAGTTTTTTCATCCCTGCGACCAATGCAGGTAAAAAAACAGAATAAAAAATATTCTCCTGATATGATTTTATCAGACTAGAGAAAGTGCCACTTTTTTTTCTCTTCAATTTACTTAAATTCAAGTCGAAGCATAAATATATAAAAATCTAGTTTTAAGCTTTAAAAGGCGTCGAGCAAACGTCGAACCAGTTACTTTTGTGTTGCTTGATAATAGTTGATTGTTGTCTTGATTTGGTATTATGTTTAGTTAATTTCATTTTTATCCAGGAATTTAATAAAAAATTAGTTATTCTATTTAAAATATTTTGATCATTTTCACAGGATCATGGTGCTCAATCTTCTTAATTTGTATTCGCTGATCTTTGCGCAGTTCGACAAAATCGAAAACATGACAATTTCTTTAGAACAACTGAGACCTAACATGCCATGGAATCAAGTAACAGAAACAAGTGCGATTTCAACAATTATATTCGCTACAGAAATGACTTACATAAGCACAAACGAAGACAAAAAATTTATGACAACCACCGAAACTACGACTGAAAATCATCATTCTGCTCTTCCAGAAAACATAAATAACACAAATTGTTATGAAGTGCCAGTAGTCTGCAATACATCTCATCATCATGTGGCTCAATTGAAAATGCCATATGATTACGATGATGCAGTATCATCTTCAGAAGAAAACTCTACAACTAATTTGCAAAATTTAACAAATAGTAAACCTAAGTCTAATTTATCCCTCTGGTATAATTTTTATAATGAAAATGTTGATTCATTCAATTACACCTTTGATTATGAAGATTATGAGGTTACTGATCACAACAACACTAACACAGATTTTGATGGTTATAATATTAGCACATTGCTACCATCTTTATATCATGATTACATATCAAAATTTACCAAGTCTCTCGGAGAAACTACCACCGAATTTGATAATACTGCTAACAATGATACAGACCAATTAAAAACATGTTTTATTTTGGTTTGCAACAACATAACATCAGGATTAAATCTTGATTTATCTCGAGCCTCTTTTTTAAGATCAGATGATTTACAATTAGATATAACAACTCCTGAAACTGTTGCGCAAACAAATTCTAAAATAGTTAATAGGAGACCGGAATTAAATATGGAAACGAGAAGAAAACTTCGAAAATTGTGCTGGGAAACTAATTTTGGACAAGAACTGGTTAAACTTACAGTCATGGATTTGGTAATACTTCGTTTTATACATGAAGCATCTAATTCTATTAATATATTTCTAGCCCATAATGAACACTAATTTCATTTAAAATTCTCGGAAACTTTTTAAATTTAAAAGTAGCTCTAGTTCCATCTCATATAGTAAATCATTAAATTTATGGCAGGTGCTGACAACATTCACTACATTGATGGTTGATTTTTTGCGAGCTTTGGCTGTTCGATATATGAATAACTTTTGGTGTTGGGATTTAGAAAAACAATTTCCCCAGGTAAAAAAATGTTTTTATTTTGAAAATTCATAGTGATGTATGAATTTTAATTATTATTTCAGTATGGCGATTTTAAAATAGCAGAAAATATTTTGCATCTAGTAAATAACCAAGGTATGGTGTGGATGGGAATGTTTTTTTCTCCGGGGCTGGCTATATTGAATCTGGTCAAATTAATTTTATTGATGTATCTTCGCTCATGGACCGTCATGACTTGCAATGTGCCTCATGAAGT
This sequence comes from Ctenocephalides felis, assembly GCF_003426905.1. NCBI lineage: Eukaryota > Metazoa > Arthropoda > Insecta > Siphonaptera > Pulicidae > Ctenocephalides > Ctenocephalides felis. The sequence goes on from NW_020539725.1 coordinate 17,124,267, forward strand.
AGTTTTTAGGTATTTTTGCATATTAAAATTGATTGATAGCAAAAACTATTAACTTAATTTTTAATCTTTTTAAGAGCTTCTCGATCAAACAACTTTTATCTGATGCTCTTGTTGACCATGCTATTCCTGTGCGTTTTACCAGTGGGATACGCAATTGTATGGGTGGAACCATCCTGGCATTGTGGACCATTCTCCAATTATAAAAGGATATACCATCTGTTTACCGAAACACTTCATAATGCACTTCCAAAGTATATCAATATAAAAATCTTAAAATTTGCTGTTCATATAATTTTATTTACACATATTTGTATTTTCAGGTCCTTACATCGATCTTTGGACTACATAGCATCACCAGGGACCATAATACCACTGCTGGTACTTTTAGTATTGATAATTTATTACTTAATATCATTGACGGCTTCATTGAGAGAAGCCAATCAAGATCTGAAGGTATAACTTTTTTAAGCTCTAATACATTTTTATAGTTAATTTTCATTTCACATTATATACATTCCACTTCTCCTTACCTATTACATATTTACGATTAATATTACATATTTTATTTTCCTTGATGGATACTTCTTCCGAAGGCAGGTCCGTGTATTGTGTTAAACTGCAATTCAATCATCAATGGACAAAGTTATAGTACTTTTTTCTGCACACAGTACCGGAAGAAAATTCGAATGCGTTTTACTAGTAAGATGCATATTGCCAATGTAGCTATGCCCGCCGCATTTACATAATGTTGCAGCAATGCCTATTTGAGATCTCAAGTAAAAATTTTATATCTGTATTTATGTTACGTAGTTATATAATTTATTAAAACTCTCCTTCGATAACTCAGGTTGTTGGGTTATAATTTCACCCTTGTAGCTGTGGACTGTATTAAACTCTAATTTGTTTGTATATTATGTATTTGTTGCAGTTCTCATTACAATCACTGATTTGTCACTAAGTTATAATGAAAGAAGATATATTTATGTATTATTTATTATACATGTTGTTTCGCGGACTTTACTTTTAGAAGTGAACAATTAGTCCTATCAAATTATCCGCTACCCCCTCTGCCGGGCAACCAACCCGTGTAAAACTCAATGCCATGAAGATTGTCACTTTCATGGCCAATATAATAAGACGAAAATATGTCCCAACAATATCATACTTCTTGATACGAGCTGATCGAGGTTGCGTTTTTATACTCAATAACTAAATAAATTATAATATGATTCAATAAATTTATAGGGCAAAATACATTATAAATTACCGAATAATACATTATTTAACGCAATAGAAAATAAATTTGTTGCTATTATTTTCTATAAATAATATATACTCATATGTGTGTGTGAGTACAAATGCTCGCATATATGTAGATCTTTAGATCTCTAGAGATCATTACAAATAGTTCGATTTTCTATGCTTTCGCTTTAGTTATGAAAAAGTATATGGTGGTAAAAATGAAAGCGTCATCACCACATTATCTATACAAGACACTATTTGAGGATTTCATTGACATATTTAACTAAAATATTTTATTAAAATTTATAGAGATAAATCATATTCTCAAAACATTTGCAATATTAAATTATTTAATTTAATAGTTTATATAAAACGTTGTATTCAGATTTGCTAAAGTTGCTAGTATGAACACTACGCAGGGATATAATTTACAGCTAAAATTTTACTCAAAACTCATTGTTGATATTTTTTGGTTAAGCACATATTTTAACCAGTTGTAATATTGGTTTTGCAAGATTGAAACATGCTATTTCTACATTTTACGTCTTTGTTAATATAAGTATATATTACATACGAAATAAAGTAGAACAAATTAAATTAAATTAAATATAAAAATTTAATTGTATGAAAATCAGAAAAGTTTTTGTTAAAAAAGAAAAATCATTTTCAAAATAATTAGTAGAAAATGCTACTTAAATAGCTAAATCTTAATTTTTATTTATTAAATTTTAAATATTATTTCCACATTTCGAAAAGTTCATGCAACTGCCAACTACTTAATTTACTCAGTCACAGCCTCAAACAATTCGACATTTCAGAATATATTTTGTTTCTTAAAAATATTGTACGAATTACGATTATACTGCGATCTAACTGGTTATTGGAATGATTTTTGCAATGTTTCTCCTTCATTTTAATCTAGACTCAGAATCTAACTAAAAGGATAAATGTTGATACAAAACGAAGAATTATTACTTTGCATATACCATTTTTATGAACTTGTTAAAATAATTCATGGTTTTTATATGATGATTAGCTCCAATTACGTCGAGAAAGAACTGAAGAACGAAGGAAGATGTTCCGTTTGACTCGATCAGAAGATTCCTTTGATGATGGTAAAGAAAATAACGGTGGTGCTGGAGGTGGTGGCACACAGGCGGACCAATGGCGGAAAGCACTAGCCTTACGGTCACAAATGGCAGGTTCAGGAGTTGGTGGTTTGCAGAAGACTGAGGATGAGCGAAGTGGTATGTACTACTACCATGAAAATAAAATGATTTATTAAGCAACTAGTGGTGTATGGCATCGTGCCTTAAGGCAAATTGCTAATACTTCCCGTACCAGAATTAAATATTCGAGGGAAAAAATTAGTAATCAATAAATATTGATCAACGATTAATAAAAATTGTTTTAAACGTTTTTAAATAGATAATTATAATCACTATATATTTTAACGTTCATAAAATATACAGTGACGATCTTATCGCTCAAAACACTTGAGAAAGTTTACATTAGCAAGATATGCCAAATGAATCCATCTGAGGATATATTTCATACGATTAGAATAACGCATTTAAAATATATACATTTTCAAACTGAAATGTGAATTTAAAATTCATATTTGAAGTCGGTTGATTCGTGCGCCCGAAATCGTGGACGAAAAATTGTATCCAAACATACATACACACACACATACACACATACATCCATTTTTTATAAAGTTTGCCAAAATGTTCAGAAACCTTCAAAACGTGAAGATATGCAAAAATGTTCATTTTCCATTTTTTTGTGATTACTATAACTAACCCTACGGGAAGTTAAAAATGTTATATTTTATAGCATAGCATTTGTTGTCAATATCCACCGAAAATTTTATGTCATCATGAATGAATATGATTTTTTAGAGAACAAATATAATCTACATGAACAGATCAAAAATGTTAAATATGTAACTTACATTTAACTAATATATAACTAAAATTCGCAGTAACGACTTTTTCTTTGGAAACGCAGAAGTTACCGTTCTAAACAACGCGAATTTTGATGCTATATATCATATATAATATTATAGTACATCGCTACAAGACTTTATTCATACATTTCAAAATCAAAATTAACTGGCAAAAATTATGACTTTATTTTTGAGTATAGATCACAAAAGTAAGTAATAAAAATATGAAAACACAATCTGAGATAAATATAATCCTATTTAGAAAAGCAATTCATTGATACAAATATTTTATAAAATATTAATCCTACATAATATCTATAATAATTTTTCTAGAGTATATAGAACAGAAATATATAATTAAATTCATAATAAATATTTATAAAATTCGAAAGATATTTGGATAAAATAGTTGGCTAATGCAAATGTGTACAAAATAGTGGAATAAACAAAATATTATGAATGATTGGAATATTACTATGAGTAATATGCGTAATTCTAATGCAGATTAAACGCGATGCAAAATAATTGTACGAATGAACGTATAATAATTCATCGTAATTCTTAAATCAGTTAAACTATAAATGTGTAGTAAGATATTTGTGATAAATTAATTATCTATATCAATTTAGGTTTGATAAAATAAGTCCTAGGTGCTTTTGCATAAATTAGTTGAATTAAATTAAACATAATTAAATTTGCAATAGTAGCTTGCATATATATTTTTTTGAATTTCTATTATTATGTGAGTGAGTTAACTTGTATTATCAAATTTTATTTACAACATATTTAATTGCAAGTAATAAGTTAACTTTAGTAAAAAAAACAATTTGATATATTTTAACAGATTGATAAAATTTGATAAAAAATCTACTATATTTTATAAAGTCATACTTAATTAAAAGGGGTTATCATAATTGTCGTTTTATAGAATTTTTGGCAAGAATAATGAAGCAAGCTTTTCAAAAAAGTTTCGGCAGTTCCGAAGAAGCTAGTTCTCCACATTATAGAAAAAAATTTGATGCAGTGCAGTTGCAGAAATCGCAAGAAAGTCCAAACAAAAATGGATCTGCCGATAAAGGTAAAATAAAAGACCGAACAATTTTATTCTAAATCTAATTTTAATAAGTCTCTAATTATATAATTGTTATATTTAAATTATCAATATTAAAATAGTGTTTAGAATACGTAAAGTTATTTTCATTATTACAAAATTACATTAAATTATTTATATGAAATTTAAGTAACATCTTTTTTTATTTGCAAAGTTTTATTGTCAATCAAAATAATATACATTTTTTAAGACAATATGCTATTGGTGTTGATGCATTTAAAAGATTATCTCCTATGAGATATCTCTCTTTCATTTATTTTTTGACATTTTATTTAAGATCGTATGGCCATTTTTTTCTGCTTGAGAATTTGAATAAATGAACCAACAATAAATGGATTTTAGGATAAATATCATTCTCGTACGAAAATAAGTAAACTCATATAATTTTTGAATTGATATTTTATATTTAAATTATCAATGTTAAAATAGTGTTTATAATTCGTTAAGTTATTTTCATCAATTCAAAATTGCATTAAACTATTTATATAAAATTTAAATAACATCTGCTTGAGAATTTACACGAATAAACCAACAATAAATAGATTTCAGTACAAATAACATTCTCAAAAAAATTAATCATTATCCTCAGTTATAATATTTCAAGAAAATGCAATACACTTTGCAAAAACATTAACTATAAAACCTCAACGAAATTCCAATAAAATCAGGTGCTTCCAGACAATGCTCTTATTCGATTTGTGCCTTACTTACACGTGCAATTTCTAAATAGTTAATCTAAAATATCTCAATACTACTACTACATTTGTCAATGAAATAGGGATTTAGACAAGAATCAATAAGAGACAGTTTCAATAATAACAATATTTAGCCTCGAATATCCAAAATAATTGTATCTAGTGGCGTCGGAACCGTGTGGGCTGGGTGGTCTTGAAGATGAAAAACTAACCCACTGGCTGCCTACCAAAAAAAAAAATAGGCCACCCATCAAAAATTTGCTTCCGACGCCACTGATTGTATCAGTTTCCCATATAAGTTTTATTCTAATTTGTTAAAATATCAAAAATTAAATTTAAAGAAGGCTAAAGAAATAATCAGCAAATTATCAGTTCAGTACATTGAAATGGAAATCGTATATCGCATGTAGTGTAAAACAAACTTCATACGGTAATGCTAAAATAAACCAAGCTTGAACTTACAACTTCATTGAATTTTTAAAATGCTTTTATGATTATATTGATTATAATTTTTATTATTCTGTCATTTCAGATAATGATTCAAAAGCTAAAAAAGTTCCAGCGCTTAAAAAGTTTATTATGAGAATTCCAATTCACAAAGCTTTAAGAATGAGTCGGACTTCAACCGAAATTGCGGATGCTGAAAATGAAAAATACACCAAAATTGACGAATCTTTGGATGAAATCATAATTAATGAAGACAAAAGCCAAGAAGAGCACGAAAAAGAGAAGCAATTTTCATTTGATAGCTATCCTATTATTACAATCAGCAAGTCAGATAATGAAAAAGACACTGCTGACAAGGACGAAAAACAAGAACAAATTGAGAAATCCATGAAAATTATTGACGAGTACGTAACTTAATTTCATATTATATTTGATTATACACTTAAGATATATATATATATATATATATATATATATATATTTGTCTCCGAAATAATATGGCACATGCATATTTTATCTATGAAGATAAATTCTAGCCAAAGGCGTTTTCGTGATTGTTATGCTATTAAGCTCGTATGGATAATTAATTTAACACATTACAAAATATCAGTATAAAAATATAAACCATTTTCAGTATATTAAAATACTGTAATTATTTTACTATTTCTCACGGCACGTTCGTACAGATCTGACAAAAATAATTATAGGGACCGTGCACGAATGAATATTCGCATGGGAAACGATCGCCCCGGCCTCAGTTTGACAAAATATCAACTTTTTATTCATATATCACAAGTTTTTATGCAGGATTTGCATTAACAGTTTCTGTTCATTCTATTTCGATCAAATGCACGATATTTGAGGAGTTGGTAACCATAGTAATAGAGGATATCGTGTGTTTTTCTTTTTTACTAAATAATGTTGCCGAACTGGAATAAAATAATATTTATATCTATCGTTAAATGACTGCAAAAAATCTGCTACTCTTATCAACTCCTCATTTATGTAGCTTTTGCAATTGCTGGTTATTGAAGTCATTGAGAGCAAGGTGAAGTTTATTTTTCTAACATTTGATTAATTATGATGGGTCCACAAAATCCCTTTATAATTTCTTCCACAATTTAGGTAATTCTGAAAATGGAATCTTCGTCATAAACTGATTAAAATAGAATTTTTGTTATGGTTGCCAACTGATGGTTTTACACTCGGTTAATTTTTGGAAAGAGTAACAAATTGTTCAGTTTCCAAGAAATTTAAAAATTTCTCAAATTTTTCAAAATCCTTCAAATATCTAAAAAAATTTAGTTATTCAATTTTTTATCTGAAATATTGAATATCGGTATTATTAAAATGTTCGAAAATGAACAAAGTTATTTAACATTTAAAGAATTTCATTTCTTTGTAAAATTATATATGTATATTTATAAATAAAGTAAAATAAATAGTCCAGTAAATATATAGTCCAGTCATTTGGGGCAAAAAAAAGGCTGTTGCCTGTACAGTACTCCGAGAATTCTAAATATTGGTAATCTTATAGATTTCGAGGTGCTCTTTACGAACTTCAACTTTGCTACCTCAAATTTTTACGGCAAGTCGCCGCCAATTTTCGGCATCATAAAACAGTTTTTAATTAACTTTCCGTAGGGCAAGTTATAGTAATCTCAAAAAAATCGAAAATGGAAATTTTTATATATCTTTACGTTTCAAAACCTTTTGAACATTTTGGCATACCTTAGAAAAAATGGATGTATGTGTGTGTGTATGTGTGCGTGTGTGTATGTGTGTGCGGATACAAATTTTTGTCGAAAGTTCCAGCAATTTGCCTTAAGACTGGATGCCATGCGCCCCACTAGTTTAATATTTCCTTTCCGGCTAATAAAAGAAGCTATGTACGAATTAAACTAGATAAAATTTCCTACAATTCATTTGAAAACTGATTTTTTGTAAAAACTACTAAATGACTGGACTAATGAGCTATTGTGATTTCAGAAGTTTTCGGTTCAAGATGATCTCAACTTATACAAAGCACAAATCATCTTATATATCTTGAAACCTTAGCTTATCCACATCTCTCATCTGATTAAAATAGTTTTCAAATTAGCCCTAAATTAACTCGTACATAACAAACGCCTTTAAATACCATTGGTATTTGCAGATCCGTAGAATTATTAAAATCTTTAAACAATTCGGAAGAAAACATACTAGACCCAACAAATTCCAGTGACGGAAAATCATTGATGGCACCTGCAGAAAAATCATCGGTGAGATTAGGCCGAAAATTACTAAAAGAATGTAGAAGATGGCAAAAACAAACCAGTGCAGATCAACCAGAAGAGGTCGTTGAGAAATATACGAAGAAATGTGAAGATTCTGAAACTATTGCACCTAATCCTAATGAAAATGAAAGTAAATGCTCAACGGAATCTACTGAAGGTTATCAAGATTCATCATTCGAATAATATCTAATATCGAAGTAAATAATAAGGTTTGCATTAGTAGTATTGTCAACTTATTATGAATAATCCATGAATGTCTATTTGAATGTCTGTAGAGTTGTTTCAATATCAGTTAAAATCGAGATCAATTCAAAATAGAAGGTATTATATTCTTTTTTTTATGTAAATTTCAAATTTATATTCATCACTAATTTTATTAATTAGACATTTATACTTGTTTGTATATGATTAGACTATTAATAAGCGAATTGCTTACAGACACAACTCTATCAGCTCTTGTAACTTTATAAGAATCACTCTATAATCTGCAGAAACGAACTTTCTTGCAATGTTGATATATTTCTATTTAGTACTATCAATTTAATATAAGAACTATAATTTCTATAGTACATGGCTATTGTATAAATATGTAAATAGAACGGAATCATCACTGTTGATTCACAAAGCTCAAAAAAATCACGGAGAAAAAACTTGAGCATACTTTCTACTTTAATGTTAATTCATAATCAACTCCTTGTTATTTCATAGAAAAATCTATATATATATATATATATATATATATATATATATATATACGGTTATGATGAATAACGAAAGCTTCATAGGTATTGTAATTAGAAATATTAATTGTTGGTTGTTTATAAAACATACAATTTTCATTGGTATTATATGGGGGCGTCCAATAATCATGTGAGGTTTTTAGGGAGAGGGGGATTGACAAAAAATCACGAAATATCACGTGGGGGAGGGAGGGGAATGGTAAGATATCACGTGTATTTATTTTTTGACTGAATTAAAGAAAAACCAAACATTTTCAGAAAAAATAAAAAAAATACAATTGTTTCTCGTAACTAAAAATACACGTAACGTTCAGTGGGGGAGGGGGGTTGATTTTAAAGATCACCAAGGGGGAGGGAGGTCCAAAAATCCTTAAAAAATCGATCACGTGATTAATGGACACCCCCTTAACTGTTCACATGGTAGCAGAAAATACGTTATTAGTATCCACGAGTATACTCGTCACGAAATTCTGCCAATTCTCTATGACGAGTATATTCGTCAATCACAATTAACTGGTTAAATAGTAATAAACGCACATATTGTAATCGTAGATTAGCCTTAATAAACAATTATGTAATTTGGCAATATTCGAAGAAAAATGCTCACGATGATATTATGATAATATAAAATTAAATCCGATATAAATAAAATATTTGTGGAAATGAAATATAATATAACCAAATTTTAGGTAAGATAATTAGATTATAATAAAAAATGGAAATAAAATGTTACTATATGGCTTTCTCAATGTTAAATAATTACAGCATTTTCTTTATAGTTTTTTAACTTCCCGTAAGGTAAGTCATTGTAATCGTCCAAAAATCGAAATTGAAAATTTTTACATTTCTTCACGTTTTGAAAGTTTCTGAACATTTTGGCATACTTCAGAAAAAATGATGTATGATGTATGATGTATGTGTGTGTGTGTTTTGTATGTCCGCATTTTTTCGTCCACGTTTTTGGGCGCACGGATCAACCGATTTGAATGATTCAAAAAACATTCGATTCCTATTGATAGGATATGTGTTGATTAGTTTTTGGCAACGGCAGGTTCAACCGTTACAGCGATACAGAGCAAAGAGTGCAGAAAATAGAAATCGAGATTTTGAGAGAACGGAGCATCCGATTTGAATGATCTAAAAAATATTCGTAATGATGGGGAGAAGTGGTGATTAGTTTTTGGCAAAGGCAGGTCCAGCCGTTTCGAAGATACGGAGCAAAATGTACAAAAAATGGCATTTTTTGAGAGAACTAAGCATCTGATTTGAATGATTCAAAAAACTTTTTGCTGGTGTTGGCGAAACAATTGCTTTTGAATTTTTTTTTTTAATTTTTTTTTTATATATCGAAACTAATTCAGATTTTAATTTTAATTCTTGCTAAAATTCTAGAGCTCACTTATATACTTCAAACAAATAATTTTAACTTTGCAATTCAGTTTATATAATTCTTATAAATATTAGACAATGTTACAGTATTTATTTATAACAATCTATTTGAAAACATTTAATATTCCTCGATCATTACGGTACGGTACGGAAAGTTCCAGCAATTTGCCTTAAGGCACGATGCCATGCACCACTAGTACATTTGATGTTGTTGAACTTGAGGGTTCTATGAGCTGATGGTTTGATGATATTACTTAACTGACTATGTCACTTTTTATAGGTAGCATACCAAACATTTGTCCCTTCTCTACGTAATTTCTAAAGTGATGATATTTTATTGATGCAGCAATGCCGGATGAGAGCAATTTTCACTTGAAAACTTATTGCTATCTAAATTTCCAAGTGGAAACCGATGTCACAACTGCATCTGCTGTTACATCAGGTAGCTCCAAGTGGTATCGGACCTCTGATTCAAATCCCATTGCTCTTAATAAAATTGATTTTATTAAAAAAAACTTCGCACAACTTTCAATTAAATGTACATTTAAAAAGATATTTTCACTAGCTATTAGTTGAATCATAACTAATTTATGAAAAATAACTAGGGCATATCCGGGCCCCATTACGAAACAGACCGCACATGGATTCCGATTTTCGTACTTTGAACTTAATTTCTTCGAAGTGATGTGACTGATTCACTCTTAGTAGGTACATTACTCTGCAGAAAAATGTTGATGATGTGAAAGTTACCTTGAATTCAAAACGTACGGTAAATAATGGGACTCTTTAGCAGTAGAATATCATAAACGTAAACAAACAAATTACTATTATTATTCTATTATGCTTATAATAACGTGTAATTTAGTTTACCTATATTTCAAAGTAATGTGGAAGATCAGCGGACGGCATTTGTAAGTGCATTGTGTTGTATATACTTTAATCTTTTTCAGGATTAAAGAATACGGTTTGTTTAGTTCACTTGTTTACAGAAAGAAACGGCTTGGCCGATCTTCGCGCCCAACTGATGACAAGTTTCAACTAATGGATTTCATTTATTTTAAATCGGTGTAGCCATTTTTGAGTACGTCAACAAAATTCAAATTTTAGATTACATACATATGCACACACAAATTAATTTTTTTAATTTTGTTTCAGGCGATTCACAATGACTTAAAACGTCGAGAAAGCAAAAAATTATCACATCGTATTCTTTGAGACTTGTATAAGCTTTATAAACTATCATTGATACAAAGTAACTGATTTTAATTATAATCCATAAAAATTTGTAAATATACATGAAGGAAATTTAGCATTAACGTGATACTTGACTTGTAATTGATCGCTCTCAATAACTCGAGATAAATAAACAAAATTCCATATTAACTGTTAACACAGCATTCCACTGAACATCCGATCGAATATTTGCACAAGATTATAAATACATATACTTAAATTTAAATTAACAAAAAAAAACTAATAAATTTTTCTCCCGTTGAATATGTTTTTTTTTTCATAAATGAATTATAAAAATAATATTGAGATACTAGACTAAATGTGTATATAATATGAACACCAATGCAAGTTATTAATCTTGAAAAAAATTAATGTTGCTTGATTTGAATTAAAAAAATGGAAAAATACTCTCTCATTAGCGTTATCTTAATTTATCACTTTCCCGTTAGCTTGCTTTAATTATACTTCATTAATTATAAATTATATAACATTAAAAATATAACCTGTGGGGTGTATGGCATCGTGCCTTAAGGCAAATTGCTGGAACTTCCCGTACCGTAACGAAATGTTCGCGCAATATTAAATGTTTTCAAATAGATTATTATAAATATTGTAACATTGTCTAACATTTATAAGAATTGTTGAAACAAAATTTTATTTAAATCGGACGCTTAGTTCTCTCAAAAACTGCCATTTTTTACACATTTAGCTCCGTATCTTCGAAATGGCTGGTCCTGCCTTTGCCAAAAACTAATAAACACTTCTCCTAATCATTACTAATTGAATGTTTTTAGATCATTCAAATCGGATGCTCCGTTCTCTCAAAAACTCGATTTCTTTTTTCTGCACTCTTTGCTCTTTATCTCCGTAACTGCTGGACCTGCCTTTGCCAAAAACTAATCAGCTCATCTCCCTATCAATAAGAATCGAATGTTTTTTGAACCATTCAAATAGGTTGATCCGTGCGCCCGAAAACGTGACTGGTAATTTGTATCCGTACATACATACACACACACACAAATACACACACACATCAATTTTTTCTGAAGTATGCCAAAATGTTCAGAAACCTTCAAAACGTCGAGAAATGTAAAAATTTTCAATTTCGATTTTCGGTCCATTACAATAACTTACCCTACGGGAAGTTAAAAAATACGTGGAACTTACATTACATGAGATAATTTTAAAAAATTATTTTAAAAAGTTAGTCGACATTCTCTCAAATAATAGTGATAAGTAACAACAGATAGTTCATAGATAAGGAAATAGTTGAGTGAGATAGTTCATTTATTAACAAAATTAAAAACCAAAACCAAAACCAGTAAATGCTTTTGTTTGCTTGAAATCATTACGAAATTTACACAGTAATTCCCCCAAGCCGACCAGCTTGATGTCAAGTAGTATGATATTATTTTTCACAGAAGATTATAGATCACAAATCTAATCTCAAGTGAAAATAATCTTTTGATAGCTTCGCTGTATATTAATAAAAAAAGTCTAAAATATAGTAGTGTAGTAAAAAATATGCCAAACTAGAGAAGGATAACTAGAAGGTTGCTTTCTAAACAAACCATATGCTCAAGATAGCAAAACAATTATTAAATGCTTTCATAATATGAAGACCTCGTAATTAAAGTAAAATTTGAAAAAATCGTTCATGTTGTCAGACATATATTATTATATAACATATTGTATGTATCAGTGTGAAGATAAACTTCAATAACAGATTTCTGAATCAAAACCATACTATATCAGCACGCCATCTACTCTGTATAATCATCTAATAAGTATTAATAAATTACTTATTTTTTGCATAATTGCAAGTTATTTTTAAACAGACTTTAGTACCATTTCTTCAGAACATAAGCAATAAAATTCAAAATCGGTCAGTTGTTAAAAATATTAAAATATATTGGAGTGAATAAGATATTTTTTTTTAAATGAGAAAAATAGAGACATTCCACTTTATTAAATAGGTGCGATATCGATGATTAGTTGATCAATTATACGGGATAGAGCGAGGCTTAATGGTCCTGGGGTAAAAAGGTCCACTAATATTAAAAACAAGTTAAGTATAGAATTTTTTAACGTTACTATTCAAAGTAGAAGGTAGAAGGCAGAAGACATGTAACCAGCACCTCTTTCCTACTTAAGACGTTGCTGACAGTATACAAACAACCATGTACATAACCAATATACATAACAAAAGTTTGTTTTATTTCGTAGCCAGTTTTTTGGCTTTATGTTCTTTTATTGATTCGAAAAAAGTTTTTTAAAATGTTTTATTATGTTTAAGTTAACCTCTATAAAACCTCAAATGTGGATGGGGTAAAAAGGATGGGGTAAAAAGGATGTGAAGCACATCATTTGATTTAGAATTTTAGACAGTATACTTACTGAAAGTCTTTGGTGTAAATCCCAAAGACAAAAACAGTATTTAAGATTTTTACGACTGAAAGAATATTAATGTTTTAAATATGACCAATGATAATTGAATAATTATCATCATACCCTAAAAGGCAACATAAAAATTCTTAGCCAAGATTTGACCTATATATTATAAAAACACAACACACCTACTCCTACACTTGAAGCAGTTGGACAAAATAAACTCTTAAGTGTTAATAAATATTAATTTGAATACATTGGTTCTGAACAACTAAACGACTTTTGAACCGCTACGAATAACGGCGATATTCACGGGAATAATTTTGAAACTGGTTAACGCCTGTTTAATTAATTTCATTCAATAACTAGAGCATGTTTGGAATTGCTGTTAATACATATTTAAGAGTCCAATTACAAACTATTTAATCAAAACATGAAAGTTGTTATTAAAAAATATAGTGTAAATTTGCAGTAATTATTGGCGAGGTGACAATTTATAAACCTACTCGAATCTTCATAGAATGATGCGTTTCATTTTTTATATATGACTGATAACAATGAGATGATTATAGTTCAGTTATTTCTATGATTGGAATTAGAAAGCACAACTTTTTACGTGGTGATAATTTCGAAGCTAATAAGTAGAAAAAGCAATTGTTTCCAACGTAATAGTGACTCATTAAGAACAATTGATAATAATTATATATTTATTAAATGAATGGCAACGTAAGCTCTAACAACTCTTGCGAAATTTTGGTTTGTTACAGGAATATATGCAAGTTTGAGAATTTATCTGTCGCTTTAAGAGGGAAATTCTGATAGTCCAGTCATTATAGTAAGTTCACCTCGGAATTCGATATACCCAGCTGTAAGTCTGTAAATACTTGTATATTGAAACCCTAAAGTTGTCTCATGGTGTTGACACCTTACAATATGTAGGTTTTGAGACAACTTTAGGGCGTCAATATACAAGTATTTACAGACTTACAGCTGGGTATCTTGAATTCCGAGATTCTTACCTAATTTAAGCTTGAATGACTGGACTGTGAGTAAATTTGAATACATGAAACATCATTCATTCGGTTTACTTTGGCGCAGTATGAAGAAGTCATAAATTTATCGAGTAAATTATGGAAAAAAACAGTATTATTTAATATCTATTCAAAACAATAAAAATTTTATAATGCTTGCAATAAAAATTTTATAATGTTATAAAGATTTCAAAGTGTATAAGTTTTGATCTACTTCAGGATATACTATAATGATTGCCAGAATTGAAATCGGCCAGATATAGAGAAAACAAGAAAATCAATTAAATTCATATAACAACCTATGTTTCAAAATTCAAAGATGTATTGTTAGTATGGTATATTTTGTAAATTTTGTAAAGTATGGTATATTTTCATTATTTTGACATCAGTCTTCCAACGTCTATTTTAGTACTGAGTCTCTTCATGTGGAAGATCTATTTTTAGACATTATTATATAGTAAATACATGATAAACATAAAATGTTTAAAGCATGAACAAACAAAAAATAATTAATCAACATAAATCCAAAATCTAAAACAACAATTCTACAGACTTAAATGCGTTTCACTGGTATTATCAAGAGGAGGTTTGAAAAGGTTACTGTGAAATAGAATTATTATTATTCCTTAAGAAACGACGTAACCCCAGCATTAGTTTGGTTTTAGATCAAGCAATTTGAATAGTTCAAGAAACATTGGATTTTAATTGATGAGAAGATGGATACGGATGAAGCGATATTTTTACTTGTGAACATGATTTAGATCTATATTGTCTAGTACAAACCGATATCACTATTGCTTGATATCGAGATATTTGCGGAATGAATCATCTAACCTGAAACCCTGGTTTGCAAGGGCCAAAGCTGTTACCACAAGCCACGGGAAATTCCATACAAAAATAAAAAAAAACTAATCGTCTAATATATAGTCATCAATTTTATTAAGATAAACTCTATATAAAAAGCTGCATAAACCTCATTTTTGTGTCAAACTAGTTATGATGTAACGAAACTACCGTTGCATTTCTTTGCAGTCGTAATATATGCATTCAGTAACACATTTATGTAACTGTCGATGAACAAATGTGTAATTCTTCATTAATTGTGGATAATAGTGGATATACGGATAATACCGTATACCAAAGATAATTATGTATTGCGCTGTATAGTTGGAAACATATTCCTTTCTATACTTTCTTGTTTTTCACAGCCGTATTTTTTTTTCAACTATATAATAATTTAAGAAATCGAATATACACATTACATATTGTACTGTTTATAATAAATTGCATTAATAAGTAGCTGTTTATGAGATATTTTTACAAGTGTATAAGAGTTTACCACTGCGCCAACATAAAGCATCAGTTTTGTCACAAATTTTTTAAATATTGTTAATATTACTCCAGTTATTTGCAATAATAATTATATATTTCTACATTAATATAGCGAATAACAGTCGCATATGCAAAAATATATACATATATTCATATTCATATATACATATATATGTATAAATATATTCTATATTCTATATATAGTAATAGTACTACATAAACAGTAATAAAAATATCTTATAAACAGCTACTGTATAATCTAATTTATTATAAATAGTACGGTATGCAAGGTTCATATTCAATTTCTTAAATTATTATTTAATTGAAAAAAAAACAATGTCTTTGAAAAACAATACAGGGGGCGTCCAGTAATCATGTAAGGTTTTTAGGGAGGGGGGGGGTTTGTTTGACAAAATATCACGAAATATCACGAGGGGTAGGGAGGGGTATAGTAAGATATCACGTGTATTTATTTTTTAACTGTTTTTTTTTAAATCAAGCATTTTCAAGAAAAAAATTCAAAAATTTTACAGTTTTATCACGTATCTAAAAATACACGTAATGTTTGGTGCGGGAGGGGAGAGGTATAATTTTGAATATCACCATATGTCACCAAGGGGAAGGGGCGGTTCAAAAATCCTTAAAAACTCGCCCATGTGATTAATGGACGCTCCCAAAGCAGAAAGGAATATGTTTCGAACTATACAGCGTAACTTTCTAAGTTGGAAAAAGCTCAGTTGAAAAATGTACTACAGTAGTGCATTTTACAACTGAGCTTTTACCAACTTAGAAAGTTTATACCACATTTTAAGAGCACGACTAAGTTCTTTATTTTAATCATATTCTTTTAATTGACAAATTTTCACAATAAAAAGTACATATTGTATAATACGTGGTAAAACAAACTATTTAATTTACAATAATCAAAATCATATGTAGATAGATATACGTCTACTGCTTGCATTGTCATAATCACAATTATTTAACAAATTATATTTATTTAAAAACTTTCAAGATTCCAAAAGTCATTGTTCTTGAAGAAATAGAAAGATGGTAATATTTTATCAAATTATGGAAGTACGAAGCCGTGACGAGATTTATAAATAAACATGCCAGTGAAAAGTAGAGCATTTAGGAACTACTTGAACACGATATGTACTTATGTAAATAAACATGTTCGGTCTTTACTTATTTTATAATTTAGCTTAAAAAATTAGTCGAGCTTAGACGAAGCCAATATTCCAATAATACTGTACAGTGTACACTATTATTCTACTATATTAAGGGGGTAATGTAGAGGCATCATTTTAAGTCATTTTTAAACCATTATAAAAAAGGAAACTAAGCTTTTTACTATCACTTTTTCAATAATTTATTCATCAATTTTACTTTTAAAAAAATGTCACGGTCCTATGCCCACTATTGCATAGTTTTTATTACCCTCCTAGTAATAAAAAAAAGATGACTAATCTATAATGTTGTCGATATATGATATATACTACGAACAAGTCAATTTTTTTTACAAAATGGCGACGATTTGAAAAAAAAAACGTTTTTCAACAACTTTTTGAGTTTCTTAAATTTTTAAATATAGTAAACATTGAAATTTGGGGATGAACCAAGTACATACCAGAAAGGAGTCTATAAAGCAGATGCTATGAAAATTTTAATTTTGATGTGCATAGTATATATGTAAATATTTTAGATTAATGATTAGAATGTGAATTAGGGGGTCTAAAAATAAGTTGCTGAACTTGCCGATTTTTAAATGAATGGTATATACAAAATGAATTAAAAAACTCAATTCTAACTGGAAACTTATTGATTAAAACTTATCGATGAAAACTTTAATCAATTTTAACATGGTTCATTTTTTGCATTTTTATTGATATGAAACCTCCATTTAAGAAAGTGTAAGTGATTCAAGATAATTATTTTAGATACTTTTCAGGACTGCTTATATTGCAATAAATATATAAGAAAACAGGCCAATAATAATAGTGTGCGTTTTCAAAAATCCAATAGAATTTTATATACTTTATGAAAACTATATTTTAAATGTATAAAATCATAAGCTTAATCATATCGCAATACTCTTACTTTTCTTATATAGATTGAACAAAAGTAATGTGAACAATAGAATAAAAAAAAACAAAATCATTTTAAATCATT
The DNA here is from genome assembly GCF_003426905.1 of Ctenocephalides felis. NCBI lineage: Eukaryota > Metazoa > Arthropoda > Insecta > Siphonaptera > Pulicidae > Ctenocephalides > Ctenocephalides felis. Next base: position 17,142,274 of record NW_020539725.1, read on the forward strand.
GTTCTTTATATAGAATTGAACAATGTGCCAGTTTTGTACGAATAACAATTTACTTTTGAGACGTAATTGTTAGCAGTTATGTGTACTAATTAAAGAAGTTCGATATCTTTGAAGTCGCACTAACGTTGTCTTGATCAAATCTGTGATAATATATATATATATATATATATATATATATATATATATATATTACAAGATTAAAACCCTTACGTTGGTCTAAAATTATTTAGTACAAATATAATATGGCTAAAGACCATTGTAAAATATATACGATAAAAAATAATGAATATGTGAATGCATTTCCTGGATATGTGATAGGCAATCATCATTTTTATAAGCAGCAAACAGAACTAGATGCTCTATAAGCTGCTGTGAACGATGAGATTTCCGAATTATTATTTTGAGAAAAAGAATATTTTGTAATGGTATTCTCTATTATAATCGAAGTGCAAGTTTAAATAGGCAAAGCGAGCTTAAAAAGCCAAGCGCTCATCCCAACGCTACGAAACCTTCTTGATGCCAATATGAAAAGCAATCTCCCATAATAAAACAAAAACTCCATCAATACGTTATATTAATTATTATTAACGATATTTTGAAAGGCTTTTCAGTTTTTATACATTAAAATAAATTTTCCAGAATGGAACGATATATCGTAGTAAAAAAGCGAACTCACTGACGAATATCAATTAGATGAAATTTAATTAGTACAATTACTGAGCACTGAGTCGTCTACTAACGACGTTGTTAAGACGATACCTCGATCGTCATTACTCTATCTGAAATATAATTTTATTTTTTATACTGAATGCTATTAAAATACAACCCTACAGTCGTCATTCTAATTACGATATTGCAGCAATTCCGAGCAGGAGTTTATTTCATATTGCTATCTATAATTACAAATAAGAACCATTGTCACTACTGCTCGACATCAGGTTGCTCGAAGCGAGTATCAAACCCGAGATCAAGTCCCACCGCTCTTAACCGCTTGTAGTTTAAATTGTAGCATAGTATGCATTTATCTAAAAAAAATTTATTTCATTCTGTATTAGAATACTTTTATTATTTTTAAAGAAGATTATACAGCATAATTTGATTACCTATTAAGAAAAATGTTTAACACAAAATTATAAAATCATAAAACCTTGTTTCTATTTCTGTTCTACAACAAATTAAAAATTGAATAAAAATGCAGTGTAATAAAGGTTCATTTTCAAATTGTTAATTAATCAATACCGATACTAAGTTAAAAAAATTATATTTAATAGTTAATAGCTGACGAGCGTAATGAAAATTAAAATGTATAAAAATATTATAAATTATGGAACAATAATTGCTACTTAAAATCCAGTAGCAAAATCAATAAAATTTTGAAATATGTAGTTATATTGTGATACGATGAATCAATAGCGAAAGGTCTTTAATATGTGTTTCAACGAAATATTCCTATAATCTTAACAGCCAGTAATGTCTGCTAAGTAAGTAAAATAATTCCTTCTCTTCGACAAGCATTCTTGAGTTGCTCCTACTTCTAGACGAAGGGCTAATACAAATATATATGTATTTGTATAATTTCCAAGTATTTTCCACAGATAAAAAATTTAAATGATTGTTTTTTTTATTAACTATTAAATAATAAAAGTGAAGTTTTCAGGTTGATATCATTAATCGGAAAAAAATATTTTGTTGTATAAGAATATTATACAACATAGAAAACAAGTAATTGTCTATTTTATAAACCATCTCACTACTGGATAATTCATTATTTGCTTTATTAGAGATACAGAAATAACAGAAATAAATTGTAATTATTGCTTATAATAAGTCACAATCCGTTATTTACCATCACAAAGAACAACTTAACAGGAAAATCATCTGTTAAAAATTGGCTTTTATTCAATCCATTATTTTAAACGAAGACCTACATGGCGGATCGAGGGTTCATTCCCTGCCACGAACAACCCCAATATCGAGCAGTAGCGATATCAATTTTTACTTGGGAATATAGACTTTAAATATGTTTTCAAGTGAGAATAGCCCTTCCAGAGCATTGCTGCACCAAATAAGTCAGCCTTATTAGATCAATTCTAATAGTAAAATAATCAAATATGTATGGAACTGTTGGGTTACCATCTGCAATGTAAGGAGAAGTTCAACAACTTATAGGACGTAAGGTCCTAAAATATAAAAAAAATAGTTTCAAACATTTATGGGCCAATTCTGTCGTAAAATAAACCAACGGAATGTTACCTTGCTTTTTTCCCTATAAAATGGTACTAAAGTAGGCAAAATGCTATGTATTTGCTGTGGAATCAGGCGTTTTAGATACATGATAATATTATAACCATAGATAAGGAAATTATTATAATATTAGTCTGTTTTATGGCAGAATTGGCCCAAAAATCTAGAATCTCAATACTTTAATCTATTAAGTGATCTATTCGACGTAATAATATATTTTCGTCTTCCTTCATAGAAGAGGATAATAGTCAATTTTCTTCAAATTATGTGATCATTTCCGTATAATAATATATTTGTTTTAAAAACTCTGATTATATCCATAATATCAAATAACAATAATAATAATAGTTATTTGATATGTAACATACATATATTCAAACATTCATAATTTTTTTTTTTAAAAAAGTAAATTTACCCAAGAATATCACTTTATTCCATACACAAATTTTCCTAAAATTTTGTTTTTTACGGATTTATAATTTTGAAAATTACTTGCAATCATTTAGGCTATAATAAGTATCAAAGTAATAGAATCAAAAATCGAATAAACTTTGAATAAATGTGAGGTGCTGCACTCGAATTCGTAACTGATTGTGAGTTATATACCAATACAAATAAAAAGACTGATCACTTCATCTCACAATGTAGTGTCAAAAAATATAATCAATATACTTCAAATAATAAGTTATGGCAAATACGTTTAAGTGAGTAAGTACAAAACTATCAGTTGGAATAACCACTATTACATGGGAATCTTCATTATCTACGTTAAGTAACTACATAATCATCTGTTGAAGTCACAACTACTCCGTCGAAATCACCACTATTCGTTTCAATCATTTCAAGTATTCAGTAAATCTTAAGCCCATATAGCAGAACTACACTCTACTGAAAGCCGAGAAGAATAAACTAAATGATCATACGAATTTTATAATATCGATTTCGAAACAATTCGTGACTAATCGATAAGTCATTACTACCATAAACATACCCAATCCATTGACAATCTTTTGACCAGCAATCATTTGCGCATTCAATTCTTAAAAACTCCAAGAAATCTTCTACCAGAAATCTTCCTCGAGCTTCTTCCTCGAATACATTTCTCTACTACCTTCCTTCTTCCTCTTCTGCTGGCGATGTCTTCGTGGAGTGCCATCGCGGTCGACTTGCGGCACACTGACCATAATGTAGGTCAACGTATAAATAGTCAAGTTCATGGTGAGAACAAGTTTATTACGAGAAGAGGTAGCATTTGAAATACACCGTAGTACGGGGTGACTAACATTTTAGTAACTTGTTGAGTGTTAGGCATAACAGTTGGATTTCATTGAAGTTTTGGTTGAATTTTCCGAAAAACTAGTGCGAACGTGTGGATTTCGATAAATTCGAGAAATATTTTAAAAGGTAAGAAATGAAATATATGAAGTATTTGATAGTAATACCCTAACCAAATGCGGGAGAGTATTCAATAAATATGTCAATAAACGAATAATAACCTAAACAAGTAAAATTTGCAGTAATATTTGCGTAAAAAGGGTAATAATATTTGTTTTTTTTTCATTCAGTTATGATTACAATTGCTTGGAAAGGCATTCAATCATTTCGGTGACTAATGTGTAAATACTACCCAGTGGTCGTCATTTTAAATAGTAATGATATATAATTAGCTATTTGCACGTCGTAATTTAATTTTCTTCGCATATTCTATCCTATCACATAATTTATAATTTCAAAGTTATTAAATAATAAAACACTCAAGGTTCGGAAAAGCTAAGAAGCTATGCTTTTCTTCACATATTCTATCCTATTACATAATTTATAATTCCAAAGTTATTGAATAATAAAACACTCAAGGTTCGGAAAAGCTAAGAAGCCTAATTTAATAATCAAAGGTACCCAATAACAATGGTAACAAATAAGTAAAATTCTTTAAATTCATTTTTTCTACTGTCGATATATTAGCAGAAAAATATATCTCTCCTCAAAGATAATTCAATAATTATAGTAAAAGTATACTTTCAACTAATTATTTATTAATCGATTTTAATCTGTTAAGAATCCGATATTAATGATGGATTATTATTGGTTCAGAATGCGTTATAGCGAAACTTTTGCTACATTATTAGAATACCGTGAAAGTTGAACTCGAATTCGATATCCAAAAAAAACTTAATGCAATGAATGAATTTTGCCTCGAGCTTTAAAAGAAATGTTTCATGCACGTGCTTCAATTTTTATGAATGAAACCAAATGTATCAGAAGTGTAAAAAGAGAAATTAATTTAGGCGAAAGCTATATCAACAATGTAACACTTGTCTTGCAAATAGGTGTTTGCTTATACTATTCACAAACTGACTATAGACATAGAAGATTTAATTTATTTTGATAATAGAGGATCAAAAATATGAAAACTTGAATGGCTTAAGATTAAAGGTTTTGGAATATTTATCCACAATTTATGGATCAATTTTTAGAAATTGGTGTACTACATTTTTTATTAAGAATGAACCTCTTCTAATTTATCTTTTCCCAGAATATCTATCTCAATTTCACTAACAAGCCACAAACTCATTTCTCTCATCAAACATTTTCTTTCGAAGAAAGTCGAATAGTTTAACACGCCGGTATTTCTGGGTCAAATCAAATGCAATTTATCGTCAAAGCCAATGTGGTCGTTAATTGAATAATACGATAAAACCAATCTCAGCTATAAATTTAAGTATCAAAACATCAAAAACATGAAAAAGATACTAAAATGTAGCGGTACTAGCATTCTTCAGAAAGAAATGCCATCGTTCAATAAGAAATTTAAAAGAAGCTCAACTTAAAGACGTGCGCGCCGAACAAACATGGAATTTGCTTCACATTCACACACTGACCCGGATAAGAAAATATACATTTGACGAGATGTGAAATGTGATTCATTCGAATTTAGTTTTACAATAATAATTAATGGATACCTAAGTACTGACACGCACAATGACACTATATACGGTAATTTTAATATCATGATTTTGGATATGGATATGTTTAATGATTCATGATGCCACAAGCCAATCACTATTATGATTGTGTGTTTGTATGCAATATCAGTTTGTATGTCAATTTAGTGATAGTAAAAATACTCTGACTCTCAAATGGTAAATTTATATTAATTATTGCAAAAATACGTTTAAACTATTATAGGTTGTGTTATTACGAATGATTATAAACTATATTCTTCAGTAAAAAACTTAATTTTAATTTAATATGCCATTATTATAAATACTAAAATTTCAATTACTCTAGCAAATTATCAAACCATTAATTAAAATCTCATTTATATACTATACGTTTATACTACTGAAAGTGAAGTAATAAATTTAATAAGAACCATTGACTCTTCGAACAGTTATTAAATATTGCTCTCGCAAAACCGTTAGCGGAAATTAAAATGAATGTTTAATTCAATTATTATTAAAACTGGAAATAATTCTAAATGAATATAAGTAACTGTACAAGTAAAATTCTATTACATAATCAGAACCGAATCAGATACATCATCTCGACAAATGAAAATGTAAAAAATTATTATTATAAAACGTGCTGTAAAACGTAAGGCTTTCGGTACTTTGATAAAATTGTTCAAAGACCAAAAAAAATGGATTTCGTATTTTGCTTTTAAAATGAATCGTTAAAAGGAAAAAATGGGTTCCGTATTTTGATTTTGAAATGAATTTTTGGATCTAACAATTAAGCCTAAAAATGAATACGAATCTAAAGTCAAATTTGAGGGTAAAAAGACAAAAAAAATTAAAAACCGACAAAACCTCCGATCTAGTAATTCTTCAGCCCTGTAATTAAAATCTCATAATTTTTGTCGTTTCCTGGACTTTTTTATCTTTAAAGACAATTGAGTTTCAATTAAATGATCTATTAATTTGTGTTGGTAACATATTTACACTCCTTTCCTCTACGTAATCTGCAACATGTTTTCAATTGAATATCAGAAAATATATTTGCAAATTTCTGCTGTATTCTACAAAAAAAACTTTAATAGATCATCTAAGTCAGTAATTAATAGTCATTTAAGGCGAAAAAGGTCAGAAAATAACAGAAATTGTAAGATTTTAATTATCATGTTGAATTACTAGATCGGAGATTTTGTATTTTTTTTTAATTTTCTGCCATTTAACCCTTAAATTTGACTTCAAATTATTGTTCAGTCGTGAAAACTACATTGGAAACTTATGCCGCACATCTCAAATAAACATTATTTTTTTGGACCTGTATAATTTAAATGTAAACCATATTTATTAATAATATGAATATTATCATTTTTAATTATTTATTTATGAATAAACATACATTTATACCAAAAATTTGTAAAAATAACTCAATTTGCCTCCAGAGTCGAAACTAATTAAGATATTTTCATTAGTTGCTATTTTTTCTTCAAACAGATTCATCAAAAATAGAAAATTGCAACTAGACACTGATGGCAAGCTATTTTGATATGATTATAAGTAAATATATTAGTCAAATACATTTTCCTAAAATTTTCTTTCAATCAAATTTTTCCAAATAGACTTGCCGATTTTCACTCATATTACTAATTATAAATTACTACTAACTCTCCTCAAATAATGTGAGTGGAAATCGAAAAGTTCGTTACTTTAAAATCATGCATAGCCCATCTATCTATCATTAAACTATTATGTGATATTAGTGTTTCATAATATTTTCCTTATCGGTCACAAAATCTGTGAGGCATTGTTGTTTACATCGTTTTTCATATATAATGGGCATGAACCGATTACGTTTGTCATTAACAAATTTCTATATAACTATAATTTAGATCGCATATAGTGGATACTTTCTCTTACTATTTCCATGACGAGTTACAATAATAACACAATAGTAATGTTGCACACAAATCTAAACAATACCCTTTAGCCTCATCTAATAACACCATTGTTTGAACGGTTTCGCAACAATTTTAGGGTACTTATAAAATTAATTTAGAGAAATATTGTTCAGTGTTTATCAAAAAGTGCGGCAGAAGGTTCTAGATAAACGAGTGAAAAATTGTCCATAGTATAGGATTATTTCATACTGGTATGTTTTGTGCATAAAATGATCGACCGTAAAACTTTTATACATTATACAGTGCTCAATATTTAATAAGAGTGATTTTTTGTAATATTGATATCACGTAGTAAGAAATTTCTTACAATATTCCTAATTCTGAAGCCAAAGATTACTGTTACTGTTATATTTGAACCAATAACTGATAAAATCAGAGTATCACGACTCTCCTGAAAAAATATTGTACTTGTTCTCGGTTTTGTGATTCTTTAATGATTGTCTTATAATCTTTTTAAAAAAATAGAAGCATAAAAAATATATTATATTCACTTAAATATATATATATATATATATATATATAGCTTCAGTTAAACAAATAGAAATCTGAATAAAAAACATACCTCCTATGACTCAACAACTCGAATATCAGCCAATCTGAAATAGATAATAATAAAAGTAAATTTAATAATATAATAGTAACATACATGAATATAAATATATGTTATATACTTATATACATATTGTTAAGGTTTTTCAGCCACAAGTCGAAAAAAAAGAAAGAAAAACGACTCGTGGCTGAAAAACCTATATGTTTTAAAGTCGATTTCAAGATTATATACATATATAAACTTATTTATTATTTAGGAATTTGAAACTCATGTTAAATAGCTTCAAAAGTTATACATAAATTGAACATGTTACATTTGAGAATAATTTTTAGTTATTATAGAGTTTAACAAATGTTCCAATTTCATAAATAATTTAAAAATTAAAAAAACTAAAAAACAATAATGAATGAAAAATTGAATTAAAACTGGATTCTTATACACACGTATGTATATGGAATCTCATTACCACGTAATGGCCATAATTACACCAAAGCTCTCAAACCTAGGTTGCAAGCTAATAATTTCTAAACAATGTGAGGTATTGTTTTTCAATTTTTTTTTAGATAGTTAAGGTCAATATTATCACCGCGTTTCGGCTTGACGTCAAAGTCTGGGACACCCTATAAATAAATTTAATCGACTAAAATTGTACATGGAACAAGACGTTGAATAATCAATTCAAATTCAGAAAATTCATAATTTCAGAAAGGATAATATACGAATAATTTCCTTAAATCACTTACAGCATTTGCTGTGTATGTGCAGATTTTTTTCACAAATATCTTATTTTAAATCTTGCTAATTATTGTTACTTCCGAAAAATTTACTTCAACTTTGTACGTAGTCGAAATTCCTTATTAGTACGATTGGATTCTCTTTCGCGGTCAATGTATCACGGTCAATGATTTACTATAATAATTGAATTAATTTAAATTATTTGTTTAATAATTATTTCAAATCAAATAAATTAATGCAAATGCACTAATATATTTATAATTTATAAATTAATCCATCATTTGAAGGAGAGGAAGCCAGAAGGAAAAAAGACGGAATAATGAAGAATTTATTCATTATTTAAATAAACATTGAAAATAATATGTTTTAGAAAGGTGTATGTCAGTGATACCTATCTAATCAAAGTAAATTTATTAATTAGTCTGATTATAAAGTATTTTATATTAAGCACATCTAAGAAATCGAAATAAAAATGAAAAATTTGCATCTATATTCAAGGTAGCATATCCATATTCTTATAGTATCAACATAATTTCATACATATTTATAGGAGATTTATAAATGCAGTCATCAAAAAAATTGTAGTAATATAGTCGATATAATTTCTTAACCAAATATCATAAAATTTGAAGATAAATTGTCATAAATATTTCTAATTATTAATAAAAAAAACGCGGTAAAAAATAATAAATCGTGCCCAACAGACTATATACCTAACCGCCGTTTATTATAGCTGCTAATAGATTTACCACTTATAGAAGACCACAATAGTAGAAAGTTCTTGTACTCAATAAACATGAAACGCTGCGTTTGTGTTGTACTTTTATCGCACAATGGTAATAGACATGAAGCTAATTGTCTTGTTACTCAAAATAATAATCAATCACTTGTAAAATTTCCATGTGATTCTAATGTATTTGAATATAAAAACGTTTTGCAAAAATATAAAATTTAGAATTTATTGAAAATTGTTCCCTAAGGTAAATTGCTAGAACTTTTGTAAGTTTTACTTTACATTACTTTAAAATTTTAAATCTTTAATAAGCTCAGAAATAAAAAATTATATTTCTTTTGAGAATTTTGAATTTGTTTCTACTTTATAGAAAATTTTGAAAACATGTGAAAAAAATATTATCAAAAAAATAGGATATTAAAATTGTATCTTTTTTTCGAAATTTTGATAATTTTTTAAAAGATTTGATATCCATTCATGTCGTTTAATCCAAACCGTCGAAAATATCTGATTTCCGTCCGCGAAATGGCATTTTTTTTAACTTTTTTTTCTGAATCTCTGAAACCGCTGGACCTGCCTTTGCAAACACTTAATCTATTGTTCATTACGTCAATAAAAGTGGAATGGTTTTTATATCGTTTCAATCGAATGCTCAGTTCTCTCACAAATCGACTAGCAAAAACTAATCAGCACATCTTCGCTACGAATAGGAATCGAATGTTTTTTGAATAATTCAAATCGGTTAATCAGTGCTACCGAGAACGTCGACGGAAAATTGTATCCATACACATACACACACAAATCCATTTTTCTGAGTTATGTCAAAATTTCAGAAATCTCTGAAAGGTAAAGAGATGCAAAAGTTTTCATTTTCGATTTGTGGACGATTAATATAACTTGCCCTACTGAAAGATAAATATTTATTTCTAATAAACCTTTTTATTTAATATAACTATATTCTCGCCTCCACATATATATAAAAAATTGTGATATCGAGAACTTCCAACCAGAAGGTTAGAAGCAAGTTTAGAAATCCGTCTGAAAGCATAATAGTGAAATTTCACTTCAAATATAGATAGCAATACGTTTCCAACTAAACATAGCCCTAACCCGCCTTCAAATTAAAAACAATCACTAATAAAGAAATTCTAGTATAAAAATTTGGTAAAGAGAGATAGGCCAAATGTGGTTGCCTTCTTATCACATAATCCTAAATGTATCTGATCTGTCTGATCACTGTTCAAATAAACAACAATAAAAATTATTACAAAACTATTTGTTACATGACATTTGCTATTTTTATTATTATTATTTTTACTCTGTTTTATTCAACAATCAGAAATACATAAGAATTCCTATAAGCTAAATTGACAATAGTTGAGAGCGATGTCTAAGAAGAACTCCAATGAGATCTTCTTAGTTTAACAATTAAAAAGATAATGATATATTGAAGCTAATCTAAAACTAAATCTAGAGGCCGTTGACGTTTTAACCTTCTTACGCCAAATGGTTGTAAAATGTCGCCTATTGATGGGTTTGAATGTGATTCCAGTTTATCTTTGTATTTTTCCTTGAATTCTTTGAACGTTAATTGTACCGTTTTCATGTTGAGATCGCTGTGAAAGGTTTCATTTGTAACTTACCACGGAGAATTAAGTATTGTACGTGAAATTTTTGACTGAGTTCTCTGCATTATAGCTATATTTGATTTGTAAACACATCCCCAGATCTCAATTCCGTAGGTCCAGATTGGTTTAATGATTGATTTGTATAGCAGCAACTTATTTTCAACAGAGAGCTTAGACTTTTTACGCAATAGCCAAATAGCCAGACGTAAGTTCAAAATTGCAATGTTTATATGTGTCATCTCAGTTAAGGAACATAAGTTGTTAAGTCAATTTTCACTATTTTGCAAAGCTTGATTTCGAAGTTCTATCACTCATATAATATCGGGTATTTGAAATCTTGGGTTTGAATTAACTTTTGTTCCTAATCAATAATTTTTCAATTTAATAAATATTTGCAGAGAAATAGTTAATATCGCGATTCAAAACATTTTTACCAAAATTCGACTTAACCACTTATTCACTGAGATGGCAGATTTATACTCCCATTTATTGGAGCCAAATACTTCTTGGGAAACAATTCAGTTACACAAAAATTGAAATACTAATTGCATTCAATATACTCTAATTTATATTCCAGAAATATTGAGTCTTAAGAACCTCTGCCGTGTATAATAATTAATACATATATTGAATAAAATAATGTCGAGATATCCAACTATTTAATATTATAGTGTCTGTTGTCCTGAATCACGACACAGTTTGGTAAAATACAGCATTCTCGCGTGCTTTCTCCGCCGGATGTTGCAACAACCGCGAGATCACGGTGAATTTACAATCGCGACGCGCTCTTCTACGAAAAGAATGCGGATGTTTCTTTGTCATTGGAAAATGATACAGGATGTTCGCGAATAGCTAAATAATGATTTGCTTAAATCAATTGATTCACAGTTTACAGATTAATAAAGTGAGTAATTGAAAGCATTATGTGATTAAATAGAAATCTTCGTATGTGATGTTAAAACAACATAAAATTGTCGCTGAACAATTCCTAATATTATATTATATCTTTAGACATAATTATTAGTGAATATTTTAGCAGAATATAAATCAATAATATTTAAAACATCATTTTTTTAGAAAGTGCAAGAATATAATTCATTTAAATTTAATTTCTTTAAAAAGTGCAATTATTTTATCATCTTAAAAAAAATAAAAAAATACAAAAAGATCTACTTATCAAAATAATAGGTAAAAAAATTTAATCCTATCGAGGTTCTTTGATGTTTGAGGTTATATGATCATCCTTAGTACGATTTTCCACATAGTCCGACAGTTTCTGCACTTTAAGATATATTGTACCAACCCGCATAATGAGCTATTTAGCATAAGATGCATTTTTTATCTGATCCCTTAGAAAACGTCTTGACTGAGATTGACAATATTTTCCAAGAATCCATAAATTAAATTTTTTTATAATTTTCCTTTTTATTTATTAACTTCTCGTAGGGTAAGTTATAGTAATCCCAAAAAAATAAAAAATGAAAATTTTTATATATCTTTACGTTTCAAAGTTTTCTGAATATTTTGGCATACCTTAGAAAAAATGGATGTGTGTGTGTGTGCGGATACAAATTTTTGTCGACAATTTCGGGAACAAGGATCAACCGATTTCAATTATTCAAAAAAACATTCGATTCCTATTATAAGGAGACGTGCTGATTAGTTTTTGGCATAGGCAGGTCTAGCCGTTTTAAAGATACGGGGCAAAAAGTACCTAAAATGGTAACTCAGTTTTTAAGAGAACGGAGCGTCCGATTTTAATAATTCAAAAAACATTTTACTTGTATTGATAAGATGAAGAACTGATTAAATTTTTGGGATGGCGGGTCCAGCGGTTATGGAATCTCAATAAAAAATAAGTTAAAAAAATGTCATTTGGCGGTCAAAAATGTTTATTGGGCATATGTACAGATATTTTATAGAGATTTTAATAATGTGCACAAATGTTTTTGGGTTTCATAGCAAGATTTTTAATTACGGCTCGGGCAGTTCTACAATTTACCACATAATTCGACAGTTTCTGCACTTCAACCCTAGTTATTTTATACTTTGTGACATCATCAAAGGTTATTTCAGAAAATATAAAACTCTAGTCTTAGCTATTAGTACCAAATAGTCTTTTTATTTTTACAAAACTCTCATTACAAAAATACCATCACTATTCAATTATTCATTCTTGTCTGCATGTACGCCTCAGAGGCGTACAGATACCATTCTATGGTTAAAATATATAGTATCAATCCGCATAATACGCTCTTTAGCATAAAAAGCATTTTTGGTCTGATCTCTTAGTAAACGTTTTGACTGGTTATGAGATTTATTGTATTTTCTGAAAATCCTTAATTTATATTTTTTATAATTTTCATATTTTTTCTTCATTTGCCTCAATAATTTTATTCATCTTATATTTGCATCTAAGAATCTCTATACAACGAGAAATTCCAGTAACACATTCAATAATGTAGTTCAATAATGTATGGAAAAATTAATACATTGTCACTTGATTATAAATGAACCATAACCCTCCATTTTTTTTCAAAAAAATATTTAGTTTTTCATTTATAATTATTATGGCATTTCAGAGATATGGAATCTTATCCTCTCAGTATTTCAGAAACGTAGAAATAATTTTAAATGAAAAACTAAACAAACATTTTTTGAAATATTTTATTTTTCAAAAAAATATTTTTAACTTCCCGTAGGGTAAGTTATAGTAATCGCAAAAAAATCGAAAATGAAAATTTTTATATATCTTTACGTTTCAGAGGTTTCTGAACATTTTGGCATACCTTAGAAAAAATGGATGTATGTGTGTGTGTGTGTGTGTGTGTGTATGTGTGTGTGTATGTGTGTGTGTATGTATGTACGTGTGTGTATGTATGTGCGGATACAAATTTTCGTCGACGATTTCGGGAACACGGATAAACCGATTTGAATAATTCAAAAAACATTCGATTCGTATTGATAAGGAGACGTGCTGATTAGTTTTTGGCGAAGGCAGGTCTAGCCGTTCCAAAGATACGGGGCAAAAAGTGCCGAAAACGGTAACTCAGTTTTTAAGAGAACGGAGCGTCCGATTTGAATAATTCAAAAAACATTTTACTTGTATTGACAAGATGAAGAATTGATTAAATTTTCATGAAGGCAGGTCTAACGGTTTCGGAGATCAAATGAAAAAAGTAAAAAAAAATGCCATTTGGCGGCCAAAAATGATCATTAGACATATGCACATCAAATTATCAGATATTTTATAGAGATTTTAACAATAAGTATGAATTTGGTTTACAGTCCTATGGGTTCCGTACCAGTGTTTACGCGTTAGGCGGCGACGTGGCGCTTTACGCTCTTTGATAATTCGTCTTTATGCAGTTAAAGCAGTACGATTGCTTTGAAAAAAAGTTTAGATCTTTCAAAATATGTCACAATAAGGAAAATATTTTTTTTTTTCAAAAAAAAAAAAAATAAAAAAAAATTTTTTTTCGAAAAAAAAATTTTTTTTCAAAAAAAAAGTAATTTTTTGTCCAATTTATAGTTTTTCAAAAATCTTATTTTTTCGAAGTAAATTTTTTTTAAAATTGTTAATCGTTTTTTTAAAAAAAAATAATTTTTGGTACGGGAAGTTCCAGCAATTTGCCTTAAGGCACGATGCCTTAATTGCCTTAAGACAGAATTCCACTTACAGCTAGTTTATTTTTTTATTTATAAATATATTGTACGAAGCGAAAATATTAAGAGTAAGGTATACATATATATTCTGAAATATAAAAATAATTATAAATGAAAAATTAAATGTTTTCGAAAAAAAGAAGCTTTTAATGTATTTATAATTAAGAACCAATGCATTAATTTTTTTCACGCATTAAATTACAGTCATTAATGGTATTTGGCTTTGCGTTTATATAAATTAAATTTTTTTTTAATAAAATAGTGGGTCAGGAAAATAGTCATTTAAAAGACCGCAATGTTCATAGGAAACAATAATGACTGATAGATATATAGATACCACCATAAACTCTGTACATATTAAATATTTAATACTTATGATATGGAGATTCATTGATAATATCGCTATGGAAATACGTAATGCTTATCGCTCTAATGACAAAAAATCAACATCAAAATTTCTTCTCATTAATAAGAGTTATCTATAACACTATATACAACTTCGAGTTCACGACCCGTCTAAACAATTATCAAAGTCTAAAAAAATTCTTAATTCTAAAAATTTAAAAAGTAATTCACAATCTCTATCTAAAAATCATTAGTATTCTGTAATGTAAATTAAATAAATTTTGAAACGTTGTTCTGCCGGGATTATTTAAAACAGAAATTTCACAATATTGATTAATTTTGATATTATAACATTTATCAAACTTTGTGAAAATGACTGGAGTTTGGCATAATGTAAATATAATATTATAATCAGTTTAAAAAAAGGGAAAATTTTATATAAATCTGTGATACACCTATCCCTCTTTTATATGGGACACGTTTTACACGGTTTGTGAAAATAATTTTTTAACGAAATTTATTAATTTTGCATTTACACGAAACTATAAACACTAAACTATAATTTGCTTATAACTGCAATAACATTTTCATTGTTCTTTTCTCAAAATGTTTTACAGTCAAAATGCAACACCACAAAATGTATGTTACAGTTACGAATTCTTAGTAGTCTATGTCTATGAGAGAAATATGTAGATAAGATGGAATCTCCACGTTTTATGATCAAAACTAAATTTTATGTGCGTATAAGCTAGATTGTTTGAAATATTAAAACAAAGAGCATGATGCTCTGAGCATCATAGTTTTTAAGTAGTATTTTATTATAATCGATATCGAAAATTCATTCACGGTGAACAAATATCAGAATCACTTTTTACAAAATCTTTAATTCATGAAAAAAATATTGTTCAACAATGGCAAAAGATAAAGAAGAAGAGAAAAATTGAAGAGAAAATAATTAACCTAGAGAGTACAAAAAAAAGTAAAAAAGGTTATATAAGCCATTTTCAATTTTGATCTATAAAGAAAATGCAATATTTAATATAGTTTTTTTTGTATTTATTCTATTATTGAAATATATTTTCTTATAATTTATTGAATATATTTGATATTAAAGATATTAATATTTATTTTTCGTTCAATGTATTAGTTGTTATACATCATATTAAAAATTTTCAAAAAAGGCTTTTTATAGTAATTTTCATTTAGCACGTATAGCACAAAAATCTTCATTGTTTTTAATTAGTGTTTATATAAAACCGATAGCGTAAAATAGATTTTTATATTTGTTTCATCGTTGAAATAATATTGAAATTATTAAATGTGTTTGATATTAAATATATTATTATTAATAATATTTCGTTCAATATGATTGTTATTCATCACATTAAGAACTGAGAAAAAGAGCTTTTTATAGTGATTGTCGTTTAGCACGGTTTTTTTAAGGAACCTATCTTCTGTAAAAAACGTGAGATAGGTGTATTCGTTATGCAACAAATAGACAAGTAAACGAATAAAAAATTTAAAAAAAAACAAAAACATTTGTTGAGGCGCCATGAATGCGAAATTTTAAATTTGTCATTTATTTAACGGATACGAACTATTTACCTAAGTCATTTTTGTCTACATGGAAATCGATGGAAATTTCTTAAACCAAGCGTACTGAATCTATGCCAGAAGTTTGCGTTTAAGTTAATTTTGAACTGGAGCATCTATTATAACTGATAACGGTGGATATACGAAGTGTTTGTGCAATAATCTAGATCATCGCTGTTTGATCAACTGCGTGCAAGTTGCTACTCAATTCCAATTAGCATCCTACTAGAGTACAGACAGCCGGATGTACAGTTAGTGCAGTTAGCGAGCTTTGCTCTGCGATAGCAAAAGCCGTTACATTCGAAACTAATGTGACAAATGTAGACATTAGTGTTGGTATCTTTGTGACCTAAATAAATGAACAATTTGAATTGACTATTTTGCTACGGAGACAAATTTTATGGTTTAGTTTTAGAGGAATAATAAAATATTTACATTGCTGGTCGTTTATCTGTCATTTATATATCTGTATACTAACGATAAGAAAGCAAAAAGGCTATAATAGAATTACACTGCTGATAGATTTGATTCTCAATGGTAAATTTGCGAGTGGTGTATTTTTTAACCCAATATTTCGGGATGTTTGTACTGTTGTTCAAAGCGGACTCCTCAAGGTTAATCATAACTCTTCTCGTCCGTGTCCGCCATTTTAAAGTCACAATTGTTGGTTTCTGATGATCAATTGAAGATCAGAATAGCTATGATCATTGATATCTTGGCGCTGCTGTACGAGCCAGCAAGCCGCACAAATAATTACACAAAACATTGTAAGTTGTTCAACATTGTAAGCCGCGCAAATAATTACACAAATCATATGCCGCAATAAATTGTCTGTATTGGGTTGTGCGGCATATGGTTTCGTTTATGTAGTTTTTACCGCTGAACACGAACCTCGAGTTAAAATTAAGGGTCAAAAATGAAAAAAAATAACGACAAAATCTCAGATCTAATCATACTTTTCCATTATAATTAAAATCTTATAATTTCTGTCATTTCCTGGTCCTTTTCATCTTAAATGACTATTGAGTTTCAATTAAATGATTTGCTGAGTTTTTTTTTTGTATAATGCAGCAGTAATTTGCCAACATACATACATACTCTTCATTGTCCCTGGGTAATCTGAAAACATACTTGCAAATGAATATCCGAAAATATGTTTGCAAATTACTGCTGAAATCTACAAAAATAACTTGATGGATCATTTAAGTAAATACTCAATAGTCATTTTATGTAAAAAAGACTAAGAAACGGCACAAACTAGAAGATTTTGATTATCAGGCAGAAGATTTACTAGATCGGAGACGTTTTCGTTTTTTATTATTTTTTTTCGGTTATTTGCCATTAGACCTCCAATTTTGATTTTACATCTATGTTCAGGATAAAAACTACATTGGAAAGCATATGCCGCACACCCAATAGAGACAACTTTTTTGTGGACCTGTGTTAATTAAAAATTAACACAATAACATATTTCTCAATAATTTAATCCAGAGTATTATTGAAGCAAAAGTCAACACACTGGATGTCGTCTATAGGCGAATCTCGTACAAAAAGATTGTCAAAACGATGTCGGCATATTATTCATTTAAAGTTATTTCAGAATTAAATATGACCTCTTAAAGAATGAAATATTCCTTTACAATTATATTGATTCATTAAATTAAAAATGAATTTGCATTGTTTTATTGAGTGGAAAAAGAAAATGGTTACTTAGAAAATCTTGTATGTGAAAGCGAACCGAACAACTTCACTTTTGTTCATTCATCGGATATCGAATTTAGGAATTCTAGTTTCAAAAGCAAAATTGCCGGTTCTAGTGACTGGTATGTTCGACAACTTTCTTTGCTACATCCGATATTTTCTCTTTACTTGTTGCCATTATATAATACATTAAAGACCGGATCAAACTTTACACATGACCGACGGATTAAATATATGCATGACTTTTATTTTCATTAGAAAACAAAAGAGTGATGAACTTGAAAATATTAATTCTTACGATATATATTGGATTGACGATGTGGCAAAAAACAAGAAAAGTAAACTATGTTCAATTGTAGTCGTAGTATCACGAAGCTTTTTTGTCACCATTATACGTTGTTATCGTTTCACAAAGAATTTGCATTTTGGCTCTCACCAATAGTATATATAAATATTTAGAGATATGTTTTAAATAAATTCTACTATTAGTTACTAATGCTGCTTTACAAACTTTTGTTAATTATTGGTCCGATCCAACTTATATAATAATGGAACTAAAAATTGACTTATAAATACTTCAGAAACTAAATATTAACCCTTTAACCTAAAATAGGCCAAAATTAAATATAACGGGCATAGCCTGCCTATGATAATCGGGCCAGAAGTAAATATTACGGCCAAAGCTCGTGTACGGTGATCCAGCCTGTTTTAAGTATTTTGTGGAATATTTTATATGCAATTACAGTCTGATGCAATATTTGTGGTAGACGCAAGTATTAACTAGTTGGTATTGGTATTTTGCCTTGAGGCAAGTTACATGAACTTCCCGACATGTGTAAATAATTGACTTAATCAATAAAATATAAATTAATTTATGAGTAATTAAAAGTATTCCGAGTGGATTTATTACACATAACTGAAAACAAACGAACACCTTAACTCGAGTATTTTATAAAAGCAAATTTTCAAAAAAAAAAATTATAATTGAACCATTTTCCGTGGGATTTTAATGGTTTAGTATGTGCATTGAAACCAAGTACTCTATCGTTATACCAAGTAAATCGACCAATTTTAATTTTAACGAACGTCAAAAAAACTACTCATTTTCTCAAACTTTGATGAATTTTTAAAATTAAACGACTTGTCGTGAGACCGTCATATATCAATAAGTTCTATAAGACCATGATATATACTGCCATAAACAGTTTCTTAAAAACCGGCTTAAATTTTTTTTTTTCAACAGTTAATTACAAGAAAACGGCTCGGTAGATTTTCACCTAAAACGAATCAAACTTTTAAATCGGTTCGGTAGGATGAGCTTAAATGTGGACGAAAAGTTTAACACTTTTTTTCAAATTACAAAGAAACGGCTTGGCAGATCGTCGAACAAAACTGACAAACGATAGTCCTCACCGAAATGCAACAAATGGCTTTTAAATTTCTGAAATCGGTTCAGGCGTTTTTTAGAAAACATCGATCAAAGGTCTAATTTTGACAAATGTCAAAAAAACGATACCAATTTTTGCAAATTTTGACGAATTTTTAAAGCTAAACGAGTTGTCGTAGGGCCGTAATATTTTAGTATGACCCAGAAAACTATGGTATCTACCGTCAAAAAAAAACAAAAATCGTCGAATTTTTTTTTTTCAAACTATTACAAGAAAACGGCCCGGCCGATCTTTACCAAACTAATCAGCACGATTCCCAACCAATATCTATCGAATGGTTTTTGAAATTTTAGAATCGATTCAGAATTGCGGGCTAAAACGTGGACGAAAATTTTGTAAATTGCACCTTTCTGCAATTTACAAAGAAACTGCCCGGCCGATCGCCGCACAAAACTCAGAAACGATAGTCCTCATCGAGATACATCGAATGGCTTTTAAATTTTTGAAATCGGTCCGGCCGTTTTAGAGAAAACGTCGATTTACGGCAAAAATCTGTTCACACACACACGCACACACACGTACTTTTTCCAAATTTGGTCTCATTCGATTCAGAATGGCTTGAAACGTCGAGAAAACAAAATTAGCGAATCGGATTTTTTGATGAAAACAAACTTCTCCTTCGGGAAGTTAAAAATTATTGATTTTTGAAAATTTGCTTTTAGAAAATACTCCAAGTCAAGGTGTTCGTTCGTTTTCAATTATGTGTAATAAATCCACTCGGAATACTTTTAATGGCTCATAAATTAGTTTATTTTTTATTGATTAAGTCGATTATTTAAACATATCGGGAGCCTCAAGACTAAATACCAAACCAACTAGTTAACTTCCCGTAGGGCAAGTTATAGTAATCGCAAAAAAATCAAAAATGAAAATTTTTATATATCTTTACGTTTCAGAGGTTTCTGAACATTTTGGAATACCTTAGAAAAAATGGATGTATGTGTGTGTGTGTGTGTGTATGTATGTATGTATGTGTGTGTATGTATGTGCGGATACAAATTTTCGTCGACGATTTCGGGAACACGGATCAACCGATTTGAATAATTCAAAGAGCATTCGATTCGTATTGATAAGGAGACGTGCTGATTAGTTTTTGGCGAAGGCAGGTCCAGCCGTTCCAAAGATACGGGGCAAAAAGTGCCGAAAACGGTAACTCAGTTGTTAAGAGAACGGAGCGTCCTATTTTAATAATTCAAAAAACATTATACTTGTATTGACAAGATGAAGAATTGGTCAAATTTTCATGAAGGCAGGTCTAGCGGTTTCGGAGATCTAATGATAAAAGTAAAAAAAAATGCCATTTGGCGGTCAAAAATGATCATTAGACATATCA
Organism: Ctenocephalides felis; assembly: GCF_003426905.1. Taxonomy (NCBI): domain Eukaryota; kingdom Metazoa; phylum Arthropoda; class Insecta; order Siphonaptera; family Pulicidae; genus Ctenocephalides; species Ctenocephalides felis. The sequence continues at coordinate 17,163,156 of NW_020539725.1, forward strand.
AATTATCGGATATTTTATAAAGATTTTAACAATAAGTATAATTTTTTTTATATTTTTATGGGTTCCGTACCAATGCTTATCCGTTAGACGGCGGCGCGGCAGTTGCGCGCTTTGACATTTTGTCTCTATGCAGATAAAGCAGTACGATTGCTTTGAAAAACAGTTCAGAATTTCCAAAGTATGTCAAAATGAAAAAAACATTTTTTTTTTTCAAAAAAATTTTGTTTTCAAAAAAATTTTTTTTTTCAAAAAAAGTAATTTTTTGTCAAATTTATAGTTTCTCTCTAATTTTTTCGAAGTAAAATTTTTTCAAAAATGTTAATCGTTTTTAAAAAAATAATTTTTGGTACGGGAAGTTCCAGCAATTTGCCTTAAGGCACGATGCCTTAATTGCCTTAAGACAGAATTCCACTTACAGCTAGTTTTATCATTAATTGCTAGTATCTTTATCAGTCACATAATAGAACAACTAAACACATTAATAAAGCATAAAATAAAAAATGAAATGTAGGCATTATAAACTTTTATAGATTTTATAGACTATAGGTATTTTTTATGCCTCAATGTTTTTTTCCAAAAGTCAATCATCATATGTTCGGCGCAGCATGTACGTAAAAACAACGACGTTTTATTGTTATGGTCATCGAGAGAAAAAATACAGGTTTGTAGCGCGGCGCACTTGAGCGATACTCAAGTTCGGAATGTGTGATATTCCCGGTCGACCCACATACCATACAGAGTCACAACATGAAAATATTTTTCGGGAAGTCTGTACCGTTGTTCAAAGCCAACACGAACACCTCAAGGTCAATCACAACTCTTCTCCTCGAATCAATAATGAGACCGCTAGTTTGGAAGTCACCATTGTCTATTTTCGATGATCAATTGAAGATCAGAATAAGTATCATTATGATGTTCATATATCAGTTATAAAATTAAGTTAGCTGAAAATCCGCTAGAACGCAAATATTACATAAGGGTTGTGGCACATATGACAAAAACTTATCTTTTCTAAATCTTTGTAGTAAATTACAATAGCAGTACAGTTTCTCAGATTTCTTATGGAGTTGACACAGAATATTTTATTACTATCATAGATAAAAAGTATTGACACGTTCGGGGGCTTTAAAAGTTTCAGCAAGATACAAATAACGGTCATTTTACTTTTAAATTGGTTGTGATGATTTCCGAAAATTGATTATACACTGTTTGTAAGTGTAGTCAGATTATCATATTTTGATCGTTATGTACGATGAATACTATAGCATCCACGTCAAGTATTTCGCTTCTCTTTTACCGAATGTGCTTAACCAAGCTAATTAGTGACTACGAATAAAGATAAGATAATACGAGAATACCTAAAGAATCAGTTAGCCATTCATTACCTTGAAAAGTATAATAATGATGAAAACGTATGATTATAAAAAAATAAATTTCAAATAATTGACTTTAAAATTTGACTGCTATAGCATTTCTGCATCGTCCGCAAACGTGTTGATGAAAGTACAAAACTCCTCCATATTTAATAAATAATATGAATTTTATTGTTAAATACGATAGTAAGGCTCTAGGTTAAAATTGATGTAGAAAGCAAGATCAAATTACAATTAATTATTAAATCATGGGGGATCAGAAGAAAAACATTAAAAATTTCCAAAAGATTTCATCTTTTATTAAAACTAACTTTTATCAAAATAATATTTAAAATACATATTAAGATTTCGTTACAAGATTAGAAGAATAATACAATATTTATTCGTTGAACTAATTTTAGAATATGTATCATTCACTAGTAATCGTCATGTTCTTTTTCTGAAACATCTGACTAGAAGAGCTTTCCATTACACGTCTTGAACTTTGATAACACTTGAAAAAAAATTGAATTTGACTCATCATAAAATATTAGAAGCTCATGAAAAGTGGTTCAATTATAAAATTTAATTAAAGTTTAGAAAAATGCACTGTGTGCTTTGCGTACGTATCTAGGAACGTAATGATGATTCTGCGTTAAGGCTACGAACTCCTCAATTTCGCATGTACCAATTATCTTCAGCGTCCTTTTTATATATTTGTATCCTTGAATAGCACGCAGCCTACTTTTCTCAACTTTAATATTTATAATTTAATCGCTTTTCATAGGCCTCGAATATTTTATATTGGCCATTTTGAGCAAATCCATCATCAAGTCAAGTTTTATTAAAATCCTAGACGAGCAACGAAAAGGCAAAAAATTGCAAATTTGCGGCATATGCTGGTTTTCTCACATAATGTTCGTTTTGTGACAAGAATTATTCTTATGTCACAGTTTTTTTTAAGTTCTCCTGTTATTAGGAATATTCACACTTTTAACTCGAAAGTGTGATAAAAAAAAACACTCTTGGACACACATTGCAATTGCAGAATTGCAGAAGTCAAAATAAAATTGCACATTTCGATGGTGTACTCACAACTGCATTTTATGCAAATAATTTGTAATAATTTGTAACAATTTGTAAAAATAATAATGATTTGATTTTGGATATATTTCAATTGATTCAAAACCTACAGAAAAGTAGATTACGCGTTGTTTATAATTTAACGGAAATCTCCAATCAATTTATAAACACAAATCCAAATGACTCATTTGAACTCCATCAAATTTCTCACCTGTAACTGATTATCGACCTCGATCTTTCGCGTTGATTAAAAGCATTGATGCGCACACAAAACAATTATAATCATCAAAGCAAATTTATTATAAGAAAGTGACAAGCACACACATAAAAGGCGAATCAACGGGACTCTAAGAAATAATAGAAAACTGTCGTAGATGTACTGTTATTACATCAATACTCTTGAACTAGTTAAATAAAACGTGCATATATGATGAGAGATGCTGCAGATTGGATGTCTCATTAATGTTAAGTTATGCAGAAGAATTTTTTTGCTCATTGTTGTTGCAAAGAATGTGGGTCATTCGAAGTCGCGTGTGAGTAACGTGGATAAGGCACGAAAGAAATGTTTCGGAAAAATGGGTCTTTCAAGGAAAAAATCGATTACATGTTAAAATATATTTATTGCATATATAAAGTATAAAAAAAAATACCAATATCTCGTAAGGTTTTTCTTATGTCCTTATATTTGAACATAAATAGAAATATTTTCTATAAAACATCATATTAAATAATTTATAAAAATTTTCTTCACTGAAATATCGCACTGCCCAGTGGCATTTTTTATTTGTATTTGGTATTTATGATCTTTAGAATCTATTTGAAGAAAAAAAAAATCCAATATTTCATTTCTAAACTTACTAACCATTTAGTCTTCGGTAAGTTCGTGAAAGCACAACTGTCGTACCACATAATTTTTCTATGTACTTTATTTATTAACATGTTTCAATAAGTGAAATTTCTAGTATTTCATCAAATTTGAGAATTCAAATAGTAGAGATACTAATCAAAATTAATTAATATATTTATACATACCTTGCATTTATAGCCCTTCACAGTCTTCACTTAAAAATCGCGCATAATTTTGGATCAAAAAGTTGATCATGTTTTTTTTTCAATTAGAATGATTCAAATTGTAATATTTACAAAATTATAGTCACATTTCCATCCGATTGCTTTAGAAAAATCGGTTGAGGCAATTTTATCTATAGTACAAAATATTTTAATTGCACTTTAATCACTGTGTCAAATTAGTAATAATTTGCGAAAAAAAACTTTTCACTGATAAAATAAACGCAGTAAATTCTTTTACTATTGTTGGATTCAAAAAATAACCGTCTTAATATACTTTTATAAATTAGCCGCTTTTGTGTCAAACCGAAAAAGAAAATCTTGTTCTCAAAACAATACACAACGACCAAAGTAGGTTGCAAGTGCAGGGCGTTCAGCAACAAAGCATTTTAAATACTTCGAGTTTAAACAAAACTTTCTTAAAATGAACGGCCTCAAAAATGTACACGATTTTCAAGCCAACCATAAATCATGAACTTCATTTTAATTATACCGCGGTACAATTTATGAGCTTTGCTTCAAATATCGAAGACATAAACTGAAGAAAATCTTGGCACACATTGAACAAATTTTTCACCTCGCATGATTTTCACTTGAATACTCTTGATGAAAGAGTGAGAAATAGAACTAATCTTCTTGCAAATGTTTTATTTGCATGGAGAAACCTGAAATGCAGTTTATAGAAATATATTCCACGCAGTGAAACCATTTGCACGGACTAATAAACGCAACGTTTTCATTTACGACCGCAATTCACAAAAAACCGTCGTTTAAAATTATACTAACTATTTATATGCTTTGTAATGTTCTTGTTTTTAAGTTGCAAATCGTCATTTATCAATTGATGCAATTTAATTGAATTCATTAATTCAAGATGAACTAAAACAGCAATTTGTTGACGAGCATAGTATTTAAAAAAAAATCATAACAACCTCTGCTATATGTTAAATCTAAAACTCATTAAAAACATTGAATTTGGGATACGTTACGGTGACTAAATTTAAAACACTTGTATATAACCGCTCACGTCGTGCGAATTCACTTTGTTTAAAAATCCTCGAATCGCAACTTTAACTGCTATAATTACAGTTGATAAAACTTAATTACATTAATTATGAAGTAAGTTTATTTGTTCGTTCTAAGCCATAATTGCTTTAAGTTTCTCGTGATAATTTTCTTCTTCAAAAATGTTCTTGATCCAATTAAAAATAATTATATAAAATAGTCAAGTAATTATATATAACAGTCCGCATCTGAAAGAAGTAAAACAATATTTATGAACATTGTTTTATTATAAATTACATAAATAAGCACTTTTTGGAATTAGTACATAACATGTTATTATGCAGAATAACATTTTTGACTATATCAATATATAAATCATTCATTGATAATTATTTTTCTACTTCATCGTATGACAAATATATGTTCAAAATACATCTAATAATGCATATATAAATTTGTAATTATAAAACTAAGACCTAACAATTTTATTTTTCCCATAAATACTATCTACCAAAAATTTATCTTGAAAAAAAAAATGAATAAAATTCATTTAACTCATACTGTGTTCTTGATATTAACTGTGCATACATGTGATCCTTACAAATATATAAATAGAGTATCGCTCCGTTTTTAGTCTTCTTTCATCCTTCAGAATCAACAAATAAATATTTCGCTATTGGATTTAACTCATATCCTTCTTCTTTATTTCCAGAAACAATAAAGATGCATCATCAACAAAGCATAGGATGGGCCCTGGTGACAATGATCATTTGTTCAACAATTACGACAACACTCGGATATCCAAACCCGCCACAAGTAGCTCGCAGCCTGCCACAAGTAGCTCGTAGTTTACCACAGGCATCCGAGCAACAACTTGACCAGGACCACCAGCAATTATACCCACAATACAGGCCATATCCTCAGTATCAGGCAAGACAGGATGATGATCGCAAGTTTGCCGAAAAACCAAATGCGATGAAAAAAGTTGCCCTGGATGATATAGACGACATCCAAACGAACCAAATACACGATGGAGGATTTTCTTGGTCTAACATGCTTGGTAAGTCATTTAATTTAATTTTATGGCAAGATAAAGACTTCAGCAAAATAAAAAGTTATCCCAGTATTTGGATCAATTTATAGAAAATAGTTAAATCAATTCGATAGGTATTCAATTACAATAGACTATTACTTTAAATATTGGTGATATAATATTAAGTAGGATTCGATAATTTCAATTTTAAGTTTCTTTCAATCATTTTCATCTATATTTTTCAGGAATGGTGATGCAAATGATCTTCAATGGTGTTTGGGTGGTCACAGCGCGCCTTCCAAGAGCGATAGCTTAGAAACTGATTCCATTGCCCCATCACCCTGGGCAAATATGCTTTCTGTAGGACTCAAATCCTGACCGCAATCTTGGGCGGTGGAGTATCCAATGATGGTATTGACAAAGTTGATAATGGCAACTCACCAATGCAGGTACTTCACACATATTAATCACATTGATTTTTTTACTTCTGACCACATGCAATAAGCACATCGAAAATATTCTTCATACGGCACGCTTTTAGAAATCTTGTACTGATTGAAGTGGGTCACGTGTTTACGCTCAAAATAATAAGTATATACAAATCATAGAACAAAAAATATAAATATTAGCTTAGTCATTACAATAATATATGCACAACATGCACAAATATCAACAAATATTTAATATTCATACAGATTATTCAAAATTTATTTATAATATTTCACTTAGAATTCACATAACATAGCTTATACTCACCATAGTTTATAGAAACCAAAACAATTTTGAAACAATGAAATAATAATCAAATATTTATATTTCAATTTGGAAATTCAAATAGCAGAAATATGTATAAAGTTTTGCAACGTTGGAACTGTATATAAGTATGGAATTTTGTTTTAAAATCATTTGAATATTCGTGTATGAAGAATGTTTCTTACCATTAGATAAGAAAGTATAACAATGTAATTCAATTTCACGTAGATAGCCTAATTGCTTCACACACCAATTTTCATTATTCAAAAATTACTACTCAATTTCAAATTAAATCATTAACTTCATATATCATCAGAACAAATATATGGAGATAATAAATAATAAGTAATAATGATGTCCATAATGATTCACTATTTCAAATAATCACGGTCCATTACTAACATTGCTCACTAAACTTCGTCAATGTAAGATGGAAAATCCATTCTGAAATGTGAAGAAAAGATGCTAAAATGTTACATTGACGAAATGTTGAACATCACTAATGATCACAATCCTTTGAATTGAACTAAACTGTTTGAGTAGTATTAGCCTACCTATCCTATCCGCTATGTTATCTTGCTTGCCGCAGGTATTTTGGCGGCGGTGTTAGGCGCGGTTCTCGGTAGCAAAGATCCTGAGCAAGTGTCAACCATGGCCAACAAGCAGGAGAGGTAAGTACATTGAAAATGGCGATTTTTACGAAAAATAAAAAAATCGAATAACTTTTTAATGTAGATTATTTTTCTCCTTTCATCAGTAAAATTCAAGTATAATATTAAATTTAAAAGAAGTACAAATACAGTACTATCAGCATTCAAAACTGTAAGCTCAATCAAGGAGTAACCTCCATTAATATGAATTGACCAACTTATTTCATAAATTTATAAATGCAAAAGTTCATCAGGATAACTGATTATTATGTTGATCAGTAATAAATGTTTATGATTGTAATAGAAGTAGTGGTTGTGGTAATGTACATAATACAAAGTTTTTGGCATATTTTTATCCCATATAGACAAACCAACTGACATGACAATATTTGAATGTATTGAATTCCCACATTTAGCGTCAGCAGTAGATTTATCCAATCAAAAGTAATATCAGGAAATATAAAGTTGAACATTCAAATAAATAAAATGTACATATTTATCACTTACTTTGCTACTTGACATATTGCCATATACTATTATGTATATGGAAGTATGTATTATTCAAAATAAGAAATGAATGACAAAGAATGCAGAAATTTAAGATAAATCACTCGTTCCAAAATAATCATTATAAGCGACAGAAAAAAAACTACAAGCACTCAACTTCAAGAATTGTATGAATAATTTATTTTTTCTATAAACTTAAAGTATAAATTTGTGGTATCTTAAAGTATAAATGTGCGATCAATTTCGACGTTTGAGATGAAATTATAAAAAAAACACAGCACCAATCTTAACTAATTTGAGTCCTAAATTCGTGGTTTTATTAATAGATATTATATATAATTATAATTTCGATATACTTTCTAAATTTTGAAATTAATGTGCGGTATTACTTCGACGGAAATCGTCAAATTGACGAGGTAGTTGGTTTCATTAAAAAAAATTAATAAATTTGCTTTAACTGTAATATTATGCCTTAAAACAGTAAATATGATATTAACAAGGAGTTAAAATGGACTAAACTTGATTATGTTATATTATTTTTTATACAATCAAACAAAAAAAGATAATCGCGTCACTCGAAGTTTCATATCACAAAATGTCAACATCAGGATTTCGAAAAAACTTACTGAAATGTGTAATAAAAGTAGAAAATGTGTTGTATTAAAACTGCATTCGGAAAAATGTATAAAAGACATCCAAATAATATGTTAAAAGAATCACGTTCGTCAAACATGGTTACCGTCTAGATTTCATATGTTTGCTATTTTTTCGTGATAATTTTTCCATATTGTTTATATGTGAGGTTTTTATTACACTGAGATAATTTATTTAATATTTATTTTTTAAAGAAAATACGAATTACGTCAATTTAACGAGTTTTCCGTAGAGTTAAGTATAGATAAGCCCGTAAACCTATTGTTAACCCTTTACTGAAGGGACAGACACAACAATATATTATCGTTATCAATAAAAGTGTGTTGAATAATTAAAAAATACGAAACTAAAAATTACAATACAAATTAGAATTACTAATAGTTTAACCCATAGTCATTAATTTTGAAGCAAAGTCCGACGTGCAATATGTCGTCCATGGATGGCAGTCATTCACACAACACGTGATGTGGATGTTGTCTATGGACGTCACCCGTATACACAGATATTATGTCACAGAATGTCGTCCAAAAAATCTCGAAAAGCCAAAACATCAAAAAACCAAACAACATAAAAAAAATATCCATGTTACATTTATCAAATTTAAATTTAGAAATTCTGTAGTAAAAATATATCGATTTTTGGATACAGTTCATCAACATCGTGGTCAACCTTCTGGACGCCCTCAAGACCTCTTTCTCTCACCGTTCCCTACAAGCACGTTCTTCGGGTAAAAAAGATTCATTAAGCGACGCCGCCGTAGCTGGTCTTTCCATGTTCAAAGGGTACATGAGATCCGTCGGTGAAAGCGCAAGGGCCAACGAAGTGGAAACAGTCGAACCATGCATGCAACGCCGAGTATGCGAGGCTAGTGCAGAATGTATTGCGGCCATTGGAGGCGGAAGCATATTCTGCCAACTTGGAGCGTAAGTGGAAATCATATTCTTTTTTTTGAATTACTTTTACTAAACACAATGTCTAAATATACCCATATATATCTCAAAGAAAATACTCTTAATATAAAAAAGTTTATTAGGGGACTTGGTAGATATGGGTATCAGCCATAATTTTGTTAATTTACTAGATAGCTTGGAGAAAAGTAAATTAAATGGTAATTTGAACATTTGTCTACATAGAAATACTGTCCTTAAATGAATTTAATCCATGACTGATAGTCATAAAATCAAATCATACAAGAAAAGGGCGAGTGTCACAACCGTCCTTGGGGTGTGAACGGTTAGAATAGATTAAAAAAACAATAAGTTAAACACCGAAATGGTTTTATAAACGACTTTTGTTGTCAGAAATATGTAACGCATCACAACATAATCATCTAAACAAAGCTTATGAATATAATTTAACATAAAACAATTTTTGTCAAACAAAGTTATTAAGAAATCTATTTTGTTGTGCATTGAATTTTGCTTCCTTTCTTCTACTAATTTTGTCTTAGTTAAATTAAATTTTACTTTAAATGTTTAATCTTCTTCCGAAAAGGACAAGACCCACAAATGTCACAACTATACCCAACGTACACGCAAAAACTAATGCTGATAATTAACTACTAATGTTCAACTGATAGCAAAATAACAAACAAACTGATCTTTCTTATTAAAAAAAATCGAACAAAAAAGAGGCACTGTTGTACTCTCAAAAGCAATGCGGTCTACAGAATATGTTAATGTAGAGCGCAGACTGAATGCAATAATGGGAACTTATTCAAACAAACATAATACATCTTTCTCCTTTGAACCCTAAATTAAAATCAGCACAGTATAACTGTTAATGCTGAGATATTGTCGACAGGCATCTAATAAAAATTTCAGTTTCAATTCCTAACATTCAAACACGCATACAATTCAAATGTATGACAAAATAGCTTATATCCAAAAAAATATTTATTTCAAATCATATTAGAACCTAACTTTTTGATACATATAAAGGGTGTATCAGAACTTAACGTCAAGTCGAAACGGGGTTATAGTATTGAATCTAACTATGATGAAAAAAAAATAGAAACAAAAAAATATTCCATGTACATTTGAAAATTATTTGAAATGCCTTTCTAGAGCATTGGTCAAACTATGACAACTTCTCAGTTATTGTGGTTGATTTTATTATTTTCGTTAATTTACACTTTGGAACCGTAATCGTTAAGTAACATTTCTAAGACCAAAGTCAAAAATATAATAATACAATTATCGTAAGTTTTCTACAATTAAGACTATTTGTTAAACTACAAATTAAAATTGTTCAAAATTGGTTGATAAGTTCCTTCAAAAGTTTGGGCGTTCAGTCAGGATTGGTATAATGGTATAATACTTGATAATAAAATTTCACAATAAATAAAATCGAGTTCAAAAATAAAAATCTACAAATCACATAATTTTTGTAGTGCATATTAATCACATTCAGTTCAGATTGTTAATTGTGTTATTTTTAGACTTCATTTCCCGATTTTTATACACTAACAAGTATTATACCATTTTACAATCCTAATTGAATTCGCAAACTTTTCAAGGAAATTGCCAAAACACTTTAAAGGACGTCCAAGTTTTTAGGATGGGCGTTTGACAAAAAATCATGAAATATCACGTGAGGGAGCAGTATAGTAAGAAATCACGTGTAATTAATTTTTACCTAAATTCCTAAAAAAAAAAACAATGAACGCCCCCAATAGTGCACTTTTTGTAAAGAAGGGCCTCTCAAAGTCGATTGATTTTGAAAATTTCAAATTCATAGTTCAACAAATAGTCGTAATTCTTGAAATCTTAGAGCAATTGTGTCATTCTTTTTGACTGGGGCCCTAGAAATGTTATTTAGGATTACGGATCTAAAGCTTAAAGGGACAAAGTTAATAAAAAGTAACCATAAGAACAAGATGATCACACTTCACAAAAGCTACTTAAAAGCTCATAATTTTCAAACTATATGAAATATTTTTTTCTTAAATTTTTGTTATAATAGTTGCGATCAATTCTATCGCCAAGTTTTGGCTTGACTTTGAGTTCAGAGACACCCGCTATATATATTTCACAAAAAATTATTAATTTATTTTAAAATATTTTATTATAATCCAGATATGCAACCAGCTTCGCCTTGGAAAGATCTAGCGGTACTACATTCGAAGCCTTCTACGAGGCAGGCAGACGTGGACGCTCAGGAGAAGATTGTCGTCAACTATACTTGACATGCAACGAAGTCTGAATAATAAACAATATATGAAAATACTAAAAAAACACCATCAGAATAACCTACTTATAATTTGGAATTTCAAGAATCGCAATAGCTATATTGACCGTGATTTACTCAATATTACAATGATTTTTGAAATAATAAATAATCAATTATTTCCTATTTTTATTTATTGTTTAAAAATATGAAATAATTAAAAATGTCACCGCACTAAACCGAAAGTACTCTATTATTGCACTACCATCAGATTTTTCATCATGAAAAATTCTTGAAAATTTTGACAGACAATAAGCGTTGGCTGGTTATACTATAATTAGAAATATATTTATTTATTTATTTATTACATATAAATATAGTTAATTTTAAGCGAACGTAGAATGAATGTTTAATATAAATTCTATTGAATATTTAGAAACATTTTCAATGATTATGCCTGAAATTCAAAAGAAAGAAATGATAGAATTATTATTAAATGGCACGACTGAAATTTTATTAGAGAAATATTTGGACGCGTAATACTATAAATAATTAAAATTAATTATAGCATTTGTTGCACACTAAATATTATTTTGAAAGATGAATGAAAGTGATGAATGGATCATGAATGAATGTGATCGATAGGTATATTTAAGGAAATTTTGTATAAACAGTATTTTATATTCAATATATTTTAAAATATATGTTAATGAAAACTGTAACAATTTGTTTTAATTGAATATACCACATTTTATTCTTCATTATAGCATAATTTATTGAAAAAATATTATGTTCATATTCAATAACATTCTATTGAAATTGATATTGAATGATTGATATTAAAAAGTAATCACATTAAAATTTAGAATTATTCTAGTGTAAACATTTAGATTTTTTTTACACTGTACACTGAAAAAATATATTTCTGTGTAATTGATGTATTGTATTGTGCATTAATTGAATTCACTAGAACTTTTCGTTATATAGACAAAAAATAGACATTTGTTTTTAAGAATTTGATCGTCTACAAATTTGATTTTTATTGAAGATTTTGTTGTCTTAAATATTAGATTTTTTAGCAATGGTGCTTTGAAAGCAAGTTCAAATCGGTCGAGAATAATTTGAAATTATATAAATCGATTTTTTTCAATCTTTCCAAATTTTTTTGAGAAATTACTAAACGAAAATGACTAATACAAGAAGCAAAGGCGTATGATTGCTTACATGCAACTATAACTGTTCAAATGTGTAATCCACTTAATAGTTTTGATAATTTATAAAATCGAGACAATGTTTATTGCAACTACTTCTCGTGTTTTCAAATCTCAACATATACATATATATTGAATGCTTCGAGAACAGTTTCGATGTCAATAATATTTTATTTACTAAACCCAAATTTTTATGTAAAAAAATAAAGTCATTAAAAGATAGCGAAGAATCAACTATGATATGATATTTTTATTGAAGTTGCAAGTTGTTCTTGAATAAATCGAGTCACATCACATTGCACAAAGTTTTTTCCAATGCACAATATACGAGTTAGTTAATATTCCGATCAATTCCAATAACACGTCATCTGCTTTTTTGTAATATACTATCTTTTAGCAGTTTCATTAAGGTTGCCTAAAGAAATATTAAAACTTGCAACAAATATAGAAGAACAGCATTTTGCGCAGTTTAATGCAAAAAAAATTGAAAAATATTAATATAAGCTATAAATATGTACATAAAATATAAATAAATAAGATAATAAAAATAAAATAAAAAATACCAAAATACAACTTGCAATTTTTCATCATTCTAATGCACTATAATATTTTACATCTCTATGATTTACTTCAATTTGAATTAAAAACGGTACTTGAAACATATGAAGAAATAGAGTGAAAAAAATGTTTTAACTCAGTTAGCAAATTTTGTTCAGATTTAGACCTAATTAACACAAACAATGATCTAATCTAATTAAATATATTAAAAAGATATGAAAGTTTAAATTGAACAAGAATTTAATTTTTAAAAATGCCTATGAAAATAATTTAAATACTATTTATGGATTAATCATTAATATAGCATTATAACTAAAATTGTGTAACTATTTGTGTCAAGAAAAGGTATAAATTATAATAATGTGGCACGTTCTCTTTATCACCTATGGCACCTTGACAAATGTTCGCTCTGATTATCACCTACGATTCAAACTATGAACACATTTTTCGAAGACAAGCAATAGGAGTTGTAATGAAGAACATTAAATAATTCATTTCGGAAATAATAGGTTTGTATTAAATTCTATTGGGATAATGACAACCGGTACGATAAAAGTATCTTCGCGATCGAATTTATAGGCGCGAAAGGGAGAAACAGAAGAAAAAATATGATTAACACGTTAGAGCCCAGGCAACTATCCGTTTGGCTGGCGTCGGCCCTGAGGGCCGGCACTACAATTTCTGTTTGAATTATCTGTGTGATCGCAAGTATTAAAGTTAAAGAATAAATTTAGTCTTAATGAAATACAGGTAAATATAATTACAATGAATATTATTGTAACATTCTAAACAAAAATGTGATACGTAGTAAACGTTGCCGACCGTTCGTCACTACCAGCTGAATCGATTTTTTTTATTACATTCTATGAGTTATTTTAATTTACATTTATTAAATAATATTATAGCTAGTAGTTACCCAAGTAAGTAATTACAATTTGATACTCTTTATTAGATTAAATTAATTAGCCACAATTTTTTATGTCTTCTTAATTCTGGTGTAAGAAGCAGTGGAGCAACGAATGAATTGCGGTTATTTTCTAATTTGTGATAATTAGCGGATCTTGTTTTTATAAAGTTTGTATAGCATCTTCCGATCATCATACAAAGTTTTATTGTTCACGTACCAAAGTGCACCCGTCATCATTCTAAGTAGTTTTGATTAGGTCCGCTTAACCAATGCCACATTAGATTTACTAGAGACAACCCCAAAGCTCTATGCCCGTATGACCGGATAGAATTATTATCTTTTTATAAATCAAGATTTAGTTTTCGAGCGCTAATTTTGAATTATGTCCGATTCAATTTATTCTGCAGAACCAGAATTCAAATGGGATAGCATAGTCTAATGTTGAATAATATAAATACACTGAAAAGCAAATCGTTTGAAAAAGCCTAGAAAGAATAATCATGACTACGTGGATATGAAAAAGACTCTGCCTCTTTAGCACCACTTACTATAATGCTCTCTCATACTCATAGAGCGAGGCGAACATTGGCATAGTACAAGATGAAAATTTACGCTTTGGCACAAATCATATACCGTGAAAAATGTCGCACTTGAAAACGAGTCATAACTGAAAATTTATTTAGTTCCTGTTATGCAATCATTTGAATAACACCTAGAAAAAAACTTCACAAAGTATAAAAAAATATATTTAATAGAACTGTTTACTATAATTTTCAAATGTAAAGCGTTTCCTAATTTGGTATACAGTGAAATATTGTTATAATCTATACGAAGGATTTGAAGTGCAAAATATGACGTTATCCAAAATTATGGGACAAGGCCCGACACCCGATGGCGTGAGAAATATTTACTTTATTTTACCTATTATATTTACCACTTATATTTCATTTCCATAAAACTTAGTAAGAATTTAAATAAGAAAACTTAGTAAGAACTTAATAAGAACGATATAATTTTGAAACTCTAAAAATTTCATAGTTGAACCATTTTTCTAAAGTCTGGTCTTAAAATATTAGACTTACAAAAACTATATAAATTCCTTGAATTTAGTATTAATTAATTCATTAAGTAATTGTAAAATTCATGAAACTTTGTTAACATCTTTGCCTTAACAGACCATGATCTCTATAATATAACACAAAAATTTAACGAATTCGAAGAAAACGTTTAAGCCGATCTTTACAAAAAAAAAAAGAAAACTAAACACAAATTATACAAAACTAATTGTCAATTGGTTCCGGATTTAATGTAAAAACGTTGACAAAAAATATTACTGCTAATCCTAAAGAAACGGATTATCTTGCAAAACTAATCAATGCGAGTCCTTATAGAATAATTTCATCAAATGGCTAAGTTCTATGAATGGTCAAATATTTCCTAATTTTGGTGCCAACCTATTCAGAATTACTTGAAACGACGAAAATGCACAAAATTAACATATCGGATTTTCTGATATAAACAAACTACTCCTTCAGGAAGTTAAATACTATTTTCGATTTTTGCGATTTAAATAAGCGTAACGATGAACATTGTCAAAATAGTTATAGTTGTGTCTAACGTAACGGAGTATTAGTAGATATATATAACATGCCTTCATGTGTAAAATAAAGCAAAATTAATTTACTTCAACAATTTCTCTACAAACCACTTCAGACAGATTTTAAAAAAATAGTACATAATTTTCAATCAACAAAATAGTTAACAAAAGTACCAAAATAATCAATTTACAGCCTATGAACGACCGTATGCAATACAGTGGCCACGCCGGATCTGGATACGCAGAAACATATCCAGCCCACGCGTATCAGGCATATCAACAGCCACCACACCAAGGGCATGCATATGCAGGAATTCCAGTACATCAGTATGCAACACAAAAAGGAGGCCACAGGTAAAAGAAAATAATTTGTGATAAGCTGTTATTTTAGATAAAAATTCCAAACAATTGATAAATCAGGCAGAATATTCTTTTACATATCAATATTTGACGGAAAGCACGGTTTTCCAAAGCTTTAGTTATGTAAAATGAAGTTAGTTATGAAAGCTAGTGTAAGTTTTCATTCATTTGAGTTAAATTTTGAAATAATTTGTGAATGATAGTCATTAAACAATAGATTTAAATTGCAAAAATAAAATTATTTACAATGAATATGCCATTAAAATTTGCATGTTGTGCAGAATTTGACAAATTGTCTTTCCAGCTATAAACATCATAGCGGCGGAGGCAAAAGTGGAGCAGCACTATCAGCGCTCACTCTCCTTGCATTTATGTTTTTCCTGAATATTCTACAACAATGCCTGAGAGATCACATGAATTCTATGGGACCAGAGGTAAATAACATTAAAACTAAGTTCATATTCGTACAAATTGAGAAAAACGTGCAGAATGTAAAATATGGGAGACTGGGTACGGTTATGACAAGTTACGGAGTGACAGTCGTCACAGCTAAACTATACTGATTTTGAGATAGGGTCCAAAGGGAGAAAGATGAAGTATATTTGTTCGAACAAGTACATCAACATGATCTATAAACCAAATAGCTTTTAAAGAGCCAAATACGTTTTCTTTGTTAGATTTCTTACAATATTAAACTGTTACTTGTATACTTGTAGATCACTTTGTTATTTTGCTGCAAGTTGAATATTAGTAGATAATTAACAGCAAACAGTTTTGCTTTATGTGACATGTATATGAAGTGAGATGTATTTCTTGTCCTTTTTGGGTGGCATTTAAACGAATAAAGAAAAATCTAACTTATCTAAGACTAAATACGAAAAAGAATGAGAAATAAAATTCAGTAGAAGAAAATAAATGATTTCATAAAGATTTCTTGTTTAAAAAATTATGTTTTGTTATATATTGTTATATTCATAAGCTTTGTTTAAATAATTATGTTTTGTTGTTTTACATATTTTTGACAATAAAAGTCGTTATAAACCATTGTTGTGTTTATAGCTATTATTTTTTAACCTAATTTTATGCCTGTCACAACCGTTCCTCGGGTGTGGTCGGTTGTGACACTCGCCCCTTTTCCGTATGATTTGATTTTAGACTAATCCATCGTATTTAAGGACAGCATTACAGTATTTCCTAGTATACAAATGTTCAAATTACCATTTAATTTACTTTTCTCCCAGCTAACTGGTAAATTAACAAAAGTATTGCTGATAAAAAGTGGTACAACGGTAACCAGTCTTGACTACAACGAAAACGATGCACTTTGTAGTAGTGTACAATTATAAAAACCATGCATTTATATTTTAGGATTAATGATCGAGTATATATGTTACGAGTATATTTCATAGAATAATGTAGTAGGTACATATATTTAAAAAAATAGTTCTATGAAGATATGAAATTTGTAATTTTATTTTTATGGATACGCATAATATTGTGCCTCTGGTTAACTTATATTGTTATAACAAATCGACTTATATCATAAATTATTTTTGTTACTGCAGGTCACAGTCATGACGGCACAAAAGAAAGCAATAGAACTTCAAAACGAAGTCGCTCTAAAGAACGAAGTGCCTACTCAAACCGCAAATGACAGATTTAAGAGTGAAAGTTCCACTGATCATGAAAATTCCTTTACTATTACCAAAATCCACAGAGGGAAACAACCACAAAAACTCGAAGAAAGATTAATCGATGAATCGATGCAGGTTTCCAAAAAACGAGATAAGCAAAAATAAACTCATTGAAAAATACTAGAGATAGGTGAAAAAAAATCAATCACTGTTGTTTTATAACCATATTAATATTTTGCTTTCCATTATCATGATGATTTTTAAGTCAAATACATATTTATCAATTTGTAAATAAATATTAAAGATTTCAGAAAATTTTGCTAAAATCTGTATGCCGAATATTGTCTATGTTAGCCCATAATTTGTATTAAACTAGATAATTCGATACATAGTAGCGAAATTTCATTAAAAAATTATTTATGAAAGAATGTGAAATCTATTTATAAATTATATACGTTTGACACATGCAGGTTTAATATCGCCACCAATAGAACAAAAATAATTAATTTCCAATTTATATAGAAATTATTTTACTCTACGCTTTTATAATTAATAAATGTAATTAATAAAATGTTTTAAATATGTTGCCCGTTTTGTGAAGAAAATTTCAAACCTAAAGGAATATAACAAAATACACATGTAAATAGGATGCTTTACAATGAATTTATTACTTACACATATAAAAATATTAATAAACATAAGAACATTAACTGCTGACATTTTTGTACAAAGTGCATGTGATAGTTTTAAATTCATATTACCTAAATTATTCCACTATTATTCAATACGATTTCATATTTCCAACAAATAAATTTTTGAAGAAAGAAATAACTTTTTCCACCAACAAAAAACTAAATAATTCTTCTATATAATATTCATTCAATAGATGTTTGAATAATGCAAAAACTTCAAAAATGCAATCCAAATATGCATTTTAAAATTGACGAAAATGTCTAAACAAACAAACCTCTAATTTGAGTAGTTTCTCAAATGCTTACAAAAATTAATGAGGAGAATAAAATAATATTTCGCGAGAGTTAGTCGAACTTTGTAATATTACAAAAATAAATGTCACTCTTAGAAAAATAATAAAAAATATTAATACATAATCCCAATACTTTTATGAGCAGGATCCTAATTATACAATTTGTTTTCTAAATGTAAACTCAATTATGTTTCATTAAATGAAAATAAAAATAAATTTTCATATAATAAAACGCCAATATATTTATACATCATGAAAAACAAATTGCTATTGGCTGATTAGTAGTTTTATGTGTTCACATTATAATATATGAGAACAGCACATTTTGAACGAAATTGTATATTCGTCTCCAGTATGACTAACACGCATGATATAGGTTTAAATAATATGTACATATGATAGCTGGTACATGTGTGAAAAATCCTTCTTGAAGTAGCAAAAAATTCATAACATTAACATATATAAAAGTCAATAAAAGAGAATCATTACGTATCTAAATACCTAAATATCTCGTGATTTGCAAAACGTGAAAAGTTATAATCAAGTCGGAAAAACACCTTTACTTACTCATATTACATTATAATTTCATTCGAAATTAGTAAGTAATAAGTGCAATAAAAAAGATATTTTTGTGAAAAAATTATTTCCTCGTGCTTTTCATAAAAAACACATGTGGGAGACTTATTAAGGCCTCAACTGAAAACTAGCCAAAAATTGAAGTCTAATAACATTAATCAGTAGGAATATCGATCAGTTTATATTTTAAAAATATAGCGTTTATTATTATATTAAGAGAATATGATTTTAAATATTGTCGCGGATAACTCAAATCTTAATTGAAGAAACACATTGTATGTACTATGAAATATTATTCTATTTAGGTAAATTAAAATGATGCATCAAAATAAATAATGGTTATCATTTACCGCCCACGACTTGTTTCATTACTGAACAATAACTATTACAAGACATCGGATTTGTTGATATGTAGCTGCTCGTCAATATATAAACAATTGACAAATCAATTGTCAATCATTAAAAAAAAAGTTGTCTGCATATTCAAACGTGACTGCATGGTATATCATACAAGCTGTTTTATATACTACTAATTCCAATTGATTAATGTTTCATGACGACTTCATAAATGATGAAATATTCCAAATTTCCAAACACCAATTTTTAATATCAAGACTATTCTCGATTCATGTGAATTATAAAATGAAACACATAAAAATACTGTTTGATATGTTGATAATACGCAAAGCAACGAATACTTTGAACGATGTTCCATGTGCTCTTCATGAACGCATGAAGAAAACAAATATATTATCCGAAAAATAGTTTGTAATAACAAATGACAAAACACTCATCAATAGTTTTAAATTTATAAATCATATCATTCAATCAAAAAACAAAATCATACATAAAATTCATTTCATATATTATTATACATTATAGCGACTTACAGTATCTTGATAGATCTCGTGCATGGTTGAATGAGACATGGCATGTGATCTTTAGAAAATAGATTTATTGACGCGTTCAATATATTTGGTCTGAGTTAGAGCAGACTGACCGCTTGTAGGATCCATCATTCTATTCCAGTCTGTCTGGCCAACTACAAAACCACGATCACGCATTTTCTCTTGAGCACGTTTCTCCTCTATGTCGGCCCAACGCACCTATAAAAAAAAAGTGTTATCATTTCATTCAGTCAAATTGACAAATTTAATTTTTTTTTTATCTTATTATATCAAAATAAATTCAGCCCCATGAACGTGTCTTAATAATTGAGAAAAAAAACTACTGATACATAATGATCAAAATCTCGGTTTTACAATAGATTTCCATAATATGTATACATTTTTTAATTACTCTGCCAATAAACTAGACAACGTCTTACTTGAAAGATTCACATCAAAAACTTATTAGATTTACTAATTATAAGAGTAAAAATAAAACCTGTGTTAACGAATTTATTGGTTTTTATTATTTTTTTCACTAATTGATAATACTGTTTTTTTTATATATTCTCATATTTACAGCTATCAGAATTTCCGTCCTTTAACCAGTTGCGATCGAACTTATCCTTTTACCAATTTATATTTGATAGATTTTTATTAATAGAATTTATTGTGAGTGATTACAATATATTGTATTTTATTTTATGAATAAATGCCTTGCAAACATATTTTTAATCTATAATTCCAAGTGAAAATGGACATAACTGCTTGATACCAGGTAGTCCGTAATGTAGAACACTGCATAGAAAACTATAGCTTAAATTATAATTTTCATATGGAATTCTAACTAAAAAGTGATATTAGTACAGTAGAACCTCGTTTATCCGGACTTTATACGGATTTGCAATTATACGCGATTACCCGAACTACCAACCGCGACTAATTTATAATACATACTATTATGTACATACCTACAATTCGAATTTTTGCACGGTTAATGCTGCAGTTTAGTAAATGTACGTAATGTAATCTAAGAAAATATATATGTACATGCAGGGCCGGTCCTGCCTTGCATGCGATGCATGCAAAAAATGCGGGCGCACGCCTTAGGGGGCGCCAAAACGAGTTTCGGAAATTAAATTCATATTATTTATATTTTTTATTATTTATATAAAATCTAGAATACTTGATAAATTATAATGAGCACTCTAAATGAATTATAGATACGGAGACTGCAATGTGATATTAGTAGAAACAATTAACCTATTAATTACTCTGCAAATGAGTAAATAACAACTCTGTTTATTGCTTAATCTACTTATTCAATTTTTTCTTTGTTTGAAGTTACCGTGGAATCGAAAAAGGAATTATCTAGTTTGCCCATAAGCGCAAAGCTGCGAAAAATTAAATTAATTATTGGGCATTATTGACGAAAAATTACGAGCTGATTTTGTTGAAACAGAACTTGGTAAAAAATATAAATAAATTATAATCGGGAAAATGAAAAATGGGGAGTCATTTCTTAAAAAATGGCATGTTTATTCCGAAAAATTGAATTGTAACTTTTGTTTTTGTTGCAAATGTTTCGCATCTGATGAACTTTGAATATTAAAGACATGCGTGGTTAGAGTTATGGAAATGAAACAAATATGAAAAATGAAAGCAAAATTTACTTTGGAACGAAAATCTTAAGGCTTTTTTTATACCTTGTGGTGTCCATACTCTAAACTTAATAATTATTAACTCTGCAGAAATAAAACATATCAAATATGATTAGTTTTTTGTCAATATAGTTAAAGAAATGAGTAATTTCTTTGCATTTTTTACTCATTTTTGGACAATACTTCTAAAATAAAAAAATAATAATAAAATTTAACTTTAAAACAACAATCTGATAATCTGAATATAACGAGAAAGCAAGGATGAATACAATTCGGCTCCTATGATATCAATAAGGAGAAGTTTACGACGCAATTTTGGATATTGTGAAAAATAAAATTAAATTAAAAATTAAAAAATCCAATATGAAATACGAGTGTTATGATTGAAAACGACAAGCTAGTTTTCTTTAGTTGTCTTGGCATGATTTGCTCAATAGAATAAATCGCACAATAAATAAGTAAAATGTTTCAAATCCCAAATATTAATATTGCACATACGTTAAAAATAATTGAAATTTTAAATATATTTGATTATAATCAACCCGCAAATTACCTCGATTTTCTACATACATTTAAAATTAATGTATTTTATACTCTTTTAGATTATATCTTATTTTTCGTGTACTAAATCTAATCAAATTAAAAATTACTTTAAAAAAAATTGTAAATATTTATATAATTTTAATGATAAACTGTTAAAACAGTTAAAATTAATAGGGGGGGGGGGGGGCCGCTAGAAAAAAAGTTGCATGCGGGCGCAAAGGACCCCAGGACCGGCCCTGTGTACATGCATAAAGAAGTTTCAATTTCTTAATAAACATTATTTTCGTTGATACACAACATTATTCTTCATACATTCGACTATACGGTTTTTTGATTATACGGATGCCTATGGACAACAATTAGTCCTTTAGTTAGGTTAATCGAGGTTCTACTGTATTTCGAACTATCATACAACTATCTTTAAATTTAGCTTTTTTTAATTATATTCATAATATTGCTCAAAAATAATTCTTTTCAATAAGAGTAAAACGGGTTTGTTTCGACTGTCAACCTAATCATCATTTAAAGCAAAATATGCTCACTCTCTTTTTCCCGGAAGTGCTTGTGTTTGGTTCCCAATCAGCTGCGAGGTATTCTTCCATGGTTTGGTGACGAAGCGGTTTACTGGTTCCGTCGAGGCGGGCTGGAACGGAATCAAGACAAAATTAAATTAAGGTAATAGCAAAACATATTCTTAAAGTTAAAGTTATGACATGAATTTTAAAAAAGCGCTCTTCAAATATAAATGAAACGAGTGAAAAAACATTATCACCTAAAAATTATAAATTCGTACCATCGCGCAATTCTGCAAAGAATGTAAAATGTTCACTTGAAAAGAGCTTCTATATATTAAAAAAGTATTTTAGAGTTGAACTGTTCCATGCATTGCGGTTTGGTCAAATTCAAATTAATATATCTATAATTTTCGAAAAAATGGTCTAAATATTGGTATAGAAAATTTCTTTATTCAATCCAACAAAAATTTTATTTTAAATATTCAGTTTGAAAACTGAACAATTTGCGTTCATTGTTGTGACCGCAAATATTTAAAAAAAGGTAAAACAATTCAAATAAAATAAAATTATCAATAAATCGGATTCTTCACTGTTTTTTATGAATTATGTTGTAAATTTTCAGTTATATCTAAATTAAATATAAAATAATAAATTATAATATGAATTTTTATACACTAAAAATATGGCTAAACTAAATATATATTGAACCTTATATTATAAACTGAACCGATAATTTGAGATGACAAAATTACATAAGTAATCACAGTATTGCTTATGCTTGCTATTAATACAAATGATAAAATAAAATTGATACTAACCTAAATGGTCATCATTCTGATCAGTGTTATCCCATTTGCTCCTAAAGATGTTATCCTGAGAAATCTTAAATGTTTAAGATATATCTTGGAAAAAATTCGCATTATATAAAGTAATAAGTAACTTGAAACACTGTTTGAAGCCACATAAAATGACCATCCAATAGATGCTCGCGATTCATATTAAGTTGAATTTGCCACAAAAAAAATTAGTAGTAATTACGTACATACATACATACATTTCATAATTATTTTAAAAAATAATTGCAAACATTATATACCCCTTTGAAATAATAATCAATATTATAACATGAAGGTAGTCTAAATTACGCAAGCATGAAATAATGTTTTATCAACTATTACTTCGCTTATAGAAAACATTAATTTTGGAACTGCTAAAGTTCAATTATACTTTCAATTATAAACTATGTTTCGCATTTATGAATTAAAATTAAATAAAAATCATTAATTAACGTTATTAAAAAGCACGCTTATATATATATATATATATATATATATATATATATATATATATATTAGGGCGGGTCGATTTTAGGGTCACTTAGACACAGATGATTTTCGGATGCTAGTGATCAAAATAAGATACTTTGATGAAGAAACCATACCTCTAAAACGAATTCTGATGTCCCGTGCATTGACATAAGGGGGGGTCCCAATACACAGGACATCAAAATTCATTTTAGAGGTTTCTTCTGCAAAGTATCTTATTTTTATCCCTAGTATCCGGAAATGAGATGTGCCTAAGCAACTTTTTTTGACCCATATAAATCAATATATTCGAAATGCATATAAATCGATATAAATCGAAATCGATATATATAAATATATATATATATATATATATATATATATATTATATACATATATATAAACATGTCCTAGAACTCAACATTAAGCCCCAACAGGGTTTTAGTATCGATTAGAACTATTGTGAAAAAATAACATCTCAAATAGTTCAAAAATTATGAACGATTAATAAGTGCAACTCAGAACTTTGGTCAAACTGTGCATATTTTTTGTTTATTGTAGTTAAATATTATCATTTTGTTCATTTAAACTTTGAAACCGAAACAGTAAATAACATTTATAGGACCACATTCAAAAATAATGACAAATGTGTACAAAATGCATCAGCAAATTTTGTGTTATAATTACGTTTTTAAATTTTTTCTTTTTTTATTATGAAACTTTCAAGAATTTGACCAGTTCACAATCCTGATTAATTATGTATATTTTTTTTAAGAAATCATAGTTCAACAAAATTCATATTTTAACAAAACAAAAAGTCTTAATTTTTTAAAACAAAAGCCATATCATTATTTGTGGTCCTAGAAGTGTTATTTTTAGTTACAGATTCAAAGTTTAAATAAAAATAATAAAAATAAACCACAATAACTAAAGAAATTGTCTCAATTTGATGAAAGCTTTGGGTTGCACTTAAAAGCTCAGAATTTTCAAACTACTAGAGATTTCTTTTTCTAATTTATGTCCTGATATTTACAATCAATACTATCACTCCCTATCATGCTTTTTAATTAAATTAATATGTAGATTAACTATAAAAAGTATAAAAAGGTGCTGTGGTTAACATATATTAGGGATGATTTTGAAATTAAAACTAGATTTCTCTAATAATGAAACTAATATTTTCAACACAGAGAAGTATCATAACTTACACCAGTTATAATATTCACAGTTAAAGAATAAATGTTTAACTTCATAGAATGGTTAATAACTAATTTTGAGTTATATATATATATATATATATATATATATATATGCATTTGAATTTGCATAATTTTGACTACTCTTCACATCATAAATATCAGACATAAATAAATCACAAATATGTTACCAAAATCAAATAGAGATTAATCTAACCTCATCATCTTCATCGTCATTGCCTTCATCGCCATTGTTACCATCGTCATGCAAAATATCATCGTTATCACTTAGTTCCTCAAAAGCATCTTCCATTTCAACTTCATTTATAGAAGCTCTTTGTAACATGGAAGTAGCATCAAGTTGAGTTTGCTCCTTTGGTGTAGGCTCCCAATTTTTAATCATATTAGAGATGTCTTCCTCAGAACGTTCATGAATATTGTGTTTCAGAGCATATTGCAAATCCAATTCTAATTGGCAAATATAAACCTAGAAATAAATGACAATGATTGTCAATTAATAAAACTTTTATTAATTTCAGTTAATGTATGTAACGTTTTATTACTAGTAAAATTTCTTATTTCTTAATTTTTTCACTACAACTATTTTCACCGTGTTTCTCATCAAAAATATATGTTAATATTAATTCAAGTACCTGCCAGTTCTTTTGCTTTGCAAATAACCACATTTCTTCGTAATGTTTTAATTCGTTATTTATACAATCTACAATAACAAAATTGAAGAAACCATCAATAATAGTCTTCTTGAATGATTTGATCAATGAATCTCTATATGATTTTTCCATTGTAGCATCATACTCGTATTTCATTTCTATTTTCGCAGTTCCCTGTTAAAATTTAAATAAATTTATTATTTTAATTAAAATAAAATTACAAAATAAATATTGATGTGCTCTTTTCCTGCCATGACCTGTTATATATTCAAACACATTATTCTAGAAAGGAAGTAGTTTCAATTATGCTTTAGCTTTGCCTAATGATAAATAAAACATAATATATATGGTTTTTTATTGCACATAAAAAACATCTAACTATCAAGACAAATTTAGTCAATTAATTAGATTATAAGAGCAAAAATTGAATGAAATTAAACAGCAAAGGGGTATAAAATTACTGAAACTTATTTTGAATAAATAAACAAAAATTAATTACAGACAAAATATGATCAGGCATTTTTAAAAAACACAAACTATTAATGTATATTTTACAAACCTTTCTAGCTCCTTCAACAGGGAATTCTTTCTCCACAGTAAAATAATCATCCAAACTTAAAATTCTTGGTGCAGGTCCTCCTTGTTGCTGTTCTGTTTCTTTAATCATTTTTGCTAAATGAGTTTTTCCTGAGCCTGGCAATCCACGCAAAATAATAACAATGCTAAAAAAAATTGAATTTGTACAAACATTTAAATTTTCAATTTTTCCATAATGAAATTTCAGCTGTATACTCATTAGGATAATAAACCAACAAAAAATGTGCTGACAAAACAGCAAAAAAATCAATAACTTACGATAAAGGCCTATGTTCTCTTCCAGGTTTGAGTAATATGTCATCTATTAGAATTACGATGGGATCGGATTTATTTGTATGTGCAGGTTCGGTATTTGAAACAACCATTTTGTCGTCATCATTTTTATTGTTATACCTTGCACTTATATCTCTACCAAATTGGTCTTTACCAATTTTATTTTGATCTGAAATGGTTTTGTCCGAGCCACGAGAATCACAAGGTTTGTCTTGTTCTGCGGCCCTATTTTGTTCGCGAGATCTATTCTGATCGCGAGATTTATCCTGATCTCGAAATCTGTCCTGATCGCGGGATCTATCCTGGTCGCGAGATCTATCCTGATCGCGAGATCTATCTTGATCGCGAGATCTATCCTGATCCCGAAATCTATCTGAATCGCGAGATCTAAATGCATCTCGGGATCTGTCGCCATCTCGTGGCCTATCACCATCTCGTGACCTGTCACCATCACGAAATCTATCGATATCACGAGATCTATCAAGATCTCGATGCCTGTCGCTATCCCGAAATCTATCAGAATCGCGTGACCTGTCTGCCTCTCTTGATTTATCGTTTCGATAAAATCTATCCGATCTATTTCTATCCCTTCTATCAACTTCGCTTTTTCTAACATCGTCATCCAATATATTTTTTTCCTCGGGTTTAAAAGGTGATCTATTCTGATCAGATGGTCTGTTTTCATTTGAAAATCGAGATAATCTTGGTTCAATATGCTTTGATCTATCATCTATATCACTAAACCTACTTGGTCGATTTCGTAAATTTTCAAATCTGTTAGATGCAGCATGATCGATCATAGGATTTTCAGAATGTGTTTTCTGAATTTCATCAGACTCCTTGTTACAAACAGATTCTGTTTGAGGTGTAATATTGCTGGCTGGCTTGTGATTGTAATCATATGTTTGAAGTACATCATTAAATGATGAAAGCTCTGCATGAAATAAAAAGTAAATGCATATAGAAACACACGCACACACACATATGTGTACATATATATATATATATATATATATATATATATATATATATATATCTTAGAAGGCAGCAAATGCATATGATAGAAAATGTTTGTTTTATTTTTAACAATAAAATATATTTGTGCTATGTTAGGTTTCAATATATTATTATTAATTTATAATAGTATTAAAAATGCATCCGTAAAGATTAGTTAAACATTAATAAGTTAAAGATTTATATTTGTAATTCAGTAGATTTTTTCAAATAACCCAATGCATGTAAACAATAAAGAAATGCTTTGTAATAGATATGGGTTACTCAAAATCGGTTAAAGAATATTTGACAAAAAATCATTTAACTGTTATATGCAAAATAATGGATTCAATAGTTCTCAAATACAAATACAATTCTCAATCGAATCTATTAACTCTGTGATTCCTATTCATTATTTCTATATTTAAAACATAGAAATTTGTGGTTAAATAATATAAATATTAAAAAAATTATGAGCCTAAAAAGATAATAAGTTAACTGAATTATTCAAATTAAACTATAAGTGAGGTATTACACACGTAAATAAATCTAATTCTTCAAAAGTTTTGTTAGTGAAAGTCCAGTAGTCTACTACTGTTGTCAGTTAATAATTATGTTAATTATAATATAGTAAAAATGTGAATAAAAAATTTATGAATAAAGTTATAACTCACCAATTTCTGATGGTTTGTGCCTATGGTCAACAACATTCAGTGGCACAACAAAATCGCTTTCTGGATCTGGGTTTGGATTCCAATTCAAGAAACGTTTAGGATTAGGCATGTTTCCGCTGATTATTTCATATATTTGTCGTGGAGTTAAATCCATCAAATTTGGAATATCAGTTACAGAAATCATATCATCTGGTTTAAAAACTTGTTGATCCATCAGTGATGGTAAAGGTTTTTGGTTTACTAAACCGATCTCTGATCTTTCATTCAAATCCTTTTGTAAAGCAAATTCTGATGGTTTGTTAGGAAGATTTGTAGAATCAAATATAGATCTTCCAGGGTTTGATCCAGAGAATCTTTCATTGTTTGGATTCATGGAACCGTACTGCATTCTCTCATTTTGAGAATTGATTGAACCTAATTGGGTTCTATCGTCATCTAAATTTGTTGTATTAAAATCTGATCTTTCTTTGTCAAGTTTAATCGAATCAAATGGCAATCTTTCATTATCTACATTCATTAAATTGACTTGAGATCTGCCGCTGCCAAATTGTGATCTATCACCAAGCAGAGGTCGAATACTCCCCAAACCAGTATTGCCTAATCGATCATTTGGATTCAGAGATCCAAATGGCTGTCTTTCATTCAAGTCACCATACTGAGATCTGTCATTATTTAAATTTTGTTTACCAAACAATCTATTATTAAACTTATTCAAGAAACTTGAAGAATTATCTTTATCTGTAGATTTTTTATCTTCACCAACTGATTGTGCTTTTGTGTTAATATTGAACATATCTCTGATAAACTTTTGCTTTGGAATATAATTTGACTGCCCGCCGAATAATGATGAAGGATCAGAGTTATCTGAACTTGGTCGACCATATGGATTTAATGGTGCATCTTGAATACAGTCATTTCTTGATCCTTCTGATACAGGTTGTTGAATTTGTTGTGACTCATATTGTTGTTCCGTACTTGCATAGGGATCTGCATAGTTATCTGATCTATCACTTCTCCAATCATTTTGACTCTGATTTGAATATTCATCTTGTAATGTATTTGAATCAATAGATTGCTGATTTGAACTAGCATTATTAGATTGCTGGTATGTATTGATATTGAGATCGCCTTGTTTAGCATTTGTTTCTTGATTTGTTTCCTGGATATTTTTACTCAATTCATCATATAAAGTTTTATTAGAAGCTATCAGTTGACCAATCTCCGATTTATTCTGACATTTAGTAACAATTGAAAGCATGGAAAGCAATTTTTGATCAGCTAATATAGCATTAATACCACTAGAAATAGCATCATTATAATCATCTTTTTTCTGTTGTAATTCTGATTGTTCTGTGTTCACAGGCTCTGGATCATCATTTATTTCAATTACTTCATTAGTTTTACTTTTATTCAATGAATTAAGTGCATTAGAAGTGGATTCTTCTTCAGGAACTAAATCTAAACCAGGTATACCCTTTTTATCCCCACTACTTAGAAAACCTGCGGAGTTGGAATTATTGGATAAAAAGGATATTTGTGAACTGTTATTGCCTTGGTTTGTTGGATCTTGCCCATCTTGATGATAACTAGTTATATATGGCACATAACCCGTTGGAATGGTTCGAGAAGGATCTACATTTGGTTGATTTCCAACCTGTTGTAACTCATTTTTATTATTTATTTGGCCTGATTCTGCCAATAAAGATTGGTTGTTTGCAAGTTCAGCCATCTCAGCTGCTTGAGCTTGAAGCATCATCTTTTCTGCTTGCTGGCGCTTTGCTCTCATTTGTTCTCGCCTTTCCAGTAATTTATTTCTACATGCTAAAAACTTCAATTCATATTCACGATATGCTTTCTTATCTGGATGGTTTGCATTTTGTTCACGCCAAGTATTAAAATCTGATTCCCACTTTTGAAACTGAATATCAAATTCATTTTCTTCATCTAGTTGCTGTTGGTGTAGTGCTTCAGACTTGGCCTTTTTGCTCTCAATACTTTCATCAACAGGAGCAGCAGTTCTTTTTAAACCTGGCTTGGAAGCAATAGTATTTCCAGCCATGGGAGGTGGCACACTCACATTGGGAATTGAATAATTGGTGTTAGATGCATCTTTCACTTGTGTTCCAGGAGTCCATGAACTCTAAAGTATAAATGCATTATTATAGTGAATATAATTACATGTGAACTGTTTGTACAATAGAAAATATTTGAATTTGATTCACAGTTTTGAAAACAATATTGCAAACTATGAAAGAGATCAATTTAAAAAGGACTTGATATAACCCAAGCTGTTCATGTTCATGTAAGCTCATTCAAAAATATAATAGAAAATAATAATATTAAATTTATATTTCGTAACAACACAAAACATATTAAAAAAATAAAGTCTTTGTATGAGAGCATACATTATGTGAAAGCCATGACCTAAAACACGGCACTAACTAATTGTCATTTTCTTTAATATTTCCACATTTTTCGTTTGCTTGTAACAATATAGTAGTATTGTGTGAACTAACAATAATGTTAAATTATTCCATAATAGCTTATTCCTTAAAAATATTTTTAATAAGGTCCATAGAAAGTACCTGCAATTTTAACTAGAATAATTAATAAAACTAATAAGTACATATTTAGTATGATAGTTAATAACCTAATAGTGTATACCTAAGTATTTTATTATTTAGAATTAGGATTATCAAATCGCAAATGTTTTTAAATACTGTTTAGTTACTTCGTTTTCATTAGTTTAGTGAATGATAGAACCTTTCCCAAAAAATGTGTTATGAATTAGAAGTATGCATATTAAATAAACATACTATAATTTAAAACTCAAATCAAATGCATAATAAAAAAATTTTATTGTGAATGCTAATCTTATATATATACCATATTAGCAAGAAAACAAGTTCAAAAAATCATCTAAACAAATTATAAAACACCAACATAAAGCAAATATGCCCCAAGTCAGAAAATGATAAAAAAAAAAGTTCATTCCATTCAGATAACTGCTCTATGTCTTCCTACTTTAGATAATCACTACATATTGCAAATAATTAATGAATAATATAAAAAATATGATTGATAAAAGTATGAAAAAAATTAAATTTACTACTACAGTATTATAACTACAAAATAAATAAAATTTACTACTACAGTATTACTACTACAAAATAAATAAGATTCACTACTACAGTATTACAACAACACAGTGAATAAAATTTACTGCTACAGTTTACTATAGTATTGCTTACGTTTTCAAATATTTGTAAATTATCATCAACACAGCTGCGAAGAGTGAATGGATGGATTAGGGAAGAGGAGAATAAGCAAAGTCTTGTGGATTCACAGACCATGCATGCTGTGGTAATAAAAAATTATCCATTAAAAAAATCATTCATTCACAAAATAAATCAAGTGTTGAAAACTAATGTCCACCATGGATGATTTATCATATATGTGTGGTTTATCATATATGGATGATTCATAAGAAATTTAAAAAATTACAATATAATAATCAACCCATAATGGATTTTGTATTTAAATTCTGCTTGAATTCCAAATATATTTATAATGCATTATTGAAGGAATATTAGTAAGTAAAGAAAACAAAATAAGTTAAATAAGGAACAATAAGGTTAAGATAATAATTATTGCAAAAGAAGTCTGTGCAGTTACTGCAAAATGTTTGTTACAAATAAATCAAATAGTTCTGCAAAGCACATTTCAAACTATTATTCATAATTACTACCATTATATTATTTTATAAATTTTGTTATTTTCCAATAGATATTTCTACTCCTTCACCTTGTGGAATTATAAATATGCTGTAACTGATTTTAATTAAACAAATTTGATTTTTGTAACCAATTCATAAAATGCAAAATGCACAACCAGTTTTGCAATAAACATTGAATATAACAAATTTTATTATTTTTGATGATTAGCTAAATAATTTTTATATTGTATCCAAAAGTTTGTGCAAAATCTCTTAAGGTAAAATGCCATTCACAACATGCTTAATTCTAATTTAAAATAAACCATTTGAAATCTAGCAACTTTCTTTTAACAACACTCAAAGCTGTGACAACCCTATTTATATATTACATATACATGAATTGATATCAAAAAAAAAAAAAAAAAAAATTATCCAAAGCTCAATCCAAACAAAAGCTACTTATAATATAAATGGTATAAACAGTCTTTGAAGCAGATAGTTGAAATATAAAAAATAAAAAAATTTAAATAAACTTACATTCCCTAAAAGATTAGGTTGAGTGTAGGCCGTTGGAGTTGGAACGGAGGCTTGGGTTTGAGATTGATCATACCCATATCCTGTGTGATAGTTGTACATGTTTTGTGCAGTACTTCCTGCCATCTGTGGTGGTGGAACACCTGTAAAATTTATCATGTTGTTTAATCCATGACTAGTCATTATTCTAGAACCATATCTCATACCATAGTTTGAAGCAGAGCCGACCATAGCTGAGTATGCAGATGTGATAGCAGCACTGGCTTGTGAAGTGGCATTTGCAGGCGTTGCTAAAGCATCAGGGGG
Organism: Ctenocephalides felis; assembly: GCF_003426905.1. Lineage (NCBI taxonomy): Eukaryota > Metazoa > Arthropoda > Insecta > Siphonaptera > Pulicidae > Ctenocephalides > Ctenocephalides felis. Next base: position 17,196,126 of record NW_020539725.1, read on the forward strand.
TGGTGGTTCTACAGGCAACGGAGGCTGAACTGGCAAAGGAGGTGCTGTTACCTGCACAGGATAAAAAAAATAACTACCTATTAAGATATTTATAAATTTAAATTAACTGAGTCCCAAGTTACTTTGCCTAAATTAGTAGCTTTATCATATTTAGATTAGAAAATTATTTGGTGAAATAAAAAAGCCAAAATATTTATAATATCACAAAAGTACTTTCGAAACCAGATTATACATTGAGAAAAAAATCCTTGTAAATACAACTCATTCAATTTTCAGTTTTCACACAACTATTTACATTAGTATAATAACGATTACATAATTTTTAAATATTGATACTTGAACCATCGATAGCTTGGTGTTACAGTTGTGTTAATAATTGTAGCGTAGTGTTAATTTTTGTCTGTAAGTATTCATCTCAAAGTTTTACATCTTTACATTTACTTTTTTTTAAAGCATTTATAAAAACTTTCTAGTTTTACTTGTCTCGACCAGTTGGTCCCAATGTAGACTGAAACATATGGATAAATAAAGCTCATTTCCTAACTGCTTTAGTTTTTTTTTACTTGGTGCTATTGCCCAAATCAATGTGTGTATTTGTTGTCATGTAACGCATATGTAGAAACATACATACAGTTCATAATAAAAATATATTTATACTGAAGTAAACTATATTGTGTTTGTAATTATGTAGTTTAAAATAAATGTGGCTTCAAATTTTAAAATGCTTTACATATCCAAAGGCATTTTAGTTTAAAAAATACCAATTAGTTTGAAATCATTTTACTAGAAATTTTAAACGTTGAAGGTTTAATTAGAATAATATGATAAATACGTCTATGGTTTTGTGGACTTTGCACTTCTACATAAAAATGAAAACTAAATAAAAACTTGTCGTACATCATTAATTTAAAATCCATCGCATAAAAATAATGAAAGTGAAAAAGTATAAATATGATGTAGTTAGACAAAAAATAATAATAATAATAAAAATCAAATATAAATACCTTAGAAGTTGCATTTGCATCAGCACTCATCTGCTGCCACTGTTGCCATTGTTGAATGCAGCCCATTGTTGCGGAGTGTATCCTTGCATGTTGTATTGAGTTTGCATGGCAGGATTCATATAATTTTGCATCATATTTGCTAGACAAAAGTGATATTAGATAATTTTTTAAAATATATAGTGTGCCGACAGCATTGAAGATTTCTAAAATTCATTACTATTAGACTTATATCAGTTACAACTACCTATTATGAAAGTGATTTATGTCCAAACAAAAACTATACAAAGTTCATTATGTATTCATGAAAGATATTCTTCCTTATGATTTAAATACCTTGTTCCATATACTGTTGTTGCATTTGAGTCATCTGAGTCTGCTGCATCGTTCCTGTGCCCATGGGCATCGACATTTGATTCCAGCTTGGCCAGGACATGTTTATATTATTCTATTTCAGATATAACTTAAATATTACGGAAACCTATCCGTACAAATTTTACTTTACTTCGTCAGCGTGTAAAATAAGCATCCTTCAAATTATCAAAAAAAAAAAAACATATATAATAAGGTATAAAGAAATGGTATAAGGTTATAATATAAGATATAGAAGCTCTCACTTTCGTCAATATATGTAAATGGAATAATATATTAATAGAAAAATAAATAGAATTTCAGAATGTTTCTCTGTAGAATTATAGAGAGCACTTGTTTAGTTCATTTAAAATCAATATCAATTCAATGTATTTAATCAGAATACTTCACGGCCGCTACATGTTCATATAAATAGGGCGACATTTTGTCTTTCTGGAAATTGTCAAAATTTTCTCGCAATATTAGTGTTGCCAGCGAAGAATATATTTCGCGTTAATGATTAAAGCTCATTTTAGCGGTCTGGAAGTTTATAAACTTGTTACTCATTGATTGTGGTACTCATTGCAATTTTCATTTCATCATTTTCATTTGCAATTTGTTTTAAAACTAAACCTTTACGTTTTTGCCGTCAACGACAGAAAACGGTTAAAGTGTTATTGTTATTTAACTAGTAAAACTAGTTACTAGTTAATTTTCAACGATTTTCAAATTAATTTTAACGATTCAACGCTGGCAACTTTAATAGGTAGTTCAAATAACTGTTGAAGGTTGAAAATGTGAAGTTTGTTCTCACCAAATGTCAACTGATTAAATGAATAAAAAGAATTAAATGCAAATTGACATGACATTTATAATTAATTTAAGTTTTTATCGTTAAAGCAAAGCCACAAATATAATAAAACATCAAGTTTACATGTTATCAAAATAGGAATCTTATGAAAAATGAAAAAATAGTTTTCAGGTTAGGTTTAAAAAAATTATAACAAATGTTGTGATAAAAATATTAATCATTAGAAACCTTAAAAACAAGTAGTTATCTATTTATGTGAGCTAGTTATGTTGTTAACTAATAATATTATATTATGCATCACATTGTATAAAATCTGAAAGTTTAAATCAAAATTAATGTAAATGGCAGTTTTAGTGAAATCTTGCAAATTAAATTATTTTCATACATATATTTAAATCAGTATTAATTATAATTAACAGTTTTTCAATTCATAAAGTATAAACGTTTCAAATATATTTTACATTAGATATATAATAAATACAAAGTTAACTCTGATAAAATCGCTTGTGCTTTTAGTCTCGATCTTCTTCCATTTAATATGATGCCTGTCTTAGAAAACATTTGTTCACATAGGGATCGTTCAAGTATTACGTAAGCAGATTTATTACAATTATTTACCTCCCCATCCCCCTTGTCAGCAAAAGTAAGCAAAGCTCTTACCCCCTACCCCCATGCTTATGTAAATATTTTGCAATTAATGTAAAAAAATAAAATACTTGAATGGCGCCATAGAACAGACGTGGCTACAATTTTGCATCTTCTAAATACGTTTGCCAAATTTGGATACAAGTGTTGATGCTCGCTTTACCATTCCATTGGGCAATTGAATGTGCCATCTGTTGATCTCATCGGCAATACATCATCAGCAAGATACTCTTTGATCGCACACAGAGGAGTCGATTGATGTATGAAAATTATTTTTATACATATATTTTAATAAGTATTAAATTATACATAACAGTTTTTCAAGTTATAAAGTATAAACATTATGTAAACATTTCAAGTATATTTTACATTAGATATATAACAAAAACAAAGTTAACTCTGATAAAATTGCTTCGGGTTTTAATTAACATTAAAAAATAATAATTATTCCACTTTTGTGCTTTTTAGTCTCAATCTTCTTTCATTTAATATGAAGCCTGTCTTTCCAAACATCTGTTTGCATAAAACGGATGTGGCTACAATTTTGCATCTTTTAAATACTTTTGCCAAATTTGGATACTCGTGTTGATGCTTGCTCCACCATTTCATTGGGCAATCTGCTGATCTCATGAGCAATACATCATCAGAAGGATACATATCTATCTTTTTGATTGCACACAGAGGAGTCAACTGTTGTGATGATGTTCCCACTGAACTGTTTAATATATTCCATGGGTTGTGTTCATCCGTGTCATCAAAGGATGGTGCTGGTAAAACATCACACTAAAAAGTTCTTGTTTCTTCAATTATAGCCGCCACTTTTTGCTTTAGGTGCTCCTTAACGAGTTTGCATCGTATATATTAGAAAATCCCTGTATCTTAAATCTTGGATCCATTAATGTACATATTCGAAATGTCTCATTCCTCTCGGCATTTATATTCTTCTAATGATTGTCAATAAATCATTTTGAAGTAATATTTTTGAGCAAGACTAATTTAAGCACCTTATTAGTACTATCTTTAAACTGCCTGTTAAATAGTATTTCACCACTTATTGAGTTTTTTATGTTTTTAAAGGGCTTTAAAATCAAACATAATTGTTTTAACATTTTTTATGTTTTCGGTGTTATTGGTGCTAAATTTGTATCTAGGATACTCATAGTCATCCTTATTGCCTCTTCGAATTTTACAAAATGTTGAACCTTATAAAAAGTGGAATTCCATCTTGGATCAACATCCTGAATTAATTTTTTGGTTGCCTATGTCTAGGTTCTTTGTAAGCAGTGACACTCCTTCTAATGTAACTCATCTTTGAATATTTTAGTCCATCATTCACTATTAAGTTTATTGTATGAGCATAACATCTATAATGCTTTATTAGCAAAATGTTTTTAATTGTTTTTCTCATATTGCTTGCATTACCGCTTGAATTAATTAACTTTTGGATGTAATTTCTATTAGAAGAGTAGTCTTGGCATTTCTTCTGCAGTATTCTCAGATGTATGCGTCCTTTCAAATTGGCAACATCTGAAAAGAATATTTTTCAGTTTATAGTGTTCTGTAACGTAATGGCCTGTAACAGCCACATATGACTTTGTAATCCTGGAATTATTTTAGTTCAAACATCAAGTTCTGCTTCTAGAACTTCCTCTCTTGTACCTTGAAGTACCTTATTACACATATTGCTCCTCCGGCATAGATTTTTAGAACTTGCTTTTTATAGGTTGTCTTGGTTCAAAACCTGTTTTTTGCAGATTAAACATTTTATTTATATGATCCATTTGAATTGTTTCAAAATAATGAAAATATTTGCCATAGTTGAAATTGACAATGTAATGAGGTAATGACTCTGCTTAATTTTATAAGCACTAGTCAACGCATTTACTATATAGTATTCCATATTAATTCTTATAGGATTACTGTAAATTATAGCAGATGATTTTGATTTGGCATATTACAGTGGACATGGTCAATTAATAACGATCAAATTACAGTACTTTATCTAGTTAGAAGTTCTCATAAATTCTAATAATTATACCTAAATTAATTTAATGGTCATAATATATCATGATTAATCTAAATTAATCATAAAATTATGTAAATATAATTGATATGCAACAAAATTCTATAAAGGAAAATTGCAATTATTTTGGTTTTGAAAAATTACATATCTAAAGACAAATTATGTCTTCATATTCTAAATTGTATTGCAATTCTAAGTTGTATTTATACGAATATCATAGACAGATTATGTTATTCACGCACGTTCTGCAGTAGCTCACAATATAGGAGTGCTACAAACAAAAATTGATACTATTTTCAGAATAAATTTGCCAAAAAAAGCCAAACAGTGTACATAATACTTACTCCAGACGCGCTAGATGGATTTTAAATTCAATCATGAATATTGAATTTCGGAAAACATATATGCAGACGTGACGAAGTCGTTATTGAATGATACCTTTTTGTATGAGTGCTATGGATGTTTGTGATATATTTGCAAACAAACATATTTCTTTTTGAACACGTAGGAACATCTTATACATATATTCTAGTACAGTGTTTGAAGTCAATAGCTGATTGCTTGCATAATTGCTCTAACCAAAAGCATCGAAGTTGTGACGCAGTGATATGATTTTGTCATATAATAATAACACATATTTAAAAAATTAATAAATTTAAATCATACATAGAGAATTCACAAAAATAAAATTATATGGCACAAAGGTCCAATTTGAGTTTCAGTAATTATACTGTCTAAACCAAATGAACTATACATTACAACACATGACTTAAATCAAACAAAAAACTATTTAACTTTGTTCAGTAACCAGGTAATTCCTAACTACTTATAGAAAAATGTTTTCTATTATTAACTTTCCGAAGGAGAAGTTTATGTTTTCATCAAAAAATCCGATTCGCTAATTTTATTTTTTTCGACGTTTCAAGCCATTCTGAATCGAATGAGACCAAACTTGGAGAAAGTATGTGCGTGTGTATGTGAACAGGTTTTTTGCCGTAAATAGACGTTTTCTCAAAAATCAATATATTGATGTATATCAATGTAGATTATTTTTTCTCAGTTTTGTGCGACGATTGGCTGAGCCGTTTTTTTTGTACATAGCATAAAATTGAAAAATTTTTCGTCCACGTTTTAGCTCTCAATTTTGAATCGATTTAAAAAATCAAAAACTTTTCGAAAAATATTAGTTGGAAATGATACTGATTAGTTTTTAGGTAACTAATCTACTTGTTGAAATTAACTGTTAAAAAAAAATTGCCGATTTTTAAGAAACCTTTTTTTGGCAAAAGATATCATGGTCTTATAAAACATACTAAAATGTTACGGTCCTACGACAAATAGTTCATTGTTAAAAATTCATTAAAGTTTGAGAAAATATTATTGTCAAAGTTTGTGTCAAAATTTGCCTTTGTAATGTGATGAGTTAAGCGTTAACAATTAATCAAAATTTAAAATAATAAGGTACAATTTTTGGACATACAAGCACGTGTCTGTGCAATATAATTAATATAATTAGAGATAATTTAAATGTGTTTGAGAAAATTTTATTCTATTTATTTTTGAAATTAACAGTTCAAATTTTTTTCTAAATATCTAAATTTTAATTTCGATTGATTAAGTCAATTCTTACACATTTCGGGAAGTTCATGCAACTTGCCTTAAGGCTAAATGCCACTTTCAACTAGTTTTTCTGAAATTTGATACTGCCCCTTTGATGTAATCAGATCCAATGTATTATTTTTAATTTTGAAAATTAGAAATGATAGCTAATTGATCAACCAATCTGATATTACATCTTTTATGACCATATTTTTTTACAAAAATCACACTGTATATAGCTTTGATCTGTTATTTCGTCAGAAATATTCATCTACACTGCCCCTTTGATGTAATCAGATCCAATGTATTATTTTTAATTTTGAAAATTAGAAATAATAGCTAATTGATCAACCAATCTGATATACATCTTTTATGACCATATTTTTTTACAAAAATCACTCTGTATATAGCTTTGATCTGTTATTTCGTCAGAAATATTCATCTACACTACAGAATTGGAATAAATATTAATTCAATTTATATCTTGTAAACCTGTTTTTTCAACTTAATTTACTTTTTTATTTATTATTTTTTATTGTTTATACCTTTGCCACTGTAAAGGTTTAGTTGGTTCTTTTTGCCCCAACCACACTTAAGCTTCTAGAGGTTATATAAATAAGCTGTTGAAGTTAACTTGAAAATAACACATTTTATAAAATGATTAAATAAAGTATAGCTAAAAATATCTTCAAGTATCATAACTGAAGTAAAAGATCTAAAAATAAAAATAACTACAAACAAAAAAAACTGTTGTAATGAGTATTACTATTATTCTCTAGGCGCTACGTCGAAAGAATTAATATATTAAAAGGATGCCTGTTTACACATCGTTTGATTTCTACTTTAAAATAGTTTTGTTAAAAAACACCATACTTCAATTGTTTTTTATATAATAGTGGTGGATTTTTTTACCCGTGGATCTTTAAGCCCCGCTGTACCCCATCAGTTTATTTTTTTATATGGTCTCTTATATAGATAAATTAGCTTATAATTCATTTATGTAAGCATATGTAAACGGATCATTAGTAACACGGGCGCAAATCCTATTTGAAGGGCCTTTTGCCTTTTCTAACTGACTAATCCCCCGAGACAGCCAAACGCTACGAAGCTCACGAAATACGAAATCGCTAATAAATACTAATCCCTGAGAAGATGAGAAGAAATAAATATTGGGGTGGACTTTCCTAATTTAGTTCTGTGGTGCAAATATAATTTGCATGTACTGCAAATTACTGCATTATTTTAAGTAAAATCGTTTTACGCATTATAATGCTTATAAGAATCTTATAAGAATCTTGTGCATATACTCGTATACGCATTACATATATTGATATATTTATTGATATATTTATTGTTATTAATATATTTTTTATGCATATACTCTAATTTGTCCATATCCACTGATATATTTATATGGCGAAATTGAGGTTTTATAAAATCTTTTTCTTTTGATGTATGGAGAAACTGGATACGGTTTTGCCAAGGTAGGGTAGTGATAGTCGTCATAACAGCTAAACAATACTGATTTTGAGATAGAGTCCAAGGTGAGAAAGGTGTAGTATGTTTGCTTGAACAAGTTTCCATTATTGCTTTCAGTTGGCGCCCTACATGATCTGTAGCATTGCTTTTAAAGAGCCAAAAGTGAGTTTTTCCGTTCGATTTCTTACCATTACTCGTATACAGATAGATTATTTTGTTGGTTATTTTGCTATAAGTTGAACATTAGTAGTTAATTAGTTTTTGCGTAGATAATTTAGACGATCATAACGATGATTTGTCTCCAAAAGTGCTTTGGGTACGGTTGTGACAAATTTTGTGAATACGGTTGTAGCATGTATTGAGAAGGATTATTATTTCCTGTCTTTTTCAAAAAAAAAAATTACAAAGATTTCTTATTAACTTTGTTTAAAAAATTATGCTTCGTTATATTCATTTAAATTTTGTTCAAAAATGCTTTGTTTAAATGATTATGTTGTGTTGTGTTACATATTTTTACCAGTAAATGTCGTTTCTGAAAATAAACGTTATTTTGGCGTTTATACACCTATTGTTTTTTTTTAAATTATATATATATATATATATTATATATATATATATATATATATATATATATATATATATCAGGTTTTTACACATTTTGCTGCAATTCGATTTTAATATATTTAACTTCCCGTAGGGCAAGTTATAGTAATTGAAAAAAAAAATCGAAAATGAAAATTTTTATACATCTTTACGTTTCAAAGGTTTCTGAATATTTTGGCATACCTTAGAAAAAATGGATGTATGCTTGTGTGTGTGTGTATGTGTGCGTGTGCGTGTGTGTGTGTGCGGATACAAATTTTCGATACAAAACATTCGATTCGTATTGATAAGGAGACGTGCTGATTAGTTTTTGGCGAAGGCAGGTCTAGCCGTTCCCAAGATACGGGACAAAAAGTGCCAAAAATGGTAACTCATTTTTTGAGAGAACGGAGCGTCCAATTTTATTAATTCAAAAAACATTTTACTTATATTGACAAGATGAAGAACTGATCAAATTTTTATGAAGGCAGGTCTAGCGGTTTCGGAGATCCAATAAAAAAAGTAAAAAAAATGACATTTGGCGGTCAAAAATGATCATTAGACATATGCACATCAAATTACCAGATATTTCATAGAGATTTTAACAATAAGTATAAATTCTGTTTACATTCCTATGGGTTCCGTACCAATGTTTATCCGTCAGAAGCCGACGCGGCGCTTAAGCGCTTTTACATTTTGTCTCTATGCAGTTAAAGCAGTAGGTACGATTGCTTTGAAAAAAAGTTCAGAATTTCCAAAATATGTCAAAATAAAGAATTTTTTTTTCAATAAATTTTTTTTCAAAAATAAGTATTTTTTATCAAATTTATAGTTTCTCAAAAATCTAATTTTTTCGAAGTAATTTTTTTTCAAAAATGGTAATCGTTTTTAAAAAAATAATGATTTTTGAAACGGGAAGTTCCAGCAATTTTAAAATACATTGATTCAAGTCTTCATTTCTATTCATGAGTAATATAGCTCTAATAAGATTATTTATAAGTTTGCAGAATCTTCAACATTTTCCACGAACATTAACAAAAACAACAAAATTTATATAAAGACATCAATTTTTCATTTCATGAAACGATTCATTGGGGGTGCGGATTCCGATCTTAATTACCCCGGATCTCTCCAGTTTCTCTCCTCTTTAGCTCCTTACCTTTGGAAAGCTTAATTCAGAATAGACCTTAAGGGATCAGTGTGGAAGAGGTGATTACGCATCAGTAAATTATTCCTAATGACCACTTAAACTCACACACAGAAAGATCGTTGTTATCTCGCTAAGATTTCAGGATTAGAGAAAACGTGACAATTCAGCAAATATATGGTTCACAAATCTAATAACTATTGCAGTGTTGAGTACATATCGGCATCCTGGGCAAATAGAAGGATTATTACTACTGATACGGATTTTGCTCATTGGTATATTGTATAGGGTAGAGTGGGGCTTAAAGATCCGCGGGTAAACAGGCTCACCAAAATCTTAAAAACAAGTAAAGTTAGGATTTTTAGCAACAATATTCGAAATAGGGAGTAAAAAATTTATAACCAGTCATCGCATTCAATCTTACGACGTCCCTAAGGTGTTAAACGACAATGTGTGAAAATCCATAACGAAAGTATTTTCTTTCGTTGTTAGTTCTTTCAGTCGTGAGTGATCACTGTTATTTAGTTTGTGACACCTAAATACAATTGTTAAGTATACGTTTATCTACTTATTTAATTGTTAAATTTAGGTTTGATTCAGCAGATGTTTTTATATAACCTTTGTAAGATCTCATATGTGCATAGAGTAAGAAGGGCAATCTTAACCTTTACCCTGGTCAAGATGTAAAAAATAAAAAAGTAAATTAAGTTCAATAAAGCAATTTTACAAGAGATAATTAAAATTAATCGTTAATCCAAATCTGCTAATAAATATTTCTGACTAAAAACCAGATCAATATTAAATACGGTGTGATCTATTTACAATGCTCCCATGAAAGTTTTATTTTGCATTGTTAAATAATTTAGCTTGGTAAAATTTCTTTAAAATTACTTGGTAAAATTCCTTTAAAATTGAAAGTAAGGCATGGTATCTGCTTGCCCGATGGCTGTCTCTTTTTACCCAGGATAAAAAAGAACATATGACAAATTTTAGAAAAATTAGGAATTAATGGAAAGTTTACTGAACATAGTTCGATAATGTTAACTTCCCGTAGGGTAGTTATAGTAATGGGCCGAAAATCGAAAATGAAAATTTTTGCATTTCTCGACGTTTTGAAGGTTTCTGAACTTTTTTGGCATACCTCAAAAAAAATGGATGTGTGTGTGTGTGTTTTGTGTGTCCGCATTTTTTCGTTTACGTTTTCGGGCACACGAATCAAACGATTTGAATGGTTCAAAAAGCATTCGATTCCTATTGATAGGGAGATGTGCTGATTAGTTTTTGGCAAAAGCAGGTACAGCCGTGAACAGAGATGAAGGGTACAGAGATGAAGGGTAAAGAGTGCAGAAAATAGAAATCGAGGTTTTGAGAGAACGGAGCATCGGATTTGAATGATCTAAAAAACATTCAATTAGTAATGATTGGTAGAAGGGATTATTAGTTTTTGGCAGATGCAGGCCCAGCCATTTGGAAGATACAGAGCTAAATATACAAACAGTGGCAGTTTTTGAGAGAAATAAGCATCCGAATTGAATGATTCAAAAACTTTCTGCTAGTGTTGACAAAACAATTGCTTTTCGGAAAAAAAAATTAGTTCAATTTTTTTTTAATTATTTTTTTTTTTTTTTGTATATTGAAAATAATTCAGTTTTCAATTTTAATTCTGGCTAAAGTTAAAGTTCTCTTATATACTTTAAATGAATATTTTTGACTATGTGATTCTGTTCATATAATTGTTATAAATATTAGACAATGTTACAGTGTTTATAATAATCTGTCTGAAAACATTTAATAATTCTCGAACATTTCGTTACGGTATGGGTAGTTCCAGCAATTTGCCTTAAGGCACGATGCGATGCATCTCACTAGTTTACTTGTTTGTTTGATATGTCTTATGCCTTGTAATGTATTGCATTTGGTTTAGAGATTGTATAATTATTGAAAAGTCAAATTGCGCCTCTGTGTCCCGGCCTGCCCAATATCATTGTGTGGTAATATAAGCTAATTAAATCAAATTGAACGAATCAAGTTTCGTTAACCCTATAATCATTTTACTGAGTTTTACTGAATATTGTTCGATTTTTGTTTGTTTGATACTTTTTGATGTATTTCATTTGGTTTAGATTGTATAAGTAATTATTAAAAGTCAAATTGGACCTCTGTGCCCCGCCTTACCCAGATACATAAGTATAATTTATCAAATATATAATATGTTAGAAAAACTAGAAAAATCAAACAAATCATGTTTCGTTAACCCTATTGTCATATTTTAATTAACTAACTACATAGTGTCTACGCGTCTTACCTGGGGATATTAGTAAAGCCGTAGCCGTGTTCGACCGGTCGGGTGCGCGTGGGTGGTGCAATTTCGCATAAATATTTTATGGGACAGTGGGTTGTGACAGGTGAGCCCAAAATAATTAAACTTTGCACTCATGTAAAAGCACTTAGGTACATGGCATCGAGTAAGCGACAGGTACAATGCGAGTGTTCAGTCTGTAAAAATCCATAAAGTTATACACAGACATTTAATTTGAAGTAATGGGTTTTAAACTTCTCGAGAATTAGAACTCGTTGTGTTTTAATAAAATTATACTCTTTACTTTTAAGTTTGAGATTCGCGTATTTATAAACAATGGAGGTCTATTCTTTTAATATATATTAATTGCTTGTGCAATAGTGAATTCGAATATTTAAAATAAGACCTCATTGTCTTTAAATTAATAACACTTGTATATACTGATAGAAACATATTAGGGGGCGTCCATTAATTACAAAATCGTATTTTAAAGATTTTTGAACCTCTCCTCCCTACTTAGTGATACTTGGCGATATTTAAAAACACCCCCTTCTCCAAGCTACATCACGTGTATTTTTAGTATCTATGTACCTAGAAAAAACGTTAAATTTATGGAATATGCTTTTTAAACTTGAATTTTTTCAAATCCATGTTAAAAATAAATGCACGTGATATCTTACTAGACCCTCTCCTCCCCCATGTGATATGTTGTGATTTTTTTTTGTTCAACCCTCTCCCCCCCTTTGAGTATCACGTGATTAATGGACGCCTCCTTACACAATGATATTGAAAACAAATAATATTAACTTTTTATTATCCTCATTCAGGACAAATCTAGATCTATAAAACAAGTTATTTTACTTGTAATAGTTTAGGTTCCTACGATTTTTGTAAATACTTAGTAATAAATAAACTAAAATATCTATTTCATAATGATTGGCTTATATTATCTCTTATGATAGCCGATTAAATATAAACAATAAAACAATGAACAAAATTCATATCACTGAAGTAATGCTTCTGCAGGATGCCGATATGTAGGAGATCTAGGGGCTTGTTGTAATAGTTTTTTTTAATTAATAGGTTTTGAGATCCAATGATTAAATATCTATGAAATAAAAATGAATAAATGCTACAATTATTCTTCTACCAAATCCATTACAAATAATTCCATAACTATTGTTCATTATTTCACAATTAATTATTTTCTAAAAACAAGTCTGATGTTACAAGTTGCTACGTGTTTGGTGCTAGTTGTAATATCTATCGGGGCAAATAACAACGACAATAATACCTTTGATAATTTATTCTTTGAAATAATTTACATGTTGCTAAATAATTCTTTTCATTAATCAACGAAAACTATATCTTCTATATATATAAAAATAAGTCGGGATTTCCTCCCTGACGAAATAACTCCAGAACCCACGAACCAATTTCGACAATTTTGCATTCGTTGGAAAGGCCTCGGGCTCCGCAAGGTTTATAGCTAAGAAAATTAGTTGTGCATGGCATCGTGCCTTAATGCAAGCTGCTGGAACTTCACGCACCGTAATTAAAAATTCGAGTAATGACATTAGTGAGAATTATCTGAATTATGCTTGGTTAAGTCAACGAGCAATTCTTGCCGCAAAGAATAATGATGTACACGCCCTGAACTTCACCATTCAATCAAAAATTGCTGACGATTTGGTGACATACCAATGATTCCGACTGGTCTTCCGTTTGACTTCAAACGATTGCAATTTCCAGTTTGCCTTGCGTTCGCAATAACAAGTCGCAAGGCCAATCGCTTAGTGTTTGCGGAATAAATTTCAAATAGATTATTTAGAAAATCATTGTTTTTCACATGGGCAGTTATACGTTGCTTGTTCACGAGTTGGAAAACCATCCGCTTTGTTTGTGTTAACGTCAGACCAAAAACAAAAAATGTGGTTTACCAAAGAGCACTTCAATGAAACGGATAATTTGCGGATTCACTTTCTTTTACTTAGAGAAGTTCAACTAAAAAACACTTCATTTTTGTAATCGAAATAAATTCATTACTGTTGTATAATAAAATCAAATTTTTCCTTTTCAAATATAAAACAAACAAAAAATTTCTTCATCTTTCTCACTAAACCATCTGGTGGCGAAACGGAGTTCGTCGGGTTTGCTAGTTACACATAATAAATATGGTGTGTCATATCACAAATCAAAGTATACGGCAATTATAACAAATAAAAATTATAGTGTCTCCTGTAACACAATTTACATGAGTCCATAGCCTACAAACTATGCATTCTACCCGATCATCTTTACTTGAATCTGTAAATAATTCTTGTAAGTTTCAACTAACCCCGATCGCGTTTTTTACATAATTCAAGATAACTATTTAAACAATGTAGCAATCACAAAAATTGTTACACATGATCAAAGATTATTAAATTTGAAGCAAATTAGGATACATAAAATTTAAAATTAGTCGACAATAATAACTCAAACAGAAATTTCATGATTGTATAATTGTATATCACATAACAAAAATGACGGACCTGCACAGTTCTGTAGATTACGTTGGCCTGCCGGTCAATAGCTATGGCAATCAAGACAAAAAAATATTTCAGTACTATTTAAGATCCTATTGGAAAGCGTCTATTATAATAGTATTAAATATTATATAATTATATAAAGCCCCTAGCTCCTCTATTCAAAAGTGCAGTAATTATTAGGTTTGCGAACTATATGATTGTCAGCATATAGCTTCAAGGTATTCTATGCAGTATACAACTTCATATTTCAGCACTTTTGTTATTTTTCAAAACTTTTACAAACATGACAAATACTCGTCAATACACAAAATCCTGCCATGACTTCGCCATGACGAGTATATTCGTCAATCACTGGTTAAAACCCGTATAACATTTAAGAATGCGTAATATATGTTTTTAAAGTAAGTAGCAAGAAAATAAACATTGCTTGTTTTAATGCCGCCCTTGTTATAACTGGTGACGTTTGATAAGAACTGTTTGAGATCTCAAAACAAATATTACCCTTGTCGTATTATTAAGCTCTTCGTCAGATATAAGACATGATCTGATCCGCCGAACCGTGACAAATCCGAGATATAAGAGGTGTTTGCTGAAGCTTTATTAAAAATGCATTAATTCCACAAATTGCATTTGGAGTGCCTTCAGGATAAGATCTATATTTGGGTTTATTAAAACCATAAAGTTAAATCTCAAAGCAAATAATCATTTGTGTGACGATTTATCAAGCTTTGTTTGATATCGAACAAATTGTATATAATTCTATTGAATTGTAAATTGATAATTTTTTGAAAAAAAAAAAACAGCTGAAAAACACATTTTTACAATGATGAATTAGCTGGGAGTTTTACAGAACATAGTCAGATAGTTGCTTGTTTGATATGTGTTATTTGTTGTGATATAATTGGTTTGGTTTTCATAGGAAAATGTGATGTATTATTAAAAGTAAGATAGAGGTATAAAGGTCCAATTTAACTTTGAACAATTATATTACAACCAAACCAATTATGTTACAACAAACAAAACATTTTAAACATTTATTTTTTATTTTTTTCAATTACTATATTTGTTACAACTGCTAAATAATGAACATCTAGTAACAGTAATAAACAATTATATAAATTTAATAAAAAGAGCACAAAATAAAGGATAG
Organism: Ctenocephalides felis; assembly: GCF_003426905.1. Classification (NCBI taxonomy): domain Eukaryota; kingdom Metazoa; phylum Arthropoda; class Insecta; order Siphonaptera; family Pulicidae; genus Ctenocephalides; species Ctenocephalides felis. The sequence continues at coordinate 17,211,744 of NW_020539725.1, forward strand.
AATTTTCAATAAAATGATATCCGTAGCATGCTGATAAAATATAAGCAAACTAGTGGGGTGGGTGGCATCGTGCCTTAAGGCAAATTGCTGGAACTTCCCGTACCGTAACGAAATGTTCGAGGAATACTGAATGTTTTCAAATAGATTATTATAAATATTGTAACATTGCCTAATATTTATAAGAATTATATAAACTGAATTGCAAAGTTGAAATTATTTGTTTCAACAAAAAACTAAAAAAAAAAAAAAAAAAAATGGAACAAAATTTTTTTTTCCAAAATCAATTATTTTGTTAAAACAAGCAGAAAGTTTTTTGAATCATTCAAATCGGACGCTTAGTTCTCTCAAAAACTGCCATTTTTTACATATTTAGCTCCGTATCTTCGAAATGGCTGGCCTACTACCTTTGCCAAAAACTAATAAACACTTCTCCCAATCATTACTAATTGAATGTTTTTTAGATCATTCAAATCGGATACTCCGTTCTCTCAAAATTCGATTTCTATTTTCCGCACTCTTTGCTCCGTATCTCCGAAACGGCTGGACCTGCCTTTGCCAAAAACTAATCAGCTCTTTTCCCTATCAATAGGAATCGAATGCTTTTTGAACCATTCAAATCGGTTGATCCGTGCGCCCTAAAACGTGACTGGAAATTTGTATCCACACATACATACACACACACACACACATACACACACACACACACACACACCATCCATTTTTTCTGAGGTATGCCAAAATGTTCAGAAACCTTCAAAACGTCGAGAAATGTAAAAATTTTCAATTCCGATTTTCGGCCCATTACAATAACTTACCCTACGGGAAGTTAATAATAATAATAATAAAATTAATAAGTAAAATAAATGAAATCTGAAAAAATAATACTAGAAAAACAATAAAAGTAGAATAAAAACAATAAGTGAAAGTTAATAATAAATATAACAAAATAACAAGATTAGAAATAATAAGATATAAATAATATAATAATAATAATAATAATAATAATAATAATATCAATGTTAGCGTTTACAAATGGCTATTTATGAGATCATTATGACTTTTTCGTTTTAGCCTGGTTAGGCGCGCTTCTGAAAATACTTTCTGTGCCAAGTAATTTGGGTGTTTGTCAATTCTTCTTTTATAGTTTTCTGAATTTTGCTGAATTTCTTCATTTACTGTATTAAACAAATAACTATCTAAAAGTTTAGTAAAATACAAAATTTGTAACCTGGCCAGAGGGCAATCAGGTGCAATGTCTCATTTTTAATTTTAAAGGAATTTTACCAAATAATAGCTACATTATTAAACCAATGCAAAATATAAATTTCATGGGAACATATTTTACAGAGATTACACTGTATATAACCTTGACCTGGTATTTCATCTCTATCCTAACCGATCGGGCTTCAAATATGATAAGCACAATTAATATATATATATATACAGTAGCGGCGCTAGGCGTCGGCGGTGTCGGCGACCGCCGACGGGCTCGCGCTTCAGGGGGCCTCGCAAGAGGCCCCGGAAAAAATTTCATTATTTAAAAATAATTTTTCATTTTTATTTATTTTTTTTTTTTTTTCATACTGATGTGCAAGTAAAGAAAAAATTAGTGGTTTACGGGCACTAAATTTTACTCTCTTATCTCTAATGGACACTATCTAAACCGTCTGTCAACACTATAGATTATTAAATCTAAACAACAACTTTGCGCGAGAAGCTAATTCACTGATTGTTTATATTTTTTGGTTGTTTTTTTTATGCGAACATGATGTAGTATTTCATCTCTATCCTAACCGATCGGGCTTCAAATATGATAAGCACAATTAATATATATATATATACAGTAGCGGCGCTAGGCGTCGGCGGTGTCGGCGACCGCCGACGGGCTCGCGCTTCAGGGGGCCTCGCAAGAGGCCCCGGAAAAAATTTCATTATTTAAAAATAATTTTTTCATTTTTATTTAGTTTTTTTTTTTCATACTGATGTGCAAGTAAAGAAAATAATTAGTGGTTTACGGGCACTATAATTTTACTCTCTTATCTCTAATGGACACTATCTAAACCGTCTGTCAACACTATAGATTATTAAATCTAAACAACTTTGCGCGAGAAGGCTAATTCACTGATTGTTTATATTTGTTTGGTTGTTTTTTATGCGAACATGATGTAGATCATTATTCCTTTTGGGAATTCTTATGAGTAGGTATCATGATGTATTTAAACAGTAATTAAATATTCAAGGAATAAAATTAATCAATGATCAGTAAGAATTGATCAATGAGATATAACAATCCTTTTATATTTTGAAATAAATGTTATAAAATACTGTTAATTTAAAACTAATCATTGTTTCACACCGCCAACACAAGCAATATATTTTTTCAATCATTTTATTTGGATGATCAGTTCCTTCAAAAGTGCATTGACAACCTTTTACACTTTTTTTGCATCTCCGACACCGCAGGATCTGCCTTTGCCAATTTATCAACATGAATTGAATGTTTTTTGATTCATTTAAATCGGTTGATCCGCTCTGATATCGTTGACAAAGAATTAAAGTTTCTTAAAAAATCCGACATTTCGACATTCCTAAACCAATTTTGAAAATTCAAAATTTCGTAGAGAGGAACGGCCGCGCCGTTTTTTCTTTCATTAGGGTTAAGGGATTTGTAAAAATCTTTTTTTAAAGAAAAATTTCGTATAGAGATAACAATTATAGTCTAAACGAACATAAATTTTATGGAACTACGATAAGTGATTAATTATGAAAATTCATTAAATTGTTGAATAATGGGCCGAGCTTTCAGGTAATGTCATGTGTACGTTCTATGTGCGGATTTGTGCATTTTTTTAATTAATCAATTGTAGATTGCAAAATTTTGTCTTATTAGTTACTGATTAGGTCGGTGATTTCCAATCATTTTCATTCCGAATGACTTGAACGGTCGAGAATTCATAAAATTAGCTAATCGAATGATTTGGCAAAAAAGAATCTTTTTCGGAATAATTATTTAATTTCAGTGTTTTTCTAATATCTGAAGAACTCGTGAAATTTTTAACTTCCCGTAGGGTAAGTTATAGTAATCGCAAAAAATCGAGAATGATAATTTTCATACATCTTTTTGTTACGAAGGTTTTTAAACAATTTGGCATACCGTAAGAAAAATGGATATATGTGTGTGTGTTTGTATATATGCGCGGATACAAATTTTCGTCGACCATTGCGTGAACACAGATTAACCAATTTGAAAAGTTCAGAAAACAATTGATTTGTATTGGTGGGAAGACGTGGTTATTAGTTTTTGGCAAAGGCAGGACGAGCTGTTTCGAAGATACGGAGCAAAAAGTGCCAAAATGGTATTTCAGTCTTCAAAAAAATGGAGCGTCCGATTTGAATGATTCAAAAAACATATTATTTGTATTAACAAAATGAAAAACTGGTTAAATTCTTAGAAAGGCAGATCTAGCGGTTTTGCAGATTTAATAAAAAAAAAGTAAAAGCAACATTTAGTGGACAAAAATGATCATTAGACATAGACATATGCACATCAAATTATCGATTATTTTATAAATATTTTTATTAATAAGTACAAATTTTGTTTACATTACTATGCGTTCGGTACCAATGTTCGATATTTCGTCTCTAAGCAGCCAACGCAGCGTGATAGCTTTGAAAAAAAAAAATATTTAAAAAAAAAAAATCAGTTTTCAAATTTTTTAAAACTTTTAAAGAATTTAAATTACGGCACGGAAAGTTTCAGCAATTTGTCTTAAGGCACGATGCCATGCATTACTAGTCTACTTTAATTGGAAATACAGGGGGGCCTCGCAAACGAATTTCGCCGACGCCTACGAATGGTCTAGCGCCGCCACTGTATATATATATATATATATATATATATATATATATATATATATATATATATATATATATATTTATATATATATATATATATTATACTATATGATTTTGCAAAGATGCCGCAATGTAATTGAATTTACGGTTATCGATCAGTATCCTAGGCATTATCTGTAATTCTTGGAAATGAATAATAAATTATAGCGTTATTCGTGCCATAAAATTGTTATGTTCAAAGTACATATGGATACTTAAGTATAAACCTTATACATTGCGAATAATTGAACTTATACTAACCACTCCCTAGTACGTCATAAAATTGTGGTGACATAAATTTATATTTCTTTTTTATCACATCAGCTAAACTAAACGAATAAAAAACATAAAAAAGCAAAAAAATAGCGAATGAAACTGAATAATAAAAACCGCAAAACAGCAATAAAGGATGTCGAAGACGAATTTGAGTACGGTAACAATTTTTATAACCGCCCGAAAAACTATTACAAAGTCGAACTACTGTTCTCTTCGTAATAATATATTGGTGAGTAAACAGAAATAAAAAATGTTACAAAATTATATTGACCATAAAAGAGTGATGTCCTATAAAAGGACATGTTGTTTCTATACGTTTTATAAAATATTAAACAAACAATTAAAATTATCACGTTAATTGAAATTTAGAAATAATTTTGAATAAATACATTTGTTTACTAAAATATAATTAATCTAGATAAATATAAGTAAAAGTTTTTTTTGGGAAAGACTAGCCTAGAATTATAAAATTATATCGACCATAAAAGAATTCCTATTAAAGGAAAAAATTTAATTCATCATTGACGAAATGTGTTTTTTCGCTGTTTTTCAAAAATTTGTCATCTAGAATCCAATTTCTTGTGACTAATTTTAAAGGAATTTTTCGTAATAATTTCTACATTATTCAACGAATGCAAAATATAACTAGTTGGTATTGGTATTTTGCGGTAAGGAAGGTCACATGAACTTCCCGATATGCGTAAATAATCGACTTATTCAATAAAAAATAAATTAATTTATGAGTGCTTAGAAGTATTCCTAGTGGATTTATTACACATAATTGAAAACGAACAAACACGGTTACTTGGAGTATTTTCTAAAAGCAAATTTTCACAAAGCAGTAATCTTTATAATGGAACCAGTTTTCCTAGGACTTTAATAGTTTAGTATGTTTATTACGACCAAGTAATCTATTGTCATGCCAAGTAAATCGTCTAATTTTAATTTTAGCTAACGTCAAAAAAACTACTAATTTTCTCACACTTTGATGAATTTATATCTATGGTTGCCTGTAATTATAAGAATAGAATTGACGCCCATCTTAACCAACTAGCATGCCATTTATGCCAGAAAGGTCAGCCGGCCAGACTCAAAAGGAAAATACTATATATACAGTAATATATATTTTTTTCTTATTTGTCTTTAGCTTTTTTTAGCCACTGGGCATATCTACTAATTTGTAGACAATAAATTGTAAACAACTTGTCAGCATTCTCTGTTAAATGTAATTATTTTTATAGATTGCAGAATGAAAATAAAATAAAAAAAAACTGATGAATTTTAAAAATTAAACTACTTGTTGTAAGGCCATAATATTTCAGTAAGTTCTAAAAGGCCATGATATATATCGCCAAGAAAGTTCCATAAAAATCAGTTTAAATTTTTCTTTCAACAGTGAATCAAGGTGATGGCCTGTTATACATTTTTTGCCCTCTACTTTTAAACATGGTTGTTGAAAATTCTTAACTTTACTTGTTTTTAAGAAACCAGTGTTGGACCTTTTTACCCGCGGAGCTTTAAGTCCCGCTCTACCCTATACATGAAAATAAATATACATGCAAATTTTATGAAAACAATAAATATATATCAGCAATTCATAAATACAATAACAATTTTATTAATTAATATAGATCGTATAAGAATTAACAAAACCATTAATATTTTATATTACGCATAGAGAATAAAAAAATATAGCCCGTCAGGTATAGTGAAATATTAAACAACATTATATTTTATTTGAGAATTCCATTCTAGTTATTTCCGAGTGCAGTTCATCTACTTAGAAAACCACCTGAATACGAGGTTATTTTGCATAAGTAGATCCTAACTTTATATTGGATCCATGATAAAAGACGACTAGACAGTTATATGCAAATCCATCTCGGGAAACAAAAGTTTCCATGGAAAGAGAATAAAACTTTTCCATCTCTAAGTAAGCAATATTGCGAATATGCAGAAATAAAATATGAGAGTACATTGATCAAACATTGTAAAAGCCGATGTTGTGGTACCTTATTTCGCGCTATATAACATTGCCGTTTGCATTCTTATTTCATATGAATAAAACAATACAATATTCTTTGGAGACAGATGCACGAATATGGTGTGCAAGAAAATTTCATTTCTAAATCATTTTGAGTCAAACTTATGGTAACATAAAAACAATTTGTAGTATATTGTTTCAGTCGCAATCTAAATTGTACTACATGTTCAATATTGAATCGTTGCTGTTACAAAATCGTAAAAAGAATGCTACCAGCTAATAGTGCTAGAATTGAATTACTATTCTGAATTTTTAAATTGCAAAATGTTAAAAAAATCATAATTCTTGCTAATACTTTTTATACCATAGTTTCCCTACTTCTACGACGTCCAATTTCCAGGGAATTGACAGCCAAGGCACGAGACATTTGCATGAAAGTTTGTGTTCTGTGGCTTAGCTTTTATTTCCCTGAATTTACTCTTCTCACACAATCGATCATCTGAATAACATGTTTTTTAATATTAGTGTAAATCCTCTCGTATCCAATAAAGTTGTCTATATACAAATAAAATTATTGATAAGTAGGTAGACATGTAGACAAGTAAGCAAATGGATACGTACTGGTTATACAGGTTAACAAATAGAAAAATAGAAATGAAGAAAAGCAGGTGGGCTGTTATGCAGATAGGCAGGTAGGAAGCTAGACAGGTAGACAGTTAAGAACGTATACAAGTAATAAGGAGACAAATAAACTAGTAGAATGATAGACAGGTAGTAAAATAGGTCTGCTGGCGAGGAAATAGACAGGTAGGCAAGGAAGCAAGTAGATCATGTATAAATGAAAAAACAATTGATTAAATCGATTAATTTCGCTTATCGGGAAGTTCATGCAACTTGTCACATGGCAAAATGCCACTTGCAACTAGTTGGTTAAATATTTATTTATAAATTTTTTTATAATATTTTATATATTAAAATTTTATAATAAAATATTTATAATATTTTATTATAAAATTTTAATATACAGTTTATAAATTGTGTATTTGTATTCTAGAAAAGAGTTTCATTCGTCACGCTATTCTGGACGCAATGTGTTAATTACGGAATAAATAAAAGTATACATTCACGTTACTTTATGCATATGTAGCATTTCACTTGTTATAGGAAGAACAATACATTTTTTATTTGTATATCACCCATTTTTTATTAGGAAATTAAAAAGGAAAAAAAATGTTTTATATGAAATTTAATAGAAATTTAATTTACAAAAGTAAGAAGTATAAAATTATTGCCCCGGGTGAGGATCGAACTCACGACCTTAAGATTATGAGACTTACGCGCTGCCTACTGCGCTACCGAGGCTATGGAAATAATTGCTATACGTATAAATGAAAATCAACGAATTTAATTGATAAATAACTTTAAAATTTATAATATTTTCTGGCGTTATCAATCATGATACTATTAATATCATTAAGCGATATCTAATTTATGTAACAGATTATAACATTAACAAGATAACTGTGTTTGACAAATATACTTGTCACGGAGAAGTGGCAGAATTTTGAGTACTGACGAGTATATTCATCATACGTATAAAACTAGGATCATTTGCTATTTGAATTCAAAAAAAATTTAAATATATTCTGAAATGTCAAGGTCGCATTAAATAATTTTATCTACCGTTTATTTTGAAAAATTACAACGGTGCTTCAGAATTTACATAAAACACTTTACATCAAAAACTATTCTTAGTTTTTTGCATTTACATGTATAATATTTCATTGAATTTATGGGCCAATTCTGTCGTAAAAATAGATCAATGTTATGGCAACGCTATGTTACGCAGCTATTTTAATATAAAATGGCACTAACAACTGTCAAAATGCTATGTAATTGCTGTGCAGTCAGGTGTTTTACACATAAAATCCATATATTAATATCCAGCCGTATCTGATTATTTTTTGCAAAATAACAGATTTACAAAATAAGAATAAAAAAACGTGAAGCAGCATTATTTAAAATTGTACCGATTTTACATAATTAAGCTACTTTTAGAAAGCTTTTCATGTTTTAGTACGTTCATTAAGACCATGAACTGCAGCGCTATAAAAAGTATCTTTAGAACATTTCTTTAATTTCTCAACACGGTTCATGATTTTGGACGTGTTTGAAAAGTTGGCACCTTTCTAGTAATTATTAGAAACGTCTGGACCGATCCTAGCTAAAAACTATTCATTTCAAGTCCTTATCGGGATTTTTAAGATAGCTTTTGATAATTAAAATTTTAAGAAACCGTCGATGGAATGTTAATAATTTCCTCACACACGCAACGACACGCCAATTTTGTTGTCAAATGATTCTGAATGACCAGAAACGTCGAGAAAACTTAAAATTAACGAGTCCGATTTTCCGGCGAAAAAATGTCCATCCGAATGTTAAAATGAAAATATAATTGCGATTTAATAAAAGGGGTGGTTAAAAATTGTTAACCAGATCTCTATACAAGTATGTCATCTACGTCGCACGTGTAGTACCCCTTATGAGATGACGCAACCTCGAATTCACCCCCGGCCTTGGGAGTTTTCATCACAGAAGCAATGCGAATTAGAATCTGATGGTAGTTCGACGGTTGATATAAAAAAAAATATTTCAAAAATAGTTTAAATGTTGCACTTAAGGCATTTATGTATCCAATTACAATTCAAATTTAATTACAATACAATTTATTTCGATTATATCATAGTAATTTTATGTAAAGCTAAAATCTGAAAAAATATCCAAAAATGTAAGCATTGCCTGAACAAATAATGCATAATACCAGTAAGAATTTTGAATAGATTTTCTCATTCTTATGCAAGTTAACTACAATAATGCCAAACCAAAAACTTACAAAAATAGACTCAAATTTTTAATATCTATACGAAATACATTTGAAAACATAAGTATATGCCATAGACTAATAATAATCCTACTAGATATAGTAGACCTATTAATAAGTTTAATACAGCCAAGGAGAAATTGAATAAAAAATTACAACTAGTAAGTTGCAAATGGCAATTTATCTCAACATTCCGAAATGCGTAAATAATCGACTTGATCAATAAGAATTCAAATGTTGATATTAACAAGTATAGGAATTCATAACATTCAACTTCTTAGAAAATATTTCCAAATTTTCTTGATCGATGCGATTGATTGATTTGATTGAAAGCGATTGTGTTGCCCCATAAATGATTTTTGTGTCTAAACTTTTTGGAAATATTTGTATAATCTTATCAAAACTATTTTCCAAAATCTATATCAGTGTGCTGTCTATTAAAGCCCTCAGTATCTGTTGTCTGACTGGATGTTTGCTGCGCAATAAAACCACCCCAGCGCAACGGGATCTGTACGGCCGTGACCTGTGCACCTCTAATAAGGGAGACCATTGTTGTGAAGTATAGTTTCATTGCTTTAATGTTTCTCAGAGAAAAGGTATTACTGGTTTGATATATTAATTAGTACACTATATCAAATCCAGGCATATTATTAACGTCTGATAGCATGCAATATTTTGATAGTCTTGATAGAAAAGTGATTTTAAAAATTAATTCAAAATATTCTTTGTTTAGTAAAATGACCATTCGGTTTAAATGGCCAGAAAAGTATTTGTTGAGATAGGTTCAAAGTGTTTAAGAAGTTCGTGATCTATCTGGATGCTGCCGAACTCTATTGAACACTTGCACTTTGCCGAAGGACCAGATATACTTAGCTATTGGCTATATCAGACCGTTTGAAAAGATAATATGAATAAAAGATGTTGAATAACTGTTTGATTATTGTATATTTAAAGAATATTAAGACTTATAGATGATTAGATAGTTGAAGTTTGAATTACATGTTATGGATTTGAGTGTTAATTTACGACTGATTGTTAGCTATATGAGATTTAGGTTGATACTAAATTATGTAGATTTTATAATTTTATATATTTTTCTGATTGGCCCATTTTGTGGAGTTAAGGACACCCCATTACAATTTTGGAACCAATCAGTGGTTATTACATTTATCAACCGAACAGGTATTGGTTGATAAATTGCATGATACGAAGAATTTAAACTGGATACAGGTAGTGCGAATTTCTTGGAAATATAAGGATGATTGTATGATGTAGTCAGGGACAGGTGATAAAAATTCTAGGAAAAATGGATTACTGATTTTGCGACAGGACGCGTAACAATGAAAGGGATGAATGAGGGTTTATTGTCGCTATCCTGCATGGAGATAATAAAATATAATTATTATACCAGGGTTGGCAATGACGCGTTAACATTCTTTGTGGGATTATAATTTTCACTGAGTTTCAATTACAGCTTAAATTGATTTAGGAGAATGTGTTCTTATTTATATTTCTCTGGATCTTTTATCCTGTTGCAACAATTGAAAGTGTTTGGTTCAAAAACTATACTTGGAATAGTGGATAATATACCTATTTTTGTTTTTTATTTATTGTTATTATTTATTAATTTATTACTAATTCTTAATGTGATGAAAATATATGAGAAAATCTATATTTACGCTCCAGATGTGTATATTCCACTAATTTCACATACTTTTGATCTTAAACCGCAAGTCAATTACTGTTAGGATTTGTTTCATAAACAATATTTTTGGCAGTGAAAATATTTTCCAAGTGGATTTTTTTTGAATATACCGCTTATAATATTTTCCATATAAAACTAACTCTTCTTCAACATTTATGCATTTAAATAAAAGTAAAAATATCAATATTAAATAAATTCTAATAATAAACATATATCCCAAGAGAATGTTACTCACAACAGCTCACGGAACAGCTAAGTACTAATTGCTATTCAAAATAGATAAAAATATATCAATTAAAAAATTCAGGGGTTAATATATTCATACAAGTAGTTAAATCATATTTTAATTGATATCTCAAGAGCAAAATCTATGAACCTCAGGCATGACTGATCAGATCGAGTCAGAATTGTTTTAAAGTTATTTTAATATTACTATTAGCATTTTACATTATAATCAGGGCCGGATTTAGAAATTTGGCGCCCTGGTGCACTGACAAAAATGCCGCGCCATTTTTTATCTCATTTTTCTAAAATTGACTCTTTCCATTCGGATTTCACCGCTCCGGCGGCAAAATTCATATAAATCTCGGAATTAACAAGTGGAAAGGGTCAAAATAACTATTTGTTTGCAAAAAATTTATCATGGATTACTACATACTTGTTCTATTATTGCATACATATTCTATATTTTTTTCCTAATTTTGCCGCCCCAAAAAATTTGCCGCCTTGGCACTAGCCCCGATTGCCCTTACTGTAAATGCAGCACTGATTATAATATAGTATTTAAAAAGAAAAATCTGTCATTTGTATTTTTCTCTCCATATCTTACATTTTTCTTAAAAGATACTAATGACAAATTTTACTCTTTAAAAGTTTCTACGATAATAAAGTTGTTTGCACAATTTAGCAAACCCAATGGTCTTTTCGAGCAAATATAATAATCATTATAATTTTACGAGCTTCAACTGAAAATACGAGATAAGTAACTTTTCTAATTAATAAAGATGATTTTATTTAAATTTGATATTGTCTTGAAACGACATCGTTTTGCATATTTTAACGAGTAACGGTAAATTAATATATTCATTGTGTTGCATATTAATCAGACGGGCAGACAAATTTAAGTCAATTTGAAAAGTTGAAAAAAAACAACGTAATTTTCTTAATCTCATTTTTATTACTAGGTAATACTTTTTCGACTGTAAGTGTATGTCAACTTTTCATATAATTTATATTATTATTTGTAATGCATTTTATGTTATTGACAAAGGGTAGATCGAAAATAGCTGGAAGATATCATATTCTAATATTGTCCAGGGGTGTATATTAATTTTTATTAAGTTTAATTGTAGTGTATTAAAATTGAAATAGACATAATTTCAAATGCATCTATTAATAATGCCCCATCCGTGCTCTATTATTGCGCAATATTATGAAATAGTAACTCCCCGAAAATCGCATATAACAAGCTAATTCATTCAGTAACCAGTTAGAAGAGAATCTGTTTTTATAATTTATATTATAGATAGATATTTATTTAGGTAGATGCCACTAACCAACTTAAATTTCATTTAATTTAAAATAATGACGTAAAATACTATTTAAGGCAAATAAATTTATCTGTGAAATGTAAGGCGTAAGAGCTTTTATATGTTTAAGCTCTTCGCTTTTGATAATTATATCTTCTCTTTATATATCTTAATTACTTTATTAAACAAATACACTAATATATTTTATTACAAAATTCCAAAAACATTTTTTTTTAATTTCCAAAAAAGAATTATTTAAAAATGTCGAAAATAGTTAGGATTTTTATTTAATTCAGAATCAAAATCAGCTACTCTCTTCAAGTTTATTCATCATATCAATTTTATTTTATTTATTCATTATGCCAATTTTATTTTAATTCAGTCTTAAATTATTTTCTTCCTTTCCATGTAAATCATGAAAGAGTGATGCAATAATGTCCCATTTTGTACGAAAAATAATTTGGTTTTGTAACTAGTTGTTTTATAACGATTTTATTTAATTTTAATAATAATAATAATAATACAAGAGATTTAAGTATTAAAAATCAAATATAAGTTGTACTCTGTATATACAACTTGCAAGGCGAATGTTAAATATAGATTGAATAAGTAAATTTATTTATTTATTTAAATGATTATAAATGATTTAATAAATAAGGCATAAATAAATAAATTATAAATAAATATAAAATAGGTTAGACAGATAAATGTTTTTCATAAAATAATACATTTTAACAAAGATAGGAAATTATTTTTGTGACTTGCAGACAATTTTCAATTAAAATCAATTTTTGCAACATGTAAATTTTAAAACAGCAGTCTTAACTTTTTGGTCAGTAAATATTTAGATACTAATGATTATGCGGTTCAGGTGTAAGCATTGGCCAAAATTATTATAAGATCCATTATTGGAAAGAAAAAACAATAATACACGTATAATACACCTGTTATATGTATAGTACCCGTTTTTGCATAAAGACTTTGGGATCATTTTCTTGAATATGTGATAAAAGTTTTATATTACTTATGGTGCAGACGTGCATAAACATAGAGACGTATATTTCAATATTCAGTCATTTCAAAACTTTTTGTAACAAATTGAACAAGAGTCTATTATTACGGAAAGATCAATATGGCCAATCATTTGATATTTTTTTCTCAATGCTGTCATTTTATATATACGAGTATTTGCAAATACTCCCCTTTACTATGTATTTTTCTATCTTTCAAATACTATGGATATTTTCCATCTATTCACAAATGCAATGTCGTCGACATGTAACTGGAAAATTGTTTCCTTTTGTAATGCAAATTATATAGCGCATACCCTCGGCCATAAAAGCTTGGAGAATTGAAATATTATATATGTATATATAAATTCATATTTCAAAAGTTTATATTTATGTATTATTAAAATTTTGTAAGTTTGTAAAATATTTTATTAATAGTTTGGAAATATAATATTTTACCACTGGCTGTCCCCTTTTACCTCGCCTATGGGGTGAAAAGAACCAGGTGACCTATTTTTAAAAAATAGCTAAAACACATTTTTACAATGATGAATGCGCTGTGAGTTTTACTGAACATAGTCAGATAGTTTTTTGTTTGATATGTGTTATTTGTTATGATAGAATTGGTATTTTTACAATATCATTGTTCGAAGTCAAATTGGTCCTTTGTGCCCCGGCCTACAGGAATAGAGTAAGATGGACAGAACTTTTATTTTCCGATAAAAATATATGTATATTTAAATTTTAAAGTCATAAATATATTTTAAAATCACGATCTTTGACTTATACTTGAAATCGAGTTTCATAAATACAAATTTTTGTGTTTTTAATCCTTATCATTAATCATTATTAAGCTTAACAATTATAACAAATAAATTAATAAGTTTTAAATTACAAGTATAGCCATTTAGGTTATACTTGATCATTCTAATAACATTGCATATAATTTAAATATGAATTTTAAATACAATAATGGTACAATTATACATCCTAACATTTAAAATTTTTTATTTTGATTTTAAACAGAATCTTTAATACGAACTTTGGCTGCAAAACTAAATTCAATTGATAATGATCTTAAAATTTTAATGATAATTTAAATAAAAGGAAAATGATAAAAATTTATTTCGAATAAAATTTAACTTTATTTCTAAAAAAGGCAATTTAGTATAAAAATACTTAAAAAAATCTAGTTATTTCATGTTCTATGGTTCGGTATCTGCCTTTGTGTTCAGAAATGATAGTCTACGAGTTACTATATATTATGGCCATTGGTTTCATTGAATGGACGAGTCATATTCCTTCATTCAATTTCTTGATATTTCTATATGTATTTTCGCTTATTTGAAAATTGTTATCTACTAGAAATATGTACCCATATTCGCACGCATTAGATGTTGATATATTTATAAAAATGCATTTTTACGAATTGTGCGTTGCATCATAAACAACGCAGTGTAAAAAACTAAATTGTTTATCATCTATCCATTCAATGCAGTAATATATGCATATTGTAATAATTTCATGAAAGAAGGCGTGAACGTAGGAATTGAATTTACAATTCATAACAATTTAAAGTTAAAGCACAATTTATTACCATGAATCGTGTAAATATCGACAATTAATTATTGGTATAATATAAGATATTGATATGAAGGAAACACTTGATCACGAATCAGATGTAACTCAGAGATCAAAATATATTATGCCCAAAATAAATATTTTAAGTTTGGTGAACGTAATGTAGAAACCATTTTCCTAATACATGACTTTTCATAGCTGATTGAATTATTGCTACTTATAATTATTGCTAATGATCAATACTGAATTTATATTCTGTTCAGTAGAACATTTTGAATTAACTCGTTACCTATTTATAAACGATTACACTAATTACAAAAATTAAAATTTATAGCAGCTAATATAGCTGCAAAAAGCTCCAAATCTTCAATACTCCTTTGTGTGATATTAGAAGAAGGAACGCTTATCATTAATATTTGATGAGATGAGGTTTTAAAGTTGGTAATTATACTGTGGTATTTAATTATTTATGATCTGAGCCTTTTGGGTTATATAAAAGACGTTTTTTTATAAATTTTGTTAAACAAATTGTTTCCAAAGTTTGGAAGCTACCAAATTATATTATATTATATACTGGCAGTATGATACTGCTTTTGATCAAGAATAGTATAATTAAGACTAGATCAGCCAATAATGTTTTATTGGGACATTTGTTCTAAATAATGTTCAAATATATGGTTCAATTTTCATAAAGTTACGAGCTTCAATATTTAAATGAAGACAGAGTGAAAACTTATTTTAATATAATTATTCTTAGCAGGCTTAATATTGGAGATAATAACGATCATTGTTAGCAAATAATATTAAGAATAAATTGTTGGGGAGTAAGATTATGTAACTGATTAAGTAACTGATAGACTAGGACGCCTCTAAATTTTAAGTTAAACCGTTTTTTTAATTTAATATTTTTCTCAAATTGTATAATTCTACGTATGTCTTCTAACTTTAACTTAATTTACAAAGATATTGATATTCACAACACTACACTAAATCAAATAAAATCTATCTGCTCAACTCAACTTTTATATTTTTTTTCAAATATGTTTTATTATTTTAACTTCCTTGTTAATTTTTTTTTTGTTATTTCATGAAATTGTTACATTATGCATTATACTATGTTATATTTTATCTTTAAATCTTCTTGGAACTATTCTATGAGTTATGTGTTTAAATAAAATAAAAATAAAAATGATGTAGTATAATGCTGTTCATCACATATGGATGAAGCAGTATGCAATGCGTATTGTACACAATTTAGAAACTGTATTATTAGAAATAATTAATATGCTAACTATCTGGTTAACATTTTTCTAATGATATTATTTGGGTCGATTAAATCTTCATCTAGAACGTGCAAAACAAAGCATAAATAAATGTAAGATATATATAGTCTTCAGTTTTGCAAGTTAGGTTATTTAAAACTTTTCACGGAATGCTATGTGTACTATTTTGGAATATAAGGAATTGCTATATTCCTTATAACCATTTAGGAACTTCATGTCACCACATCGTAAACCACTAATTTCGCCGTCATCTTTGATTACATTAGAACGCCTTTGATGTTATATATTATATTTTACAACTGCATCGCCCTCTAAATCTATATAATATAATACAATTCTATATTCTATATCATTCGTTTATGCAATAAAACCGCACGCGGGTCATTAGAACAATACGACTTCGTTTATATTCGTCATAAAATCGTCCAGAAGCCACGGGAAAAGGGTTAGCGGGGTATATTTTATTATTTATTTACGGCCTCATAGTACGAGAGCTTGAAAAATTTCATGATAGAAAGTTTTTATATTTTATATATATTCATTTATGTTAAAAAAATGTTTGCCCAAGCAGTAGTACAGAGCGAGGCACAAAGATCCAATTTCACTTTCAGTAATTTAACTGTCCGATCCAGTAATTATACAGCCCAAAGCAAATAGTCTACATCACAACACATAATTATAATTTGTCAGCCATTTGGCAATATTTAGTTTTTAATTTTAAAGAAAGTACGAAATATTAGCTACATATTCAACCAATGGGCTCTTTTTTTACAAAGATTACACTCTATATATATACCTAATCTGGTACTTTGTCAGAAATATGTATCTGCAGAATCAGAATAACTATTAATTTAATTAATTTATCTTGTGAAATTATGCTTTCAAATTTAATTTACCTTTTAATTACAAATTTCATATTGCTCACGCCATAGCCAGTGTGAAGGTTTGATTGTTTTTTTTTTTACACCATTAGCTTTTATAAAGGTTATACAAAAAATTGTTCAATCTAATTTAGAAATAACAATACATCTTATGAAACAATTAAATTACGCGTACTTAAAAATTATATAAAAAAACTACCTACAAAGAAAATGCTTTCATTCCTGATAGCGACGTCGTAAGGCTTAAGGATAATTGTTTGGTTATAAGTACATCGTTTGCCTTTTACTTTAAAATATTATCGTTGAAACTTTCAGGTCCGCTGTATTCTCTATATCTTTCAACTCTAATAATATTCTAATCCATATTCCAATATAAAAATTTAATATAAGCTAGTTAAGATACATATTTAGTTTAGTTGATGATACTTATATCAATTATATTACTTTAAGTTATATAAATATTGAAAAGAATAATATGATCACTTTATTTACAATTATTACTTGGTATGTAGAGCATGTATGCTAACATTTTCATTTCCATTAGAAATGTGTATATTTTATTTATTATAGATATAATAATTAGTGTAGTTCATGACGCAAGCGGTTGAACCTTGGTCTTGCAACAACAAAGTTTCGAGTTCAAAAACCGTATTGCCGGTATTACAGATATACCTATATATTTTCACTTATATAGTAAAAGTATAGATAATTTTTATTTATCAATATTGTCACAATTAGAAAAAGGCGACTATGAGATTATCTTCCAATAAAAAAGATAGAATATGGATCAGCACTTAGTTTAACTTCTAATAAAAATATCAAACATAGAGTAGTATAAAATGTTATTGAGTTGGTCTAAAATAGAATACCTTGTCTTATAATAAAAATTGGAATATGACAACCACTGGGTTGCCTTAAAATAAAATAACATACATAAACGTTACATTTTAATGAGTTTGTTAGCTACATTTTTTTCAGAATATTATAACTGAATTTTATCTGGAAAAAGTTAGTTAAAAGCTCTATATCGAAACATATTTCAAAATAAATAACTTCTAATTGCAGTTCAAATGAAAAACGTTTTAATGTAATTTTTGCTGCACCTTGATCTGATCTGCTGAAATTTATTAAAATTAAAAAATACATTACAATACATTTACAGAATTTTTTGTTCATATATGTATTAATTTAAACGTAAGTTAATTTTTCATCGCATAATGAAGCTGGAAGACAAAAGCTTTTCGGCTTAATGAATTATAATAAATTTGTCAAAGCTTGAATAGATTGTTGGTTATCAACAATTCCCAGATAGTTCTAACAAATGTTAGATAAAAACTGTTAGATATAATATATAATAAATAATAAGTGACAATTATACTTCATCGTTTTAAACCCTTTAGGTGCTTTATCCCTAAACATATCAACGTATCGTACCAACCCCCTCACTATTCAAGATATGTAAATAATTCAAACTGGAAATATGTCAAATATTAACGATGCGCACGCTTTTAATTTCCGCATTTTCACATGCTTCTTAATTAAATGGTTTACGGCCGCCGTAATATTTTATTTATATGCGAACGCTATCTTTACAATCGTTCTCATTAACGTGAATGCTTTTGGTTGGTGTAAATGATTTTCTACTACCAAGAACGAATAATTATTTAGATAATAACAGAGTACTCATTGATGAAGTTATTCAAGATATTTGAAAGTTGGAGACAGAGAAACAAGAAAGAGAAATTCATATTTTTATTGAGAAAAACAACAAATCTATTAACTATACTAAAACAATTAAACTCAAATTGGATAGTATGGAAATTATTTTATCCGCAAACTGCTTCAAACGATAATAAACAATTGAAACATCATTATTCTATTTGTATATTATTTTCAATTATTCTTCCAAACTTTGAAAATAGAAAACCGAACATTTTAAAATCAATTTACACATTGAGCAGTTCGTGCCCTCGCGTTAAGAATGTGTTTTAGCAACCACTAGTTCCGGATTTGATACCCACCTTGAGCTACCTTGATGTCAAGCAGTCTGGTATCTGATTTTTACTTGAGATTACAAATTAAAAATATGATATCTAGTACAAATTACTAATCAAGACTATTAAAAATATGTCACAACTTGTAAGGACAACTGCTGGTCCTTCTAACAGTTATCAAATAATATCCTACTAAGTCAATTTGTTCAGGATTAAAGAACATTTTTTGTAGTGGAAGTAAACAATATGATGAATATTGTATAAATCAAAATTAGCTCTCAAAAAATTAATATGCAATTTTGTTTCTCTGTTTTAATACATAAGACTTAATTTTTGACAGGAAGTTGTTCCTACGACAATAATGATCATGTAACTAAAGTATGTGATAAGATGCCAATTTTCTCTACTACTTAACTTAAGACTTTCTTTATGATTGAAAGTTGTCTCTACGACAATAAAGGTAATGAAACTTGAATATGAGATTGGACGTAAATTACTTGAATGATTTACTTGCATTTGAAAATGCAAAATAATGCCTTATATTTTTGAAAAAAAAATAGTGGAAAGTTTTGATATCACATGATCGAAATACTTAAACATTTCAAATGCTGCTAATGCTTTATCAAAATATCGACAGTAAATAACGAATGTTACAATTTTGATTATTATTTAAATTTCTATCATTTATTTGCACTCTGCTTAAATTAACATTACATTTTACGTTAAATAATTAACATTTACGAATCTGCGAAATTTATATCAAGCTCTTCATAAACGCGCTCACAAATTCAATTATGTAATTCAAATAAATATTCACTTTGCATTTTATATTTTTAATTACATTTCTATTTAAAAATAAATGTAAAATACATAAAATATGCAAAAACATGTGCGTAAATGTAATGTACCTGCATTATCATCCACCAAATATCAATAAAGTACTTTAGAGAGTTGCAATTTGATTTACATAATCCATCAAATAAATTACATGAAATTTTATATTTGCTTTATAGACCATAATTTCCACAATAAATGTGATGTTCAATAAATAAACAATATAGATGATAACTTGAACAGCGATGGTTTATTTTTGCATCAAATATGAATTATATTTCATATTTATTATAAAACTAATTATATTAAAAATTACTATTTATTTGTGTATGAATGAATTCTGTGCCTTTGCAATTATGAATTGCATTCTTCAAAAATATTTAGCTATGAAACATATGAAACGTAATAATGCAAAAACGATTTTGATAAAGCTTTGTAGAACGACAGATTTTGTAGTCTGAAATAATATACTAAATTGTAATAAGTCTACGATTAGCGGTTTAATTATAAAAAATCATCAAAGTTTGAAGTTGCGCTTGAGCGAGTCTAATCAGATTCTATGCCATGCATATGTTCTGTGCTTCGTACGTAGCTACTGATTATAGTTGACGTCCACGCTTAAATAAAATAGATTTTTAGAACACGCAATTGTGTTGATTGTTTTTTAGATAAAGCAAAAATTTTATTTTCAAAAAAAAAAACAGTTTAACATTTTACCTACTTTTACCTAATAGTTGATTTTAATTATTATTATTAAGTAAAAGTTGATAATGTCTGAAGGCAAAATGACACTTACAACTAGTTGATTCGTAGGTAAAAAATAATTAACAAAAAAAAATTGAAAATAAATAATAATGAAATAAGCATCCAAGTATGTCCCAAATTGGCTAATCCACCAAGACTAAGTATAAAATTAGACTTGATTATCATCCAAACCAACTTGCAAAAGACTAGCTTTCCCTAAACACCACCAGAAGACTAAAAAAATGAACCCTTCAGTTTAGTAAATTAATATGTAATATAGACTTATTATTAATTTTCTGTATCTTTATTTTATTCAATCAAACTTCAAATGACTAGTAGTCTAGGACTGGGTAGTAATCTACGACTGACTAGTAGACTACCGCTGGGTAGCATTTTAAAATCTTATATCTACATCAAAATTACTGAATGTCTCACCAGACATATTGTAATTATATAGAAATAAATTTGATAAAATAAAAATGATAATAAAATAGTAACCAGTAGTATCGTACATCAGTCGAACTATTTTTCGTTTTCTAAATTGAATCACATAAATTCGGACAACATTTTGCACAACATTTATTTTCACTCTATTTGAAAATGTGTCAATAAATTGTGACCAGCAACACTAGAAATTTCTCTACTACCCTAATACAACCCCATACAAGTATGTAATTTCATATAATGGTATTTTGCATTCGGTCAGCGTAGTCGCTACCCCTCGCCCATCCCTATATTTGTTCGTTCGCATTTTAAAATTCCCGCCTTTCGTCCATGTGGCGAGCCGTGCGTAAAAATAAAATATTGTCTGCACATGCACGACGGCGATTCTCAAAATCTGAACTGGCCATTGTGATAATATGAATGATAATATCAGATGTGTATAACACTAGTAATAGTGTAAAGCGAACTTAAAGGTCCACCACCAATAATCTCAAAAACGTAAAGTTCAGAGTTTTTTTAACAACAATATTTGAAAGTAAAGGGCAAAATACGTATAACTACCAGTCATCTTGTCGATGTCGCTTTCGGGAGATAAATGGGTATGTTTGAAAACCCATAACAAAAGTATTTTCTTTCGTTGTTATTTTTTTAGTTGTGAGCACTATTGTTTAGTTTACGTGACGTTAATGTACATTTTTTAAACATTTTTTAAACATACGTTATTTAATTGTTTCATAGGATGTATTGTTATTTCGAAGTTGAATTCAATAGTTACTTTTATTTTATCTTCATAAAAGCTCTTATGTGGGTGGGGTAAAAAAGACCTACTGAGTCTTTTTTACTGACAAATATGTAAACAATAAAAAAATCGTAAATGAAAAAATAAATTAAGTTAAAACAAAGCAATTTTACCAGAGATACATTGAATAAATAGTTATTCCAACTCTACTGATGAATATTTCTAAAACAATACCAGATCGTGGTTATATATAGTGTAAAAAATGTTCTCAAGAGTTCTTTATTTTGCATTGGTTGACAAGTGTAGCTATTATTTCATTAAATCCCTTTAAAATTAAAAATAAGACATTGAACCTGTTTGCCCGCTTATGGGGTAAAAAGGGCCAGATGAAATAAAAAATAGCAAAACACATATCTACAATGATGAATTAACTGGGAGTTTTACGGTTGGCCAAATGATTGTTTGTTTGATATTTGTTATTTGTTTTGATATATAATTGCTCGAAATCAAATTGGATTTTTGTGCCCCGCTCTACCCTAATTAATAGTCGGAGATTTAATTTAAATTCAGAATCGCGTTGATTACTTTTATGCCTTGATCAGTACTGCTATATCTTTATAATTAGCAATTTTTTTCGTAAAATGTTTTCAGAAATTTCAAGTTTTTTAACAACTACACTCTAATTCTCCGTAATTGTAATTCTCTGAAGTTTTACATAATTGACTGACAAGGGAACCCTCAGGTTTACTCTTCTGGGATTTTGATGAAACTTGTATGGTGATAGAGTTGATAGTCAAACCAAACCATGTAAAATGTTATAGGCCTCTGAAAAGTAGTTTAATTATAAGAATTAATGAACTGAGTGGCGTGAGAATATTTTTTCGCACCTTGGTTGAAATTGAACGCAATATATAAGATATAAATCTTCATATTTTGTTCAGTAGTGTAATGTCTACTACAGTTTCAAATGTCTTTTTAAATAATTGTATCATACTAATTATGTCTAATATAGGACGGCATGTGATTTACTCGAATATTGGAAAATTAAAAAACACGCGCACCTAGCATTTTTGAGATCAAAATGCTACTGTCAGCTATAGTATACAATCATGAGTAGCCAATTGAATTTCTTTAAAAATCGACTTAAGTGTAAGTATTGCAAAGCCAGTTATGTGTAAGTATAATGGTAAAACTATTAGCAAAATTTCGTAGAAAGGTTTCCTTTGAAATCAAATTAATAAAATTTTAAACGAAAATACTGCTACTTCTTGATTGTACTTAATAGTTTGGTACGGCACACACGCTCTGCCAAACCATAGCCTGCTGGATCAATGGCAGTAATAGGAACTTTAACCATTTTGAATTGTCAAACCTATTCCTTTTCCCCACATGTCTGATATAATACATGATATTGATATTGTATATAAAATCACTTTTAACAGTATATCCAATTAATAAAATAGCGTAATACCTATGAGTAAAAAACTCTATGTAACATTCTTAAAGTCTAGTTCATCCCTAAATAAACTATATGTACAATGAAATACATATTTTTGAACTATATATGTTTAAAATGAAAAGTTGCAAATTGCAGTTTCAATATATTCAACAAGCATTATATTATTCTAGTAATAATAATAAACAGTTTAAAAAGCGTTTACTACGTTTACAACCATTATACAGGCACTTGCTTAATTTCCACCCGTATATTTTTATGGAGTGTGTAATCCTCTCTATTCTTTTCCAAATAAAGTGAACTGTTTGTGCTTTATTTTTTCCAACCCCATCCATGTATATAATTCCAGATAATGTTATTTCATGCGTATGCGATAAGCCTGCCGTGAGCCAAAAAAATAAATAAACAAAACAACTCCGAATTAACTTTTATTATACATAATGGATGAACGAGTTAGACGAGGGATGGAAATGGTCATCAGACATTCGCAATTTCAATTTAAAAACTGCAATAAAATTTGTACGAAATTTTTACAGAGGGCTAGTAGCTACAACAATGAAGTTTGATTTTAATGCCTACTAATTTATGTAACTATGTATTATATTTATGTAAAACCAATTTATATAAATAATATAAACTATTTTTTTTACTACAAGACTTAGGTTAACGTAGAATATTTCAATAGCAAAGTTTAATTTGAATGTGAACTAAACATGAAATATTTGAAAACACTTTATTAGAATTTTCAAAAATGTTATATCAATTTTATTTAAATTACTTATGGAAGAGATTGTTTTTGCTGAGAATGCTAACAAGAAATTGGGTAAAAACGTTCATGAAATAAATAACAATTGAGTTTGATTTTTATGCCTAAAAATATATGTATTATTAACTTCCCGTAAGGTAAGCTATTGTAATCGTCCAAAAATCGAAAATGAAATTTTTTACATATCATCACGTTTCGAAGGCTTCTGAACATTTTGGCATGCCTTAGAAAAAATGGATGTTAGTGTGTGTTTGTATGTATGGATACAATTCACGAATCAAGCGATATGTGCTTATCAGTTTTTGACAAAGACAGGTCCAGCCGTTTCGGAGGTACGCAGCTAAATATGCTTATCCGGCAAAGTATCCGATTTAAATGATTCAAAAATCTTAGTGCTAGTGTTGACGATTTTAGCATCCCTAAAAAAAATTGATGTGTGTGTGTATGTATGTAGGGATACAATTTTTTGTCAACGTTTTCGGGCGCATGGATCAACCAATTTAAAGTATTCAAAAAATATTCGATTCCCATTATTAAGAATATGTTCTGATTAGTTTTTGACTAAGACAGGTTCAGCAGTTTCGGAGATATGGAGCTCAAAATGCATATCCGGCAAAGTATTCGATTTAAAAGATTCAAAAATCTTAGTGCTTGTGTTGACGATTTTAGCATACCTTAGAAAAAATTTATGTGTGTGTGTATGTATGCATGGAGACAATTTTCTGTCCACGTTTTCGGGTGCATGGATCAACCAATTTGAATTATTCAAAAAATATTCGATTACTATAAGAATATGTGCTGATTACTTTTTGACAAAGACAGGTCAAGCTGTTTTGGAGATACGGAGCAAAGAGTGCTGAAAATAGAAATCGAGTTTTTGAGAAAACGGGGCATTGAATGATCCGAAAAATATTGAATTCATAATGATGAGGCGAAGTGGTGATTAGTTTTTAGCTAAGGCAGGTCCTGCCGGTTCGGAGATACGTAGATAAATATGCAAAAATGACAGTTGTAGAGAGAACTAAGCATCCGATTTGAATGATTCAAAAATCTTTGTGCTTGTTGACAAAACCATCGTTTTTCTTGGAAAGATTTTTTTTATTTCTAAATTAATTTTTTTCTTTTTTCATTTCCAAAAAATATTTTTTTTTAATTGATTGAATTTTTTGTAATCGGATTTTAATTTTGATGCTAGCTAAAGACTTAAAACTCACTTATATACTTCAAATAAATAATTTAACTTTGCAATTCTTTATATAATTTCCATAAATATTAGACAATATCAATCATTTTAAATCCGATCGATTAGTTTTATATATTTACTTTTTATATAAACAAATATAAACGTCATAGTACAATTTATAAGCTCTTATGCGTTTATTTTAATAATTTAATATATAATATAAAACTAATTACTGTTAAGATAAATTAAACACGTAACTATAATTATAATGATAATCAGGACATATATGATGAATTGTAAATTTCAAGTAATTTTGCCTCTTTAATGATGTCTTTTAAAATAAAAACACTCTAATAAAAATAATAATAAATGGTTGTCTGCCCGAAGGCAGGTCCATCGAACTTGTTATACAAGATTAAATATATGTAAAAAGCAACTTATTCCTTGTTGTATATTTTAATTATTATGATAGGACCACCCCTCATGTGCAAATAGTGGTTTCGTCCTGCTAATAATTCTATCAAATTCCAAGTTACAAAAATCTTAACAATTGCAAAATTCATGCAATTTCTTCATATAAATTTAAAATATTTTGACATGGCCTCCCCTCAAAAGCAAATATTGGTATCGTCCATCCGCTTTGTGCGTTCTTTCGTGTGTTACAAAATTCCGATTAAATTGTCAAATTCTTACATTTTTACATGAAAAATTTATGTGTCCTCCCCTTATCATAAATAATGGAATCGCCCACCTTGTTCTAATTCGTCCAATGACATTTGTCTTATGTATCTGTAAGTGTTTCGCAACCCTCTCAATCGGCTCGTAAGAAAATAGGAAAATTAGTGTATTAGTGTATAAAATCATGGAAAAAATATATAAATCATTTAAATAAAAAGAATATAGTGCTAAATCTAATTATGTAATAAAATTATTGCCAATAATTAACCTAATATAGACATTTTTATAAATAAAAGTATTTTGAATGTAAATACGTTTTTATGTATGTTATTCTGAGAACAGAGGTCCTTAAAAACATTTAAAAAATAAAGTGAAGAACTCATTATAACAAAGAGTCAACTTAACAAATCGTGAAAAATACACAATCATAGGATATAGATGTAATGATCCAGAACATGTGAATAAAAACCATTAAATAAGTGCAAGGACAATAAAGTGCAGTGATATTGTATAAATGTAATTGAACTTTTGGGTGGTTTTGTGAACTGAAAAGTGTTTTATTTGTGTTAACAGTGTTGTGCCAAATTTTGCAACTCTATGTTTGACCAGAAAGACCAAGAATTTCATACAGAAAGTTCTAATTTTACTAGATGTTTGGAATTACAAATCAGAAGGATGGATTCAAATTAAAATTTGCCTTGAAAAAGACCTCTTAGTTGACATTAAATTGTTATTCATCCATCTTCGTCCATTTAACCAGTCAAAATATACAGGGCATAAAACTGGAGATGCTAAAGAAAGAACAATTTGCTATATATTTTATCTTCTTTGGTGATGTTTTTGTTGATCAGAAAAACATCATTATGAAAATCTATCCACGTTCTATTTGTGATTAACAGTGTTTTTAAAAAAGCAATATTCGCTTGTGGTCAAATAATTTGTCTGGTGTCGACTCGTAGTGATAGTTTGTCTCGATTTTTAAGCTATTTTTCAATCTGAGTTTGTATATAGTTTAGTATTTGTGTAGTGCTTTATAAAGGCTTTCATAGTGTTTTAGTGCAGTGATAGTGTTTTGTTCCCGGTTCCCGATTCCTGGTTCCTGGTTCCTGGTCAGTTCTCTTCTGGAAATCACGAGGTAATACACTGATTTTGTTAGCACAAATCGATATTTCATAATACATTGAAAATTTGCTTAATGTTTCTTTTCTATTTTTCAGACAACAAACTGGTAATCGGGATGTTCCAGAAGAATCGGTGATTTTAAACAAAGGTCAGTGCATTTTCATTCCTAAGCATGATTTCTGAGGGTACGTCATACGTCTCGTATAATTAATGTTTTTTTAGTGTAGACTATAAATTGTAACCGTACCCCTCACCAATCCACAAATTTTTTTCAGTCTAATAAGAGACTTTTTATGATAAAACTGAGTGTAATAGATAATAAAATTTGCGTAAATTACTTAATTATTAAAACAAGAATGCTTAATAAAAAATTTTTGCATAATTTTGCGTAAAACAGAGTGAAATGCTATATTAATTTTTAATTACCAATAGGAAAAATGTTTTATAATGCACTAGAATATTAACAAAAAATGTAGTGAACAAAATTGTTCATGAAATAAGTTATAATTAAGTTTGATTTCTGTGACTATAAATTTCTGTATATTGATGAAAATGCTTCTAAATAAAATAATGATTTTATTCTTAATCTGAAACTTAATTCATCTTGAGTAACATATATAAAACCTAGAAATTATAAAATAAATAAATACTGAAATTACGTTTAACATTATTACTATTAGTTGCATGTTTGAATTATGTATAAAATTTATAAATAATAGCTAGTATTTGGCTATGTAATACAGTGTTTCTCAAATAATTTTTAATTCAGTGTATGTATTTTGAAAGTAATATGCAAATTTCAGTCTGTTCTATTGGAAACATGCAAATATTTTATTTTTAATGATAAATTTAAATAGAAATTTAGAAAATTATGTAATATTTTACATTTAATTAAATCATTAAAAAATTTGAATTATAACTAATTACCATGAATAAAATATAATTAATGATAATTGTAATTATTTATAATTCATTAAATAATTCTGATTTTACTAAAATTGTACTAAATTGTGCATTAGATAGATGAAATTTTGCTTACTATGAATTTGCATATTAATAAGAGAGTTAATAAATAGTATTAATTTTAGAGAATGTACATTAGATAGATAGGATATTGCTTATTAGATAATAAGATCTTAAAGTTCAATCTATAAATTATAATCAGAATATTCGATAGTCCTTATAATACTAATTTATAAAGAAATTTTATCATATGTCTTATTTAAATTGGACGTACTTAATTTAGAGCCCTAAGTCAATAATAATAATGAAGAAAAACTGCTTCAATAATTTTAGTATTTCTTTTAAAAAACTAAAAATTATTGAAATGATTCTAATTGATGCTACGTAAACGATTTTTATGAGCTTTTGGACAATTTGCATCATTTCTGTCTGCTCTTAAAGCATATGAAAATAATGCTCTTAAAGCATATGAAATATTACAAAACGACTATATAGGAGTAAAATGCAGGAGTAAAAAACGGTGATCAAAAAGTTAGTACCTTAACATACAATTGTCAGTATAGTCACAAAATTTGGTACGTACAAATGATGAAGAAATTTTATACTTATATTTTAAATCTTATACAGTTTCAATCATCTGCATTCTAATGGACAATTAGTACTTTTGCCCACTCCCAAATAATTTTTAATGAATTCAATCATAAGTAGAAAGTATTTTTGGCTTTGAAACATTCAATCTTTCCTGTGATATTATTGCCTTTGAAGGCTTAATATAAATTTATAAATTCTGATAAGAATTAAAATGATATTGATTATGAGTCCAAGAAAGCAACATACAGAAAATTATTCATACTATATGAGTAACATTTTATGAAGATTCCGTTTGTGCACATAAATATGCATAAATTATTTAGTTCGTTGCGAAATTTTGGACTATTTTATTTCTTCGTTAGATTTTTTGATAGTAAGCAGTGTTTTGTAGTCTACAAGACCATAACATAATTTTTAAGTATATAATATCGATTTGTTTTATAAGATGCAATGTTAGTTTTGAGCTAGAATCAACTTTTTTATATGAATTCTATAATAGCTTGCACATGAGTAGAGTAAAAAAAGTCAACTGAACCTGGAGGCTGGCAAACATGTTAATAAATACTAATAATAACTAGTGGGGCGCATGGCATCGGGCCTTAAGGCAAATTGCTGGAACTTCCCGTACCAAAAATTATTTTTTTTATTAAAAAGATTAACATTTTTGCAACAAATTTACTCTGAAAAAATAGATTTTTGAAAAACTATAAATTTTTGACAAAAATTTACTTTTTTTTTGAGAAAAAGACTTTTTGAAGAAAAATTTATTTTGAAATATTTTGGAAATTCTGAACTTTTTTTCAAAGCAATCGTACTGCTTTAACTGCATAGAGACGATATGTCAAAGCGCATAAGGGCCGCGTCGGCGGCTAACGGATAAATATTGGTACGGAACCCATAGGAATGTACACAAAATTTATACTTATTGTTAAAATTTCTATGAAATATCTGATAATTTGATGTGCGTCTAATGTTCATTTTTAACCTCCAAATGGCTCATTTTTAACTTCCCGTAGGGTAAGTTATTGTAATGGGCCGAAAATCGGAATTGAAAATTTTTACATTTCTCGACGTTTTGAAGGTTTCTGAACATTTTGGCATACCTCAGAAAAAATGGATGTGTGTGTGTGTGTGTGTGTGTATGTGTGTGTGTGTGTGTATGTATGTGTGGATACAAATTTCCAGTCACGTTTTAGGGCGCACGGATCAACCGATTTGAATGGTTCAAAAAGCATTCGATTCCTATTGATAGGGAAAAGAGCTGATTAGTTTTTGGCAAAGGCAGGTCCAGCCGTTTCGGAGATACGGAGCAAAGAGTGCGGAAAATAGAAATCGAATTTTTGAGAGAACGGAGTATCCGATTTGAATGATCTAAAAAACATTCAATTAGTAATGATTGGGAGAAGTGTTTATTAGTTTTTGGCAAAGGTAGGCCCAGCCATTTCGAAGATACGGAGCTAAATATGTAAAAAATGGCAGTTTTTGAGAGAACTAAGCGTCCGATTTGAATGATTCAAAAAACTTTCTGCTTGTTTTAACAAAATAATTGATTTTGGAAAAAAAAATTTTGTTCCATTTTTTTTTTTTTTTTTTTAGTTTTTTGTTGAAACAAATAATTTCAACTTTGCAATTCAGTTTATATAATTCTTATAAATATTAGGCAATGTTACAATATTTATAATAATCTATTTGAAAACATTCAGTATTCCTCGAACATTTCGTTACGGTACGGGAAGTTCCAGCAATTTGCCTTAAGGCACGATGCCACCCACCCCACTAGTTCTACTTTTCTTCCATATCTTCGAAGTTGTTGCACCTTCCTTTCCAAAAATTTAAACAGTTCTTTATTTAGTCAATACAAATAAAATGTTTTATGAATTATTCAAATCGGATGCTCCGTTCTCTTAAAAACTGAGTTACCGTTTTTGTCACTTTTTGCCCCATATCTTTGGAACGGCCTTTGCCAAAAACTAATCAGCACGTCTCCTTATCAATACGAATCGAATGTTTTTTGAATTATTCAAATCGCTTCATTCGTGTTCCCGAAATCGTCTACGAAAATTTGTATCCGAACACACACACATACACGAACACGCTCACACACATACACATACACATACACATACATCCATTTTTTCTAAGGTATGCCAAAATGTTCAGAAGGTTTTGAAACGTAAAGATATATAAGAAAATTTCATTTTCAATTTTTTTGCTATATATCCTACGGGAAGTTAATAAAGTAAAATAAATTGAAAAAGCAATTTTGAAAGAGAAGCTAAATAAATAGTTATTCCAACTATGCTGAAGATTATTTCTGACGAAATACCAGATCAAGATTATATACATTGTCTCTGTAAAAATGTATCCATATTGGTTAAATAATGTAGCTATTTCGCAAAATTCCTTCAGAATTGAAAATGAGACATTGCACCTGTTTGCTCCCTGGCCATCCCATTTTACACCTCTCATGTGGTATAGAGGAGCAGGTGACAAATTTTTGAAAAACAGCAAAAAATCACATTTCTACAATAATGAAGAGGCTGCTTTACTGAACATAGTCAGATAGTTGTTTGTTTGATATGTGTTATTTGTTTTGATATAATTTGATTGGTTTTTACAATTGCAGAAATTAAATTGGACGTCTGTGTCCTACCCTTCTCTACTTTTATTGGTGAAGTTAGGAATTCTTCATCATCATTTATTATTCAAGGCTTTAAAAAATTTTGGAGTATCAGAATTATATATCATATAATAGCATTTGCAGCTTGGGTTTTCAATCGCTGCACCATACATTGCGCAAATATATATTATATGGAGTATGGACACATAGTACACAGCACAGACGGGGTAGATCAGGGTAGATCAGGGTAGATTTGGCTGCACATGAGGGCAACACGGGATTATT
This sequence comes from Ctenocephalides felis, assembly GCF_003426905.1. Lineage (NCBI taxonomy): Eukaryota > Metazoa > Arthropoda > Insecta > Siphonaptera > Pulicidae > Ctenocephalides > Ctenocephalides felis. Next base: position 17,243,187 of record NW_020539725.1, read on the forward strand.
CGAGAGTGCTGCTATGGCGTTTTTAATTATTTTTATGTGTTATGCGCGATAGCGATTATAACCTTTTTGGACATGCGGAATTTTTGCAATCGGATTTGCATATTTTCGACGAACGGGGTGCGTTTTTATTTTATTTGCTACGCAAGCGTAGAAACTGAATACTATAAAAATAATAAATACCACGGTTTTCATGTTTGCACAGAGTAATTATTTCAGTATTTTTATTATATTCGCAGAGTTGTTAAATTCACATTCACAGTTTAAGCACAATGAAGCATTCATGCAGTATATGAGCATGTATGGACAATAGCAAGATAATTAAAACGAATAATTGTTTTTATCACTAATTTGTATATAATTATACTGCAATGTGGATGTGAGTTGGAATTTATAAATTAGGAGATATCATGTGGTTTCATTCAATTACTCTGAAGAATTCGAATTTAATACAACAATATAGCAAATACAAGTTTGGCAACAATAAAGTCTTTAATTAATAAATAACTATGAAAATGAAATAATTTGAAATATTGCATTTTAAAATTGACATGTAAATAACACAGGGTAAGTGAGGCTGTGAGGTTTAAAGGTCCGTGGGTAAAAAGATACACCACCGATATCTCTAAAACAAGCAAAGTCAAGAATTTTTTGTTATAACCTTTATATAAACTTACATCTGGGTAGGGTAAACAACAGTACCTTTACCCCGGAAAAGAAGTAAATAATAAAAAATAGTGAACAAAAAAGTAAATTAAATTAACATAAGCAATTTTACAAGAAATAAATTAAATGAATTAATGAACAACAAATAACACATAACAAACAAACAACCATCTGACTATGTTTAGTATACTCCTAACAGTATCGCAGTTTTTCAAACATTTTTCTCCTGATCTTTTTTACCCCATAAGCGGAATAAATGAGATGACCAGGAAGCAAACAACCCTAGTGTTTTATTTTTAATTCTACTTTTAGTGCTACTTTATTCAACCAATGCAAAATATAAATTTCATCGGTACGTCTTTTACAGAGATAACATTGTATATAATCTTGATCTGTTTTTTTGTCAGAAATATTCATCAGCAGAATTGGTATAACTATTTATTTTATTTATCTCTTGTAAAATATTTTTTTTTTATTTATTTTGCTTTCTTATTTAATATTTTTTATTATTTACATCTTTGTCAAGGTAAAAGCTCAGTTGGTCCTTTTTACCCCACCCACGTGTAAGACTTATAGAGGCCGTATATGAAAAAAGTTTGAATCATACTTAAAATTACCAATTTATTTAAAAAAAAAAAAAAATATTTATTAACTTCCCGTAGGGCAAGTTATAGTAATCGCAAAAAAATCGAAAATGAAAATTTTTATATATCTTTACGTTTCAAAGGTTTCTGAACATTTTGGCATACCTTAGAAAAAATGGATGTATGTGTGTGTGTGTGTGTGTGTGTGTATGTATGTATGTATGTGCGTGTGTGTATGTATGTGCGGATACAAATTTTCGTCGACGATTTCGGGAACACGGATCAACCGATTTGAATAATTCAAAAAACATTCGATTTGTATTGATAAGGAGACGTGCTGATTAGTTTTTGGCGAAGGCAGGTCTAGCCGTTCCGAAGATACGGTGCAAAAAGTGCCGAAAACGGTAACTCAGTTTTTAAGAAAACGGAGTGTCCGATTTAAATAATTCAAAAAACATTTCACTTGTATTGACAAGATGAAGAATCGATAAAATTTTCATGAAGGTAGGTCTAGCGATTTCGGAGATATGGAGGAAAAAGTAAAAAAATGAGCCATTTGGCGGTCAAAAATGATCATTAGACATATGCACATCAAATTATCAGATATTTTAACAATAAGTATACATTTTGTTAACATTTCTATGGGTTCCGTACCAATGCTTATACGTTAGACAGCGACGCGGCGCTTACGCGCTTTATATTTTGTCCCTATGCAGTTAAAGCAGTACGATTGCTTTGAAAAAAAGTTCAGATCTTCTACAATATGTCAAAATAAAGAAAAAACTAGCTGTAAGCGGAATTCTGTCTTAAGGCAATTAAGGCATCGTGCCTTAAGGCAAATTGCTGGAACTTCCCGTACCAAAAATTATTATTTTTTTAAAAACAATTAACATTTTTGAAAAAAAATTACTTTGAAAGAATAAGATTTTTGAGAAACTATAAATTGGACAAAAAATAACTTTTTTTTGAAAAAAAAAATTTTTTTTTAAAAAACATTTTTTTTTTAATTTTTTTTTTGGAAAAAAATTTTTTTTTTCTTTATTTTGACATATTGTAGAAGATCTGAACTTTTTTTCAAAGCAATCGTACTGCTTTAACTGCATAGGGACAAAATATAAAGCGCGTAAGCGCCGCGTCGCTGTCTAACGCATAAGCATTGGTACGGAACCCATAGAAATGTTAACAGAATGTATACTTATTGTTAAAATCTCTATAAAATATCTGATAATTTGATGTGCATATGTCTAATGATCATTTTTGACCGCCAAATGGCTCATTTTTTTACTTTTTCCTCCATATCTCCGGAACCGCTAGACCTACCTTCATGAAAATTTTATCGATTCTTCATCTTGTCAATACAAGTGAAATGTTTTTTGAATTATTCAAATCGGACGCTCCGTTCTCTTAAAAACTGAGTTACCGTTTTCGGCATTTTTTGCCCCGTATCTTCGGAACGGCTAGACCTGCCCTCGCCAAAAACTAATCAGCACGTCTCCTTATCAATACGAATCGAATGTTTTTTGAATTATTCAAATCGGTTGATCCGTGTTCCCGAAATCGTCGACGAAAATTTGTATCCGCACATACATACACACACGCACATACATACATACATACATACACATCCATTTTTTCTAAGGTATGCCAAAATGTTCAGAAACCTCTGAAACGTAAAGATATATAAAAATTTTCATTTTCGATTTTTTTGCGATTACTATAACTTGCCCTACGGGAAGTTAAAAATTTTTTTTTCAAAAAAAAAAAATTAAAAAAAAAATGTTTTTTTAAAAAAAAAATTTTTTTTTCAAAAAAAAGTTATTTTTTGTCCAATTTATAGTTTCTCAAAAATCTTATTCTTTTAAAGTAATTTTTTTTCAAAAATGTTAATTGTTTTTAAAAAAATAATAATTTTTGGTACGGGAAGTTCCAGCAATTTGCCTTAAGGCACGATGCCTTAATTGCCTTAAGACAGAATTCCACTTACAGCTAGTTTTTGGCTTCTGATTTACATCATTTTACCATTACATTTATCTATACAGTTGTAGCATTACTTGTTATAAGTATTTGTGCATTGATGGGAAAAATGATCTTTACGTTTTGTAAATTCTTAAGCAATCCTGTATGATACTAATTCTCTTCAGTTTGTCTTATAAAACAATTTAATAACGTATACTTAAAAATATATTGAAGTCTCGTAAACTTAACAACACTGCTCACAACCAACAAACAATGAAAAAAATACTTTTGTTATGGATTTTCAAATATTGCAATTTATATTCCGATAGCTACGCCTCTAGAATTAATGTGATGGATGGTTATGCACATTTTTCCCTCTACTTTCAAATATTGTTGTTAAAAAATTCTTAACATTACTTGCTTTTGGAGATATCGGTGATGGATATTTTACCCGCGACTTTTAAGCCCCGCTCTACACTATACCTATACACTATATTCATACAGGGCCACGTACATGTTCGTAAATTCTTTAATATTTTAAATAAATTAATATCAAGTTCGTAAATTCGAACTTGATATTAATTTAACATCATTATAATTTTTGAATGATTTAAAGGTTATGAAGGCAGTCTAAGATAATCATTTTTGCTATATAATTTCATTTTTTAAAGTCCAGCACTTGAAAAAAATAATTTCGCAAGACTATAAAATTAAGCCTAATTTATACAGAACTCTATAAACTTAAATATTTAATGCAAAATCTTCACAACTTCTTCGTATATAAGTTATTTATGCAAAACTTCTAACAAGTATTTCTTAACCCCACCCAATTGCACATAATATTGCATGGAACTTTGTCACTTTAGATTATCATATCGTATCATATCATAGAGCACGACAAACGATGGGAAAAGTTCGGAGCCGCTTATTATGTAAAGCAATTACTGCAAATTGAGTCATGATAAGGAATTGATGCATAGGGAAAAAGTTAAACAAAAGTAAAAAAAAAGGAAAAAACATTTTGGTCTGCCATGTACAAGTTGGATAGTTTGACGTGTAACGAATATGCATATTTACTATGAAATATGCAAAGTGATTAATTTTATATCAAGTCCAGGAAAGAAAATAAAAATCTTGTTCAGTCGTGCATGTCAATAAAGAAACCTTAATTAAATTTTATGCGAATGAATCATGCTTTATTATTTAGAACATCAAATGCTTCATTATAAAGTGATTCAACATAATAGTTTCATAAATTAAAAGAGGTGAATTAATTATATTTTATGTTGCGGCTTGGCCATAGTGGCAACATACTCGATTTTCGAGAGCCACCGAGATTGAATCCCAAAACTTTGCTTGAAAAACTAGATACTAAATATGTTGAACTTATATACTTTTTTATATTTACTGTTATAAAATACAATCTGTCGTTATAAAGAAAAAATTGCATTCAATAATTTGGTGGAAAATTATATAAGAGAAGAAGGTCGAAAGGTCACCTAGTTGTAATTCACTTTGTTGTTGATTGTATGGAGCTTATAGAAGTAAATTAATAGTAATACTGATGCGAAATTCAAAATAACCTACAAAAGTAAATGTAATATTGTAATTTAGTGCACAGAACATAATAGAATAATATGTGCCAAAAATGTTTGTGAAGAATTTCAGATAAGGGCTGTTTTTTCTAGAGCCGTTCGATGTCATGATACTTCACTAAATTTCTGGCCATGATGTATGGATGAATCTGTATTTTTACTTGTATCTTAAACTGAGCCTATCAATTGCTTCCTTGTCTGTGTCTATTTTCTGATATGTATGAACCAATCAGTTTGGAACATACTTGGGAGTGCTTATAATTTTTTTTCAAAACAGGATTTTGAATTTTTATAATTTTCTTCTAATAATCTTATATACTTGTAATCTTATATCTTGTCTAATTTGACTTTAAGAAATTATACTTTCTAAACTAAATAAACCTATCTAAACTACATCATAACACATAACAGCTATCGAACATGCAACTATCGAACTATATTCCATAAAATTTTCAGTTAATTCATAATTATAAAATTGTGTTTTCTTACTGTTTTTCAAAAATTTGTCATCTGTTTCTTTTTAGCCCACAGGCTGGGTAAAAAGGGACAGCTATTGAAGAAATATATACAATGCTTTATTTTTAATTAACTTCCCGTAGGGTAAGTTATTGTAATGGGCCGAAAATCGAAAATGAAAATTTTTACACTTCTCGACGTTTTGAAGGTTTCTGAACATTTTGGCATACCTCAGAAAAAATGGATAACTGCTGGGCCTGCCTTTGCCAAAAACTAATCAGCACATCTCCCTATCAATAGAAATCGAATGTTTTCTGAACCATTCAAATCGGTTGATCCGTGCGTCCGAAAACGTGACCGAAAAATTGTATCCATACATACATACACACACATACACACATCCATTTTTTCTGAGGTATGCCAAAATGTTCGAAACCTTCAAAACTTCGAGAAATGCAAAAATTTTCAATTTCGATTTTTGGACGATTACAATAACTTACCCTACGGGAAGTTAAAAATATTACTTATAATTGAATAATAATAAAGTTCTTACTAAAAGTCCGCAATTCCTATTAAAAAAAATTGATTCATACAAAAAAAGTTGATTCATACAAAAAAAAAAAAGATTTTTAGTGTATCCTTAAAAATCATTTGTTATTATTATTAAAGCTAATACCCCCTCCCTCGTTCCGGGTGAGCATAACAAAAATTGCGGTCCTGGTTTCGACTTAAAAAATATGGTCACCTTAATTTCAAAGGAATTTAACGAAATACTAGCAAGGTTATTGAACCATCGCTAAGTAAAATTTAGCACATTTTTTTACAAAAATTACACCGTATATATCATTGATCTGGAATTTTATAAAAAATATTCATGAGCAGAATTGGAATTTAACTATTAATTTAATTAAATCTTGCAAAATTGCCTTTTTTAACAAAATTTACTTTTTCTTAACTTTAACAACTTTGCCAGTGTTACACGTCTTTGTGCCATCTACTTTAAAATAGTATCGTAAAAATACCATACATCTCTGGTTTCTGAAGTAATTGTGGTAGACCTTTAAGACCCTCTCTACCTTAATTTAGGTAATATCCATACCAATTTATTATTACACCTTACACATCACATATACATACCAATAACGTTCCATGATAAAATTAAAAAAATTGAATTGATTTGAGTTAAATATGTTTATTAAATATATTCACTTTCATTTATCACTGATAAAAGAATTTTATATATTTGCCTACAACTACTCATAATAATAATAATAAAAGCAGTTGTGCAAAATCAACAATCGTTACAAGCGATTGTTAGAACACTTGTAAGAATTATTGCTAATTTAAATGTAAATAAAAATTTGTTTAAATTATTGAATAGATTAATGAATTATATTTTAGATGTACAATCATCATATATAGTATTAGGTGATTCTTAGAACACTTGTAAGAATGATTACTTATTTATTTATAATCGCCAAATATATATATATATATATATATATATATATCAAGTTGTTTAAATTATTGAATAAATTAATTAGATATATTTTAAATGTGTAATCATCATATTAGTAATAGCAGCTGTGCAAAATCAATAATCATTATAGATGATTTTTGGAACACTTGTAAGAAAGATTGCTTATTTATTTATAATCGCCAAATATATATATATATATATATATATATATATATATATATATATATATATATATATCAATTTGTTTAATTTACTGAACATATTAATGAAATATATTTTAAATGTATAATCACCATGTATAGTAATAGCAGCTGTGCAAATCGTTATAGGTGATTGTTAACAATACAAAAATGATTGCTATTTTATTTATGATCGGCAAAAATATACCAATTTGTTTAAATTATTGAGCAGATTAATGAATTAGATTTTAAATGTATAACCATCATGTCTACGTTATGATCACCTGCGTTCATCTTACCATGATCAATTATTTGATTATACTTTTTACCATTCATCGTCCTAATTCTTCACAGTATGAAGCTCCTTCCGTGCGCTTGTTGAGTTTAATTAATAATTTACCGAGACAACTCAGATCATTAGGTGAATGTGGCCAATATAGATTATTCACGTGGATGTTAACATAACAAACTAAATTGGATGAGATAGTCCTTCGAGCGGGATGTGTACGAATTAATATGGAAGGCAGTATAGGGTGACAAGTCGATGATATGTTGGCAAACGCTTCCAAAAATTCGGAAAAACAATTTTTATTATTTATTTTACAATCAAGTAGAGCGAAAATTGAAGGTCCGCCGGTAAAAAGAGCTACCACCAATAGCAGCAATTTAAATAATTTCTTGCAAAATATGATGCATTATTTCTTGCGTTCAGCCAAAAACCTATTTCATTTATATTCATGATAACAAATGTTCTTGTTTCTTATATTTAGAGACAAAACAATATATATATTCTTTTTTTATGAACAAAAACCCATAAAATCAGTTCGTGACAAGTCATGAATTTTTGAACAACAATATTTGAAAGTAGAGGGAAAAAGAAGGATAACCAACCATCAGCTTGATTCTTACGACATTTCTATCGAGAGAAAAACAACAATGTTTGGAAATCCTTAACAAAAGTATTTTCTTCATACGTAGTTATTTGTTTTAGATGTTAATGTTAAAGCACAGTTAGTTTATGAGGCCTGAATATAGCTTTTAAGTATACGTTATTAAATGTTTTTATAATTCATAAGATGTATTGTTAAGTTAAGTAAGATAGATTCAACAGTTTTTTTTATATTACTTCTACAAAAGCTTAGGCATGAGCGGTATGAAAAGGGCCAACAAAATCTTTATCCTGGCAAAGATGTAAAACATGAAAAATAGTAAATAAAAAAAAATGAGATAAGAAAAATTTTACAAGACATAAATCAAATATTTATTCCAACTCTGCTGATGAGAATTTTTGTCGAAATCAAGGCTATTTACAGTGCTATCTCTGTAAAAAATGCTTCTATAAAATTTATATTTTGCATTATAGTTGAATGATGTAGCTATTACTTTTTAAAACTCCTTTAAAATTAAACAAAACATTGGACCTTGGTCATCGCAATTTTTCCTGTCTATAGGATAAAAAAGTTTAGGTTACAAATTAAAGAAAAAAAAAATTGTACAATGATGAAATAGCTGGGAGTTCTGCTGAACATGGATATTTGTTTGTGTCATATGTGTTATTTGTTGTAATATAATTAGTCCAGTTTGCACAATATAATGGCTTAAAGTCAAGTTGGACCTTTGTGCCTTGACCTACCTTACTTATATTCTTTGATTTATATTTACCTCAGTTTGTTATATTCTTGTAGTAAAAATAGTAAAAACTAAAATTTGGGGATGACCGTAGTTCATACAGATGAAAAGTCTATAGAGAGGTCCCTGTGAAAATTTCAAGTAAATCGGTTCAATAAAAGTTGAGAATACATGACTCAGCCAAGTACTTGGGACTACATCTACACAAAAAGTTGAACCGGAAAACCCACATAAAGAAAAAGAAAAATCAACTCGAAAATAATCTCCGAAAACTATATTGCCTTCTAGGACCAAGTTCAAACTTATCAGCGTACAATAAACTTTTAATATACGAAACCATTTTAAAACCGACATGGACATATGGCATCCAGTTCTTGGGCTGCGCTAGTAAAACCAACATCAAAATAATTCAAAAATTTCAAAATAAAGTTTTGAAAATTTGCTTATCAGCGCCTAAATATGTCTCGAACTGGTTAATGCACCAAGATATTAATATGTTCACAGTCCAGGAAGAAATAGCACGGTTCGCAAGTAAACACAAAGAAAGAATGATGTCCCATCCGAACCAATTGGCAAAAAACCTGCTGACAGTAAATATTCCAAGGAGACTAAAGCGAACTCATCCATTAGAACTTTGGAATAGAGATGCAATTTAAATTCAAACCTATTCATATATATTTATTTACTATTTTTATCTTTTCCTTTGTAACTCAAGCAAATGTATTTTGTATTAAAGGTAGAAGTAACACTGGCTACTTCTACTATTGTCTTATTATTTGTCATATGCAATCTAATTATATTATCTTTAAATTTACTAGATGTCGACTAAAGTATTCGAAAAATCATGGGTATCGTGTCAAAAAAGACAGTTTCGAGAAAAACGCGTCTAAAGTTTTGCGGAAGAAGAAAATACACAAGTGGATTATTATGGTCAAAAAGGTATATCTCCGAAAATAATTTGAACTGCGAAAAATCTACTTGTATGTGTTCTTGAATAGTTAAATTTAAAAAATAAAAAATAAACGATTTATTGAAACTTCTAGTTTAGATTCTAATTAACTATACTGACAACTTTATGACTATTAAAATGTAGAAAAAGATGTTACACAAAAATTTGAAATTTCTGCATATCGTAATTGACAATCACTGGTGTATCTAATGTATCTTTCATCCGTTCCGCTATCGTGGAGAATCTTCATCCCTTATCTCGAATTTAGGAAACGGGACCACGGTCCATCGCGTTTTGAAGTCGCACTCACTTCCACTGATCATTAGTATCTACCAGACGCATCACCCCCTCGGATGTCTAAACCTCAACTGTCTCGAACTAGACAGAGACCCTATTCCGACCCTAATAACGTTCATTGTTGATGACATATTGAAATAGGAGGTACAAAAACATTATAACCATATTGAATAAACCTTTGTTGAGGAACAGACGATCAGATGATAAAATGAAACAATGGGTATGTTACCTATAAAGTAATTATAATTCAAAATATTTTTTTATTCTGTGTTTTAAAACCAGTTAACTGTGGAGCTCTTATCGAACTGCGCACAGTTTTCTTGCCTCAGACTTGCCTTCAACATGGGGTTGAAATGTTATTTTTCAAGTGAAATGCCACTTAACAACTTTTAATTTTTTATCAAGTCTTGTTTTTCTTTTCAAAAATCGCGATCTAAATAGCCAATGGTCAAAATTTCGCATGGCAAGTTATTACAACATAAATAATATTGTAAGGACATAAAACGTGAGTGAATGAATAATATTTTTTTGTTCAATAATATTTTCATGCATAATGCATATTAATTTATAGCCCGATGATAAATAAATTTTAATATAAGTTGGGTATTTATAAAATTAGATTGTTAGATAAAGGAGGGTGCAACCATTTCTATAAAACTTGAAGAGGATTTACAAAAAGGTTGAAATCACTATCAAGTGGTTAATTAAATGTTAACAAAAGAATAACAAATATTTGAAATTTTAAAATTGATTTTCACTGATAGTTTTTTGGAATTTATAGAGCTCTATGTTGGGGTTTCTTTAAAAAAAATATTTTTGATTGCTGCATGAAACGAATTCTGATTAAAATTCAATATTCAAAACAAAAGTTAAAATTTGAATAAAAACATAAGATAGAAGATAGTGTCAGAGAATTAACAACAATCGCGTTAATGTCTTATAGTAATAAATATCAAGTTTTTTTTATTGAATACAGGGTTACTTTCTATATTAATTAATTTCCCATAAGTTAAGGGTAAGTTATTGTAATTGCCCAAAAATCGAAATTTAAATTTTTTACATTTCTCGACGTTTTGAAGGTTTCTGAACATTTTAACATACCTCAGAAAAAATGAATTACAAAAATTAAAATTTACTCTTAAAAAACTATTTTTACGCTCAACTTATTGAGACAACAGTTTTTAGAAGGTTCGAGAAAATGGTCTCAAAAGACCATTCATGGCATTTGAATTTACTAAACCTTAAAACAGATTGCAAAATAAAAACATAAACTTCTCCTTCGGGAAGTTAATTAACTAGTGGGGCGTATGGCATCGTGCCTTAAGGCAAATTGCTGGAACTTCCCGTATCAAAAATTATTCTTTTTTAAAAAGAATAACATTTTTGAAAAAAATTTAATCTGAAAAAATTATATTTAAAAAAAAAAAAAACTTTTTGAAGATAAATTTATTTTGAAATATTTTGGAAATTCTGAACTTTTTAACTTCCCGTAGGGCAAGTTATAGTAATCGCAAAAAAATCAAAAATGAAAATTTTTATATATCTTTACGTTTCAGAGGTTTCTGAATATTTTGGCATACCTTAGAAAAATTGGACGTATGTGTGTGTGTGTGTGTGCGTAGTATGTATGTGTGTGCGGATACAAATTTTCGTCGACGATTTTGGGAACACGGATCAACCGATTTGAATAATTCAAAAAAAATTCGATTCGTATTGATAAGGAGACGTGCTGATTAGTTTTTGGCGAAGGCAGGTCTAGCCATTCCAAAGATACGGGGCAAAAAGTGCCGAAAACGGTAACTCAGTTTTTAAGAGAACGGAGCGTCCGATTTGAATAATTCAAAAAACATTTCACTTGTATTGACAAGATGTAGAATTGATCAAATTTTCATGAAGGCAGGTCTAGCGGTTTCGGAGATCTAATAAAAAAAGTAAAAAAAAAAGCCATTCGGCGGTTAAAAATAATCATTAGACATATGCACATCAAATTATCAGATATTTTATAGAGATTTTAACAATAGGTATAATTTTTTTTTATATTTCTATGGGTTCCGTACCAATGCTTATGCGTTAGACGGCGGCGCGGCACTTGCGAGCTTTGACATGTCGTCTCTATGCAGTTGAAGCAGTGCGATTGCTTTAAAAAAAAGTTCAGAATTTCCAAAATATGTCAAAATGAAGAAAAAGTAATTTTTTGTCAAATTTAGAGTTTCTCAAAAATCTTTTTCGAAGTAAAATTTTTTCAAAAATGTTAATCGTTTTTTAAAAAAAAATAATATTTGGTACGGGAAGTTCCAGCAATTTGCCTTAAGGCACGATGCCCTAATTGCCTTAAGACAGAACTCCACTTACAGCTAGTTCTTGTTGATATCGGTACGCATATAACGTTAACGCCGGTACGCATACAACGACAGATTTCTATTCATATACGCGACGACTAATCACAATCGACCCGTATAGAAATGATATCGAAAGCGATGAAAATGACATCGAGAGCGAATGACGAATCAGTGGCACTCGACTCTTATCTTAACTTATCTGCCGTAACGCACTTCCGTTGCATTTGTACGAATTTACACAGTACTCTCGCCTAAAGAAGTTTTACTTCAAAATAACTTTGGAGACCAGAGCTGAATTGGTGAATCGCACTCATTGCAATGGCAACAATATTGACTTAAAAAAAAATTAGCACAATAATTTCATGGGTGTGTTTATGGTGACTACTATTTTATTTGAACTAGAGAGCCAATAGAAAATTAATATATATATATAGAAAAAATATAATAATCTCATGTAAAAATCTGTCTTGACATAAAGCTGGTCGAGGTGGGCATCGAATCCGAAACCAGCAGTTCTAGACGACTGCTCTTCTAACAACAAATATTTCATCTAAATGAAACATCTCCTACTCAAACATTTGATTCTTTGTGTATCCTTATCACATGCATAAGCAAACACATAGCCTTCGGTGAGCGCGGACATAGTTTTCGTTAGGGTTTCCCATATCTTAGTAGACCACCGTCAATACACGAGAGGTTCATTTTCAATTAAACGGAATGTGTGCGGCAGATAGAAGGTGCTAACAGAATTTACAATTCATTTGATGTATTAGTTGGACGTTGTCCTTGCTGATATCATTTAGAATTTAGACAAAGGGCATTGCTTTGAGTGTGTTCGGTTGTAGTTGATATAGGCAGGGTCGGTCTCTAAGATACACAATAATCAGGAATAAATGAGGATTATTTTGACAATAATAATAAGTCTTCCAACTTATTAATATATATATATATATATATATATATATATATATATATATATATATATATATATATATATACAAAACTTTGATTAATTCGCGCACTATCTAAAAGACAATATTAAGAGTTAAAACTTTAAAGAATTGTTTTTTTATCAATTTGGAACCATTTGAGGCCTTGGGAGCAATGCTCAAATCACCCTGGTGTAAATAAAAAAAATAGCCAATAAAAAAGTAAATTCAGTTAAAAAAAGCAATTTTACAAGAGATACTGTAGTGATAAATAAACAGTTATTGCTGATGATTTTTTCTGAAAAAAAAAATACTAGATCAAGGTTATATACAGTGCTATGGACTTTATATTTTGCATTGGTTAAATATTGCAGCTATTGTTTCTGTTGAATCAGACCTGTTTTCCTCATGACAGTCCCAATTTACCCCGTCTATGGGTCGAAAATATCAGGTGACTATTTTTTCAAAAACAGCAAAAAAACACATTTTTACAATGATAAATTAGTTATGTGTTGTGATATAGTTCATTTGGTTAAGATATTACTGAAATTCTAATTGGACTATTGTGCCCCGCCCTACTATATACGTAAAATCATAGATTATTATAAGGTTCATGCAGTACATTCAATAGAATAGAATGATATCTCTATTCTCTACCGCTTGATATCGATCTGTCCAATAAGGAGACAATAACTGCAATATCAAAGCTCTTACCATAAAGACACGAAAAATCTCTAACCAGCAGGTAAAAGACATACGATAAAAAAAGCTTTATATAAATTCATAATAATAAAGGCTCATTGGTAAAAACTCATCTTATGGAGAAAATCAAAAGGTTGATGCATTATGTTCAATATAATATAATGTTACCTCTATTCTTTACTGCTTGATATCGAGTTGTCCGATACATGAACAGTTTAATTGATACCCGTGGCTGCATTTTGTACCACGAAACCACTAAAAAGCTCAAAATAAAAAATGAATTATAAAATTAAAAAATGTATTATATAAAATAATAATAAAAGCGCATGAGCATATATAATAATGTTATTAGGAAATTAATATTATACGATTCTAGGGGCAAATTCCCTGATAAAATAGGAATGTTATGATAATGCTATGTTGCGGGTCTACATTCGCATGAGTTGGTCGTCACGAACCGTGAAAAACCTGTGTAATGTGCGATCACACGTAAAACCTAACTTCACGTATGTGTTATTAAAGAGACATCAAAAAGTTGCACTTATGATAATATTGCTATTTTATTAAACGACTTACACACTTCTGATGAATTAAAACTCTGCTTATACTTGGTAGAAAAGTTAAACACAATGATATTGACAATGATTTTTGATGAGATTGTTAATATATTAATGTTAATTATATAAAAAACAGATGTATTATATTCAAGTGGTTATATGAAATTCACATAATTAGGATTGATCTATTTGCCTCTATGCATAAAGCTTACAACAAAGATAAAAATTAAGATAGACTAGTGCTCCTGAAGCTGCGGATGCATACCACTAAAAGGACGAATTTTAAAATATAAAATAAATTTATTTAATATTTCTATTAAATCCGTCCCAGAAATTCTAATTCCACAAATAGAATCTTGTTACGTCCTGGCACGAGTCAAGAGTTCTGAAGTGTCGGCTAATGTGGTTTAACGCACATCTCCTTACTCCTTAATATTACCCTTTTCGGTTTTAGTAATCAGTCATCCCCGTGTAACCAAAGACCGGACACAACGACCCCAAAGATGGGCAATAACGCAACAGTGGCCTCATGAATACAAACCGAGATACTGTCTCGGATATCGAGACATCCTGGAGAGATTAGAACAAAATGGAAGTGGTGGACATATGCTGGGGATGTCCTTTGCAACCCCAACCATATTTGAGTTCCTATGTTAGATTACCTAGTATGATTAATTGACAAAGATATTTGCATATTCTGTGAATTTAGTAATAACGCTGGTTTCATATAGGCTTCGAAAATGAAAATATATATCTTTACGTTTCAAAGATTTTTGAACATTTTGGCACACCTTAGAAAATATGGAGGTATGTGTGTGTGTGCAGATACAAATTTTCGTCGTACCAAGATTTTCAATTATGGTACGGAAAGTTCCAGCAATTTGCCTTAAGGCACGATGCCATGCACCCCACAAATTTAAATATTATTTAAATAGTTAATTTTGGCACTCAAATCGAACAGTGTGCAGTTTTGTGTCGTCCAAATTGAATTCATAGCGAGTCAATCACAAGGTAAATTGCACTGGTCAGATAAAAATTAATAAAAATAAAAATTAAGGATTCAATTTTCAAAATTCAAAAATATTTGATTACTAAGTTTTACTTTTTGTATTATAAAAGCATAATTACATATAGAGGAGATCTTATTTAAAAACGCCTGTTACTTAGTTACCGCTGGTAAAAATAGGCCCTAGTATTTTTAACAGGGGTAACTAGTAACAGGCGTTTCTTCAATAGGATCTCAAATGAAATAAATAAATGATAAATTTTGTCTCGATTGGACATGTAAAGTTTACATTGTAAACCGTCTTGCTTAATATTGTTATAGATACTGTCCCTCGTAGGCCAACTCAATAAACAGAACTGTGCAGGTCCGTCATTATCGACAGATAAAATTGATCTCTTACAAATTTTTGATTTGCGTTATTATTATAGCCTAATTTTAAATTTTATATATCCTATTTTGTTTCAAATTTATCAATTTTTAATAATGTGTAACAATTTGAATGATTGCTAAATTTAATAGTCATCTTGATTAATGTAAAAAAATCACACCGGGGTTAGTGAAAATAAAACCTTGGGGATAGTTGCAACACACAAAAATTATATACAGATTCAAGTGAAGATGATTGAGTGGAATTTATAGTTTGTAAGATATGGGCAAATATAAATTGTGTTACAGGAGACACTGTATGTTTTTTTTTGTATTATGATATAAATTGTAGTTTACGTTGATTTATAATAAAAAACATTATATTACAGAAGTCATTATATAATTTATTTGTATTTTATTATAGTTTGCGGTGATGCACGATAATAAAAGTATGAAAGAATTACTTAGAAACAAGTCAATTTCTTAAAAATGAGTAAAGAATAGATTGTCATTATTGTCATCTTTTCGTTGTTACTACTTACTCTACTATAGATCTCACAAATAGCCCCAAATACGGGGTAAGAGAATGATAAATTGTGAAATAATAAAAAGCAGGTGTGGATTTTTTTTTTAATTCGTTATACGAATAGTTACAGCATCTATCCATCTTCATTTCGTAAAAATATGATCAGCGGATGATTTTATTTTTTGAAATTTTATGAAAAAACTGTATATAGGTAAAAATCTATAGATTTTCACGTATTAATGATCACAAAATTGGTCATTTGGCCTTTTTTTATTACTTTTGCTATTAAATTGGTCTAATGACTTGCTTCCTAGGCTATTATGATATTAAACCAACCTTATACTTTTGAGCACGTTTAATTTAAAAATTAGTGAATTTATATTTTTATACGTGTTTAACTTCCGTAGGATAAGTTATCGTAAAATGCTTTCTTTATATATATATATATATATAAATATTTACGTTTCAGAAACTTCTGAACATTGTGGCATACCTCAGATGAAATTGATGTATGTGCATATATCTGTGTATGTAGTATGGTTGGATACAATTTTTCGTCCACGATTTCGAGAGCATAGATCAACGAATTTGATTGATTCAAAAACAAAAAATTCGATTGCTAATGATAGGGAGACGTGCTGATTAGTTTTTGGCCAAGCTGGTTTTGAAGATAAGGGGGCAAAAGTGCCCAGAATGGTAATTTTGAGAGAATGGAGCGTCCGATTGCCAATGATTCAAAAATCATATCACTTGTATTTCAGGTCTAGTGTTTTTGAAGACCCAATAAAAAGTTATTAAAGCTATTTGACGGTCACAATTATCATTATTTATTTAATTTTATTTATTTTATTTATTAATTTCATTATTATTATTATTTGCTTTCATTTTATATTAAATCATCATACTACGGATATCATTTTAATATAAATACAATCCTTTATTTTGTACTCTTTTTTATTTAAATTTATGTTATTGTTCATCATTATTACTAGATGTTAAATTATTTAACAGTTGTAATAAATATTATAAAAAACAATATATATATATATATATATATATTAGAGTGGGCCAATTTTTTGCATATTGAGGCACCTCGCTAATTTAACTTTTTACAACATTTCAAACAATACTGTAAAAAAAAGCATAACTTGCAAATGAATTTAAAGCCAGCGAAAAATTTAAAACATTTTTTAATTTAAAGAAAAAAATTGAAAAATCTCATGAAAATTATATTATGACATATATCATAGTGTAAAATACGTGCAAGTTGTTAATGTGCAAAATACGAGCAAGTTGCCATTTTTATTTAATTTTTGTAATATACTCTAAATCTATAATAAATAGTAACTCAGCTTGACCTAAAATCTTGCTACAAAACAGGTTAAAACATTTCTCGGCTTTTTAATATCAGTAACTTACGGGTACCGCGAACTACATCAAGTAAACTGTTAGGGGACATTAGCGAAGAAGCGTAACCTAGAATCTTTCATCGAAACAGGTTAAAATATTTCTCGGGTACCGCGAACTACATCAAGTAAACTGTTAGGGGACATTAGCGAAGAAGCGTAACCTAGAATCTTGCATCGAAACAGGTTAAAATATTTCTCGGGTACCGCGAACTACATCAAGTAAACTGTTAGGGGACATTAGCGAAGAAGCGTAACCTAGAATCTTGCATCGAAACAGGTTAAAATATTTCTCGGGTACCGCGAACTACATCAAGTAAACTGTTAGGGGACATTAGCGAAGAAGCGTAACCTAGAATCTTGCATCGAAACAGGTTAAAATATTTCTCGGGTACCGCGAACTACATCAAGTAAACTGTTAGGGGACATTAGCGAAGAAGCGTAACCTAGAATCTTGCATCGAAACAGGTTAAAATATTTCTCGGGTACCGCGAACTACATCAAGTAAACTGTTAGGGGACATTAGCGAAGAAGCGTAACCTAGAATCTTGCATCGAAACAGGTTAAAATATTTCTCGGGTACCGCGAACTACATCAAGTAAACTGTTAGGGGACATTAGCGAAGAAGCGTAACCTAGAATCTTGCATCGAAACAGGTTAAAATATTTCTCGGGTACCGCGAACTACATCAAGTAAACTGTTAGGGGGCATTAGCAAAGAAGCGTAACCTAGAATCTTGCATCGAAACAGGTTAAGAACATTTCTCGGCTTTTTGAATACGTGCAAGTTGACAATTATGTAAAATACGTGTAAGTTGTCAATGTACAAAATACGTGCAAGTTGATATTTCTATTTAATTTTGTATCATACTCTAAATCAGTAATAACTTTCAATCTACAAATATTTCAAATCTTTTATAACAAAATATTCAGTATTTATACATATTATTTCGCAAAACATCCGAAAAGTTGCCATAGAGATAACTGACTTGAAGCGCGATGTATCCGAAAAGTTACCATAGGGATAACTGACTTGAAGCGCGATGTATCCGAAAAGTTACCATAGGGATAACTGACTTGAAGCGCGATGTGTCCGAAAAGTTGCCATAGAGATAACTGACTTGAAGCGCGATGTATCCGAAAAGTTACCATAGGGATAACTGACTTGAAGCGCGATGTATCCGAAAAGTTACCATAGGGATAACTGACTTGAAGCGCGATGTATCCGAAAAGTTACCATAGGGATAACTGACTTGAAGCGCGATGTGTCCGAAAAGTTGCCATAGAGATAACTGACTTGAAGCGCGATGTATCCGAAAAGTTACCATAGGGATAACTGACTTGAAGCGCGATGTATCCGAAAAGTTACCATAGGGATAACTGACTTGAAGCGCGATGTGTCCGAAAAGTTGCCATAGAGATAACTGACTTGAAATTTTGTTCTTAGCAAAGAAATATTAGAAAATCTCGAAAAAATTATATGAACACACTTAACCATTTATATATCATTTTATTCGTAATTTTATTCTGCATCTTTCGTACGAACAAAGTTTTTTCGTATCTTTTACGGTTTTCATGTTATAGAGCAATATGTGTAGATGTTAACTTGTCAAAATGCAAAGTGTGGCTAGGTTGGAGCAATACTCTTCACGATTCGATATTTCTGTAAAGAAAACATATAAAGTATTATATATCGTTAGAAAGGTCTCAAAATTCTTAGTTTTTTTCCCATATATCGCAACTTCGAATTCCGAACGGTGTGGCCTACAGGCGAGTTGCCGTCGTAAAATTTCAGGAAAATCGGAAAATCTCGAGAAAATTATATGAACACACTTAACCATTCATATACCATTTTATTCATAATTTTATTCTGCATCTTTCGTACGAACAAAGTTTTTTCGTATCTTTTACCGTTTCGGAGAAAATCGATAAAAACTAGTGAAAACGCGAGAAAGCGTAACCTAGAATCTTGCATCGAAACAGGTCAAACTTCTTTTGTAGAAAAATATTGTTTTTGGGTTTTTAGGAATAACATATATTTATTATATTATTTATTGACATGTCATGGTTTAAATAACACATTTTTATTTCTTTAAGTTATATTTTTATTTAAAATAAAATTTCTTACATTTAGCTAATACAATTACAAAAAACTAATATCTGAAATCTTGCTTGCTTTCCAGTCGAGGATGCTTTTTACGAGATTGTAGTGTTGCAGTCATAACTCCATCGCGATTTCGCTCTAATACGCGTTTTGATACGTTAGCCAGTAATTGAACATGTCTCTCAGTTCCCTGAATGTGGACGGGAATTTTAGGGTCACTCCATGGGCACTCATTGCTTTGTAGATATTGTACTAGATGTTCATGAGGTATATTTAGCGTGAAGGCTGGTTCGAATATATTTGAATAATCGTCCATATCTATCATATTAGTATAGTCGGTGCATTCGAAATTTATTTCGGGTGTTTTGTAATCTCTCAATTGCGTCAGGTCTTCCACATTATTACGGTAATATAAGATTTTTCTTATAGCTGAATCTCGTATTTCCTTTTTATTATCGAACAACATTGCTAATAAAATATTTTCCGAGTGAGCATAGTACGCGTTTTCTTTAGCAACATTGTTCACAATTTGTCTTAAATTCGAGTCTAAATATTGCGTCCAGCTAATAAATTTATAAAATAATATACTACCGTACACCACAGAGTTGTAATATTTAATGTTAAAGTACATTGGAATATATACTTTCATCACGTAGTTTGCCAGAATTTTCAAATTTTTGGATGGCTTATTAGTAGTTACATATAACCGAAGTAACCTACTAGCCTTTGTGAGCCATCGGGAATGTGCTATTGGCCCCGGTTTCTTGTTAGCTAAGTCTGTCGATACTTCTCCAGAAGCAACTGCTTTAGCTATTTTTATTAAATAACTTGAGTCAGTTGTCGATTCAACAGGACTTAAATCAGCCAAATTTTCAAGTTGGATCGTTTCAAAGTCTGTTACCGGCTGGAAGTAAATAAGAAAAAATTAATTATATTGAATTTGAACATAAAGTATTAACAAATAGTAAATATGTTATAACTCACCGGTATATTTTCGCATGTTTCAATTTGTTTGCTTAATATTCCGGTTTTTGTTCGTGGTCCAGTGGTCAATGATTTTTCCAAATAGTTAAATAAATGCCGAAGTGGAAGTTCGTTAAAGTGGAGAAGACACACAAACCAATGAAGAGGCCTATTTAACTGAATTTCAAATCGACGTAGAATCCCATTTTTTACGCCTGTATTTGCTGGTTCACCATCGCAACATATGCCTATCAAAGAATCGAGAGCTATTCCTTTATCGGCGAAAAACTCGTTCAATTTGATTACTTTACTTTCCGAATCTTCATTTTCCAATTTTGTGTAACCCAACAATTGGCAATTCGGTTCCTTTAAAATAACTAAATGCGCTTCTTTAATCATTCGTGGGTGAAACTTCTTATCGATTTTTTCCATGGTAATAGAATCATTTTTTCGGCCGTCGAATGAAAATGCTATTAATTCAGAAGAATCATATCGTTTGAGTAGAGCTTGCCTATTTTTCTGCCTCTCACGAACGCTTTTATTTTTATCCATAATGACAGGATTGCCCCAATCATCCTTTATGTCCAGGTCTTTCAGGATTGCTGTCACCACGGCAGAACCAACTCTATCAGAGATTGCAAATCTGTCGCATATTAAGGCATAGTTTGGAGCTTTGTATCTTCGACTATATGGTCCACGTTTTATATGAGAAGTATTTTGTGAACTTTTCAAACTGCTTTTAAACTCAAAACCAACATCAGGAGTATATGTCTCACCTGGAGTAATATCGCTAGTTATTGTAGATGCTGATACTTTATCTTCAATTTTTATAATATATTCTGGTATCGTAGATTTCCTCTCATTATGTTGATCCATCATAAACGCTTGTAAGTGTGCTGGGATCAGTCCGCAGGAACACAGTATTCTTCGCAAATCGCATTTGCATTTTCCAATATAAAATAATTCTTTCGTGGATTCTACAAACTCCTGAAATGATGCTTGGGTAGACTTGCTTTTATTTGTACTTTTATATTTATCAATCAATCGGTTCAATTTTCTAGCGATACTTCGTTTCTCCATAATTGGAATATCAATTTTTTCCCACGTCTGAATCAATTTCGTTACCACATTTGGAGTAAATGTTTTATATGAAAACATTTTATTTTGTTTTTTTGATTCTTCGGCCAAATAAAAATAATACCTGATAATTTCCATACTTGTCGGAAGATTTATTCCAGTAAATTCTTTTGCTTCCCCAAATGTAATTTGATCATGCGAGCGCATATGATTCAAATTACTGGCACTTGCGCCTGAATTTAAATAAGAATTCGCCATTGATACTTCACGTCTAACTGGAGAACTGAATGAAGATTAATGCGAGTTTTTCACATTAATATATTCTTTTCGAAACTTCGAGAATTATAATAAAAAAATACTAGCGCACTCTGATGGAAATAAATAACAACAAACTAAACCCGATTTAAAAACCCCCGTACAAACTATCAATTAAAATATAAGTCACAATTTGAATTATTCACATGCCTAAATTAATATATTAACTTATTAAAAACAGTATTTTATTGAAAATTTCGCTGGCTAAAGAGTTATTTGCGATATATGGTTTTGAAGTCAAAATTCATTTAAATAACACATATATTTCATATGAAAAGGTGCCCATATCGCTTAATTTTACTACAATAATGATTCGGCCCAACCTAATATATATATATATATATCTCATTATAACTTGATGTATAATATCAGATAATTCATAAAGATTTTAATAATAAAGATTTAATAATTCTATACATTTCTATGGGTTCTATACTAAGATTTGTAATGTTTTACCAGTCGACTCTAAAACAGCTACTCAGCGCGATCACTTTAAAAAATCAAAATTTAAAAAAAAAATCAAAGCATTCGAAAATTTTTATTTTTATACATATACCGATGTGTTCTATTAAAATATTTCAATCTAAATTACTTACGATTAGACATAGCTATAGTAGACTTTTATTCCGAGCATGTATCGGTTTAAGTTTAATAGAGGTCCTTGTCTTGGGGTTTAAACCCCGTTTATCTGGATGTAGATAAGGTAACGAGCTACTAGAGAATGCATAAACACGCCACGTCCGTCCGTTGCGCCGAACGAGGCGCAGCCCAGACACATATTTCAGAAACCCTCGGGGATGCGCAAATTCTGCGGTCGAATTCCCGAAAAAATATGCGAGAAATATTCACAACGCTATATGGTAATAATATGTTATGAAGGTCCCATGTTGCAATCGTATATTTGTACGTGAACGTAAGTAAAGATGAGGGCGTCGCCAAAATTGGCCTTTAAATTGATTTCTTCATCCTATTTATGATTATACCAGTTTATATAGGGTAGTACAAATTGATATATGAAATGACACAAAGTGCAAAATAAATTTGTTTCTTTTGACCTATGTATAATAAAATGTAGTCTGCTTATTTCATATTATCGCTGAAAAATAATATGGATCTCAAAAAGATGAAACAAGTTTAGTATTATAGACGAATCCAAAGCAGAGATTTGCGGTATCTTAGGGTGGGGTATAAAGGTCCAATTAAATGAGCAATTATATTAAAAACGAAACAAAACAATTAACGATAAAATAAACAACTATCTGATTATGCCCAGCTAGTTTATCATTGTAGAAATGCGTTCCTTTGCTATTTTTAAAAACTTGTTACCTGGTTCTTTTTACCCCATTCATGCACTATGTGTACAAAGCTGACCCCTTACCACAACGCTACAATAATAGCTCTAAAATCTTTTATATTACATTATATTTCTTTCTTTTATTTACATTAAAAAGATATTCGTTTTTCCAGTTATTTTTAACTTCCCATAGGGCAGTTATAGAAATGGGCAAAAATTCGAAAAGGAAAATTTTTGCATTTCTTCACGTTTTGAAGGTTTCTGAACATTTTAGCATACCTCAGAAAAAATGGATGTGTGTGTGTTTTGTATGTCCGCATTTTTTTGTCTACTTTGTATGTTTTCGGGCGCACGGATCAACTGATTTAAATGGTTCAAAAAACATTCGATTCCTATTGATATGGAGATGTGCTGATTAGTTTTTGGCAAAGGCAGGTCCAGTCGTCGCGGAGATACGGAGCAAAAAGTGCCAAAAACGGTAACTCAGTTTTTTAAGAGAATGGAGCGTCCGATTTTAATAATTCAAAAAACATTTTACTTGTATTGACAAGATAAAAAACTGATTAAATTTTTTGTAAGGCAGGTCTAGCGGTTATTGACTCTCAATAAAAATAAGTTAAAAAAACGCCTTTTGGCGGTCAAAAATGATCATTAGACATATGCACATCAAATTATCAGATATTTTATAGAGATTTTCATAATGTGTATACATTTTGTGTAAATTTTATTGGATTCCGTATTAAGATTTATTAATTTTGAAGTTTATTTATAAGGTTCAAACAAATGTTCTCCACAATTTCAACAGTATGGAATAACCTATTTGGATAATTTAAAAAAACATTCGATTCGTATTGATAAGGTGACGTGCTGATTAGTTTTTGTCGGAGACAGGTTGGGCTAAAAGTGCCAAAAACGGTAACTCAGTTTTTAAGAGAACGGGGCGTCCGATTTTGATAATTCAAAAAACATTTTACTTGTATTGATAAGATGAAGAACTGATTAAATTTTCGGAAAGGCAGGTCCAGAGGTTATGGACTCTCAATAAAAATAATTTAAAAATATGTCTTTTGGCGGTCAAAAATGATCATTAGACATATGCACATCAAATTATCAGATATTTTATATAGATTTTCATAATGTGTACACATTTTGTGTAAATTTTATTGGGTTCCGTACAAAGATTTTTAATTGCGGTGCGGGAAGTTCCAGCAATTTGCCTTAAGGCACGATGCCATGCACCCCACTAGTTGTTCTTACAGCTATTTCTGTGTTTTTTTCTCTTCAAATAATCCCGCTTTTGTACCCATATATTATTTTCGACACGCTTTTGTCTCGTAATCCTTCAATATCATGGTCACAAATACCCATTACACAACATAGGCAAAATAATGCATATTGTCCAGAATATAAACTATGCTATCAAACGCTTTAGCCGAATTTGCATGCATATTGCTCAATACAAGAGGATCAAGTGTCACTCGGTGACAGTTCAAATCCATTGTTCATACCCTTGACTGATCGTTGAGACGTTTTTGTAACTTTTGAATATCATTATTCTATGACTATATAGCAAAATCTAGCCTCAAATGCTTCGAATCATGTGCTTTTTTAGTGTAACTTATGTGCTACATGATGTTATTTTATATGATTAACCTCTTCTGATAAGTTTTATTCGGAATCAAAAATTCAATAAGCTTATTTAATTTAATTTGATTTAAAAAAATTAACAATAAGTTTTACTTAAGAAAAATGAGTAAAATATCTTATTTTACTATTCTCTAAGACTTTAATTTGAAATAGCAAATAGGAAATTTGGTGATTATTATAATACCCAGCCTATCTGGATCATCATAGTCCAGTCATTATAGTAAGTTCACCTCGGAATTCGAAATACCCAGCTGTAAGTCTGTAAATACTTGTATATTGACACCTAAAAGTTGTCTCAAAACCTACACATGGTAGGGTTTACGCAACATATGCAGGTTTTGAGACAACTTTTAGGTTGCAATGTTCAATATATAAGTATTTACAGACTTACAGTTGGGTATCTCAAACTCCGAAATTCTTACCTAATAAGTTTAAATGACTGGACTAAAAATTATTAAAGGAGGAGATAGATTTAATTTGAGACCACTAACAAGTTTATGTCTTGTTTTTAGCAATTAGACATTTAAACTTAAATCAAACATTATTTATTATGAAATAATTAACATTACTTTTTATTAAATTTTGGGCAATTAAAATGTATGAAACCTTCCGGATCTTGTGATCATGAAAAAACGGTCGACAAGATGAGGATGATAGTAAAACAAAATTCTAATTTTTCTGAAATTGAAACACTTATGTAAGGAAGGCGAAAAAAACCCAAATTTGAAAGCTGCAATTAAAATGTAAATGTAAATGAAAATACCAGTAATAAATTGTAACTAGTGGTGAATGGCATCTTGCCTTAAGGCAAATTGCTGGAACTTTCCGTACCATAATGAAATATTCGAGAAATATTAAATATTTTTGAATAGATAATTCCGAATACTGTGACTTATATTTGTTTACAGAGAAGTAAATAAACAAAACTTAATCAATCGAATTTAAAACGATGGACGTTGTAAAATATTTATAAGAATTCCGTATATTATATAAACTTAATTGCAAAGTTAAAATTATTTATTTGAAGTATATTAGTGAGCTTTAGCTAGAAAAAAAATCGAATTATTTTTTATATTCAAAGATTATTTTTTGGAAATCAAAAAGAAAAAAAAAATCCCAAAAGCAATCGTTGTTTCGTCAATATAAGCAGAAAGTTTTTTGAATCATTCAAATCGAATGCTTAATTCTCTCAGAAACTGCCATTTTTGCACATTTTGCTCGGAATCTCCAATACTACCTTTGCCAAAAACCAACCACCACTTCTCCTCGCCATTGAATGTTTTTTGAATCATTCCAATCGGGTTCCCCGTTCACTCAAAAGCTCGATTTCCATTTTCTGCACTCTTTGCTCCGTATCTCCGAAACGGCTAGACAGACCTTTGCCAAAAACTAATCAACACATCTCCCTGTCAAAAGGAATCGAATGTTTTTTGAACAATTCAAATCGTTTGATCCGTGTGCCCGAGAACGTAGACGAAAAATTGTATCCTTACAAACATGCATACGCACACACTTATCCATTTTATCTGAGGTATAGCAAAATGTTCAGAAACCTTCAAAACGTGAAGAAATGTAAAAATGTTCAATTTAGATTTTTGGACATTTCTTTATTAGCAGAAATGATCATCACAAGAGTTGTTAAAACCGAAAATATAATATTAAATATTAAAGTGGTGAAGAATTGCTTGATGATTTTTATTATAGCAAGAATCTTCCAATTCAAACATGTATTGAACGTCGTCTTGAAAAAGTATTAGTATAAAATAGTATAATTTAAAATTTTGATAAAATATTTATTTAATTTGTTGAAAGTAGAATTTTGCAATAATAGCATCAATGCAATAATCTTTCCGATACGTATCTGATACTAAATAATAATATCTGATCGGATATTTCGTGTTCTAAAAATGTATTTTATTTAAGAACGTCAACTGTAATCTACGAAACACGGAACGTACATGTACTACGGCATAGATTCTGATTAGAATTTCTTCTTGATGATTTTTTTTATATTCAACCTCTTATTGTAGGCCTATAATATTTTAGTATATTATTCCAGACTATAATATCTATTGTCGTGCAAGGTTTGATAAAAATTTCAAAAGGTTTGTCAAAAAATTGTATATATATATATGCATATGTTTGACTTACTAATGCTTATGTGTTATATTACATTCAATTCGATTTTTCTCTTTACTTGTATATTTATACTCCATTCCATATCGCGGACAAAGCTTTTGATATACATTACATTTCCACATAGATTATTGAAATATCAAATTCAGCATATCAAATCACTTCAATGGACCCGGCAAAAAATCTTCTGTTCTCTACAAATCCCATTACTTTCGTTTCGACCATAAAAATATCAAACACAGCAGGCGTTCGATAATACATTGAAAAAAAGAATAGGCAATGTGTGAAATTTAAATTCTAAATTCCCCTATATATCGTGTAAGTTTAATATTCTATCGAGTTATGGTCGTGCAAACTAGATAAATATATTCAAAAAGATTTCCACGAAGTCGATAGTGGACCTCCCGCTCCACTCTTTAATGCGAGACCACGAACGAAGCATTTTCGTAATATAATGTACATATATGGATGAGAAAAGGGCAGTGGCTTAGGGGTGAAAAATATTGAAAAATGGAATTAAAGTTTTTTATATGTAATTGACCATAAGTCAGAACTAAAAAGCTTTTTGATCTGTTGTGAAGTGGGTTTCGAACCTTAAACCCTATACTTAGAAATTCAAAGCTCTAACCAATGAGCCATTAAGTAAACCCAGAATTAGAGTTAATGAATAATAATTTCAAATAATGGATTACTTGGTTTCGCGTGACGTCAGACTGTCCTGGGTGGGTTTCGAACCTAGAATCGTTTGCATGGTAGACCAAAACTCTAACCAATTAGCTACAGCCTCATTATCAAAGTTAATAAACAATAATTTCGAACATTGTATAAGGTGTGACTACAGCGCGATATCAGGCTGTCCAGGGTGGGTTTCAAACCTAGAATTGCTCCCATAAAAAATCAATATTAAGGCATGATGCTAGATCAGAATTAGAGTGCCTAAATAATAATATTGAGCATTGAAATAACATATAACTACAGCGTGATATTAGGCTGTCCCAAGTGGTCATCGAATCTAGAACCCATTTTCTGTTAATAAATAATAATTTTGAATATTTGATCAGATAAAACCACAGCCATATGATATCAAGTTGTCCTGGGTGGGTATCGAACCTAGAATCCTTTGAATGGAAGACCAGAATTAATGAATAATAATTCTGATAATTATTGATTGCATTATTGATTGCATAATATACTTATAAAAAGAATGAAATAAATAATAAGAAAAAACTAGTGGGGTGCATGACATCGTGCCTTAAGGCAAATTTCTGGAACTTCCCGTACCATTTTTTTTTAAATATTAACATTTTTGAAAAAAAATTACTCTGAAAAAATAAGATTTTTGAGAAACTGTAAGTTTTTGACAAGAATTTACTTTTTTTGAAAAAAAAAGACTTTTTGAGGAAAAATTTATTTTGAAATATTTTGGAAATTCTGAACTTTTTTTCAAAGCAATCGTACTGCTTTAACTGCATAGAGACAAAATATCGAAGCGCGTAAGCGACGCGTCGCCGTCTAACGGATGGACATTGGTACGGAACCCATAGGAATGTAATCAAAATTTATACTTATTGTTAAAATCTCTATAAAATATCTGATAATTTGATGCGTATATGTCTAATGATCATTTTGACCGCCAAATGGCATTTATTTATACTTTTTTTACGAGATCTCCAAAACCGCTAGACCTGCCTTCATGATAATTTGATCAGTTCTTCATCTTGTTAATACAAGTAAAATGTTTTTTGAATTATTTAAATCGGACGCTCCGTTCCCTTACAAACTGAGTTACCGTTTTTGGCACTTTTTGCCCCATATCTTCGGAACGGCTAGACCTCTCTTCGCCAAAAACTAATCAGCACGTCTCCTTATCAATACAAATCGAATGTTTTTGAATTATTCAAATCGCTTCATCCGTTTCCCCGAAATCGTCGACAAAAATTTGTATCCGAACACACACACATACACGCACATACACACACATACACACACACACCCACACACATAGATACATTTTTGTTTTCCAAAATGTTCATATTTTTTATATGAGAAATATCATGAACTAAATTATTCAAATTCGTTCAAATAACGTAACCAACTAAATTATGAGTAATAAAAAGAAATCTCTTTTACTTGCGAATTTTGGATTTGTGAATATAATACATGGATGTTCATATATATTATGCTATCTATGTTATGTATAGACAGCAACACTTGATATTGCTAATTTAAATATAACATTTTAAATTTAAATTTTCACCGACATTGATAGTTTCAACGACAGTACAGTTTTAACAGATATTTTTGCATCTTATGTTCAATTTTTATGCCAAATTTTATGTTATATGATGGTAATATCTTTCCGTGGATCGACAAATTATACTCTTATCATTATCTCTTATCATATCTATATTATCTCTATTATCATTTATTGTGGAAAAAAGGGCAATAATGAGAATGCTCATTTGTTATTCATCTAATTAATATTAAAAAAAAAAAAAAATCGCAATTATGAATTAAGATCATCATGAAGAGGTAATAAAAAAAATTCGTCGAAGGAATATCTCTATTATAATTTCTAGTTGAAAGAACAAGGGCAAAAATAAGAAAGATTATTTGTTATTAATCTAATTAATATTGACAAAAAAATTGAAAACCGCCTTTGTAAACTACGATTATCATGAAGAGATGATAAAAAAAATCGTCGATGGAGTTCTCAATAATACTAAAGTTCAAAAGTTATCTATGAAACATTTATACAGATGAAAAATTTAAGAACATGCCGAAGGAAACGCTTCTTCTAACTAAAAAAATCTACAATATATTTTATGTGGTGTCAAGTTATTCTTGAAAATTTTGCCTAACATAACATAACATAACATTGACGAAGTATAAATGTGTATATATATGAAAACACAAATTAAATATTCTTTAAAGACAGTAAAAACAAAATTTGATAAAACTCAATAATCACCTCTGTAGATAATTTTTCATGATGTTTGTTTACGCCGGTTTTTTGTATTTAACAGGGAAAATGGAAAGAAAACATTTTTTTCGCAAAAAAGTGAATAAATGTTAAATTTTAAAAAATGTTGGACATCGATTATTTAGAATCAGAAATGACAAATTTATTGCAGCATAACCAAACTAACTTTTTTGAGCTCACAAAATTTCGTTCATCTATTCCATGACGGCGCCCCTGTTCGCTCAGCAAGTGTTCTCTTGATTTAAATGCAACCACGATGTCATGGGTTAACCCTATATGGAAGAAGGGTCATCAGATTTGCGTGAAGACTTTAGGGATGGTTTTAGCTACATGTCCAAAGAATAAGTTTAAAGGAAAGGTCTCATTCGCTTGATCCCCCGTTGAAAAATAAGAAAAACACGGCGGGGCAAACAGTTCGCCCTCTCGAAAACGTCCTCTAAAACCCTTTTCATTTTAGATTCTCGAAGAGAATAATGCATGACGAATATGTTTCGAATTCAGTTGTTACAAGTCAGATAAGAAGTTTTGCAAACGGGATTTAACTGATTGTGCAAAGAAAATCGGGTAAACTTTTTAAAACTGTTAGTATGATATAACTTGTTTAAGTATTTTTGTCACGGATTTCAAATGTGATGCAATAAATAAAAAAAAAAATTTAATTCATTAAGATTTTTTCTATTAGACTATATTTCATAAATAATCAAATGTATATATCTAAAAAAGCCCAGTATGCCAAACAAAAAAAACTCAAGTATTGCAAATATTTCTTACATTTTTACCAAATTCAACAACAATTTAAAAAAAATGAATTCTTATAAAGTTAATTCCGCCTGAATAATTAACCATCACTGCACAAAACATCAAATAGTAGTGCAACTTGCAGCAGGCAGTGCATTTTTATACATTCTTCTATAATATATTTTAATCAAATAAGATTAGATATTAGTAATTTATCCTAAAATATTACTTAGATAATTATAAAAAATGTAAGAACCAATGCGTATACAATGATTTGTTGTTTGTACATATACAAAAATTAAATATTCATATCTTTTTATAGAGCAACTAATATTCTAATTTTGTAATAATATACATTTTTGAAAGTAACATTCAAATTTTTCCAAGAAAAAGTACAAGGCGTAATCGGTAAAGCCTCCTTCCAAGGTTTAGAGTTCAAACCCCTCATAATGTTAATCCTGATGAGAACAGTCATCCCATCCAATTTTATTTGAAAAAAATAGATCAAGTTAAAGTTGCTTAAAGCCTTACAAATGGCTATACAAAAACAATAATTATCACAACAGAATTAGACAAGTTCTGATTGTTGTTCAAGAGAAAAATGGTTTTGATTAAGTGTGAATTACTGCTTATTTTTTATATTTGATAAATCAATTAAAAATAAGTTAGTTTTATAAATAACCAAGGTATTTATTTATTTTTCCCTAGTCGATTTATAACTTTATTTTAGGTTTTTAAGTCTTTGCTGTTGACTGGTACCCTGTTAAATGTGGCAAATAATAATAAGTAGTTTATTTTAGTTATATTTTTACAAGACCCAATCAAATTAGCCATAACATTTGGAGATGTTATGTTGATAAATCGACAGCATCAGAACTTAATTGGAGGAATTTGCAATTTTGATGCCAAAGACGAATCACATTCTAAAGCAGCAGTCAGGAAACTTTTTTAATAATTACCCCAAAATATTTTTGTCTAAGTTGATATTACTCCCATGGCAAACAGGGGTTACCCCCATACGGACAACTATGTAGCAAATTCGGTGAAAAAATACTGATTAGTTAATTAATTTATGACTAATGTACGTGGATACAAAGTCAATATATAAACAATGAAATAAATAATCCCCAAAAATTCAATTTTCACCCAACTTAGGGTAATTTACTCCGGTTTCCTGGCCCCAGCTCTAAAGAAAAGTTGAACCAGTTGAAACTGGTGGAGTCATTAGTTGAAGCAAACTCACAATTGATATGAAAATTGAATAAAAGGTTAATTTATCAGTCACTTGAATTTTCATTAATTGGAGAAAGAAATAAATTTTAGGAAAAAGAAATTAAAAAAAAATCTTAGTTCAGAAACAGAACTATGGACATAGATATAAGTTACTAAACATATTCAATAGGGTTTCGTTTACACTACGTAAAAGTTATATCTGATATTCAGCTCGCTTGTAGTCGGCTAGACGCTAGATCGACTGGACCTGAATCCCGGGTCGGGTTCGATCTCGCTTCAGGCAGTTTGATGTCAAGCAGTAGTGATAACGGTTTTTGGAAATGAACTTGGAAATATAGATAGCAATATGTTTCTAAAGAAAATAATACTAAACCGACATTTCTGCATCAATAAATATCTGCCACATTACAGAAATTGCAGTAATAATAGAGATAAGACAACTGTTTGGGTTGACATATGTAGAAGTAACTAGTATTAAGTCGAATCAGCACAAAAGCTTATAGGACTCTTAAGTTCTGAATGCTGTTAAAAAATAACAGTAAATAACAAAAAAATAAGTAGTGAAGAGTTTATTGTATTCAATTACAATAAAGGTAAAACCAAGAGAAGAAAAACATTAAAAAGAAAGAAACTACATGGACTTCAGAAACAATTCCGCAGCATCTTAATACTCTCAGTCTTCGATTTCGAACAACGTAATTTAGGATCGGCCCCGAAATCATAGGACATGTTTGGTATTCTGTTTGCTGTTTTAGATGAGACGATGACAAAAAAGAGCGAAATTCGTTTCAAAATTTATTCCGAACATGACGTAGCTACGCACACACAAAGACTCACAGGAAACTGTACAGAGGAGCGACGTAAATTGAATTTCGAAGGTTTCCGAAAGATTCTGCGCTATTTTCTTTTCTTTCTGTGAAGTTTTAATAGGGTGCATGTCAAGCTGAAATCGAATAGTGTGCACAGTCTGTGTTTTCTAGTGACAAAACTTTTTAGTGTATTTTAAAGAACGTTGCGATCGTCGTTATGTCATATTTTTAAAGTCAACAGCATTCGAGACGTTTTCAAATTGAAAGTCAGCGATGCGCCGCATTTTACAAGACAGGCAATTTCAATGCACTACGGTTTTAATAATATTTTTAGAAATATTTTTAAAGAATATTACCATGCGCTTCAGTCAAATTTACCTCATGACAAACTATTTCTATAAAATCTTCACATACGCCCACACCCCCAAGACGGTTGACACACCAAAATGTTTTATTATCTTTTGTTATCAGAAATATGCAACACAATATAACACAATCGTTTAAGCAAAGCTTATAAATATAATATAACAATACATAACACAATATAATTTTTTCAACAATATAACAAAAAATCTTTGTGAAATATTTTTTTCTTTTATTGATTTTCCTTTTCTATCATATTTTATTTACAATTAGTTAGAAACTTTTTAGAAAATTTTTCTTTATTTGTTCAATTTTTACTTTTGAAGACAAATCATCGTTTTGACTGATAATCGAAGCAAAACTCTAATTGCTAAACTAATTAACTACTAATGTTGATTCTTTGAAAGCAATGAGAATAAATCATGTTAATGTAGGACAATGACTCAATACAATAATGGAAACTTTTTCAAATAAACATTCTTTATCTTTGTTTAGCTGTCATGGCGACTGTCACTACCGTACCCCGAAACAACTTCACTCAGTCCCCTACTAAACTGAAACAAGTTTTGCATAACATTATGCCTTAATATTTTTGAAAATTTTCCTACCGTAATTTAACATTGGAGGTTTGGAGGAATAAATAACTTCAGTAATCTAATCTACGCCAACCGCTTGTTTGATGTATATAAGAAGGCTTTACAAAGTTTGAATGTTTTTGGAACTTTTTTCTATGTATCTTCGAAAAGGCTAGACCTGACTTTACCAAAATCATTTTGACTCACTCAACACAAGCAAAATGTTCTTCGATTAATTTTAATCGACTGATCCGTGCTTTCGAAATCGTCGACCAAAATTTGTATCCGAATATATATAAATATCTACTACACATACATACAACACACTCACACATACATTAATCTTTTCTAATAAGGTATTTCTTATAAGGTATATCAAAATGTTCGAGAGCCTAGAACATTTTAACATATTTTAATAATTTTTACGGGCATTTACTAACATTGTGCTCTTGAAAATGTATTGAAATAATCATAACTTTCTGTCACATTTTGTATATAAATTAACCAAAGACGTTAACCCTTAAATTTAAAGATTATATTACAAAAAAAATATGATTTGAATCAATTATCTAATATGCCAAATCGGCAGAATAAAACGCAACCATAAATTTAAACTGAACATTCTATTGCATTTGCAAGTAATATTATCAATCATTTAGAATATTTAATTATCATTATTGATTTTTATTGATTTATATTATATTAATTAATTATTAATTTGCAGCCCCTTATTTATAGAAATGATGTAGGTAATATGTCCAATGGTGAGGTTTCTGGGAATCTGAATTTTATACTTTTCCTATTATGTTCATGTGATTCTTCCCAAATTATAAAACATCATCGTGAGGCAGATTTTCTAAATATTTTATTCTTTGGTTATAAACACAGTTCAAGATTCTTATGCATATATGCAAAAGCTATCAACATATATTCGTAAAAAATCATAATTGATTTCAATTTAACTATTATTAGTGTGTTCATCGACAAGAAGATATAGAAAGTTTTTCTGATGTCAAATGAATTACTAATTTAAGGATTTGTTATTGTATTCTTTTAAATATTACATAAATTCTTACCTTTTATAATATTCAAATTATTATTTTTCATCAAAACAAAAGCATTTTGACAAATATTTTGTAAATAATATTAAAATTACAGTAAAAATTACACAAATAATATAAAATCATGTAAAAAATTCAAAAATGGAGCTGGAAGCCGCACTTGTTTTTATATATGTCCTATTCTTTTACTTACATGCTATATTATGGGAATTATACCTCAATCACAGACAGGTAAGAATAATCCATAGGGTATAATTTGTACTAAAATTCCAAGGATTTTACTCAGTAGATTAAAATGATCAAAACTTGCTGATGAAAATTACCTCAAAATTAGTACTTTCTCTTCATAAAATTTAACTGACAATTAGTTTAAATAAGTCTCACTACTATAATAAATTAATAAACGAATTGTAAGATAATACTCATAAAGGAAAGTAACTACAAGTACATTAATGGCTGGAACTATCAATAATCTATATAACAAACTAGTGGTGCATGGCATCGTGCCTTAATTAAAATTGCTAGAACTTCCCGTACCGAATCTTAATTATGCAAAATCTTGAAAAAAATTAGATTTTTGAGAAATGATATTTTTGAATTTATTTTTCTTATTTTTTTGTATCTTCTTTTGTATTTATTTTGAAAATTTTGAACATTTCTTTAAGCAATTGCGCTGCATAGCTTATTTGAGGTCAAAATGTCAAAGCGCGTTAGCGTCGCGTAGTCGTCTAACGTGTAAGCCTTGGTACGGAACTTATATAACTGTGAACAAAATTTGTACTTATTAGCATAATCTTTATAAAATATTTGATAATACGATGTACATATGCCTAATGTTCGTTTTAGACCGCCAAATAGCATTTTTTGGCACTTTTTGCCCCATATCTCCGGAACGGCTCTACCTGCCATACACATTAATGGTTTGAGCTATCAATAATCTATATAATATAATAATTTTGAAGAACTTCCAAGACTTGGAAAATGTTAATTACACATGTAAATAACTCAACTAGTTAAATATGCATTTAGTTTGAAATGCATCTTATGTATCAAATATTAAATTTTTGATTCAGTATCAGTTTGAATATATTAAGCGGATACGATAGTGTGGCTTTTTGGCTTATTGAAATAAAGAAAATAAAATAATCTAAGTACAATCCAACAATTTAATCAAGAGCTCAAAGGTTCCAACTTGAATTAATACTAATTGACAATATCTATATATAAATTAAGGCAAATTGCTGGAACTTCCCGTACCGTAATTAAAAATCTTGGTGCGGAACCCAAAAAAATTTACACTAAATGTGTACATATTATTAAAATCTATATAAAATATCTGATAATTTGATATGATGTATATATAACATTTTTAACCGCCAAATAACATTTTTTTAACTTATTTTTATTGAGAGTACATAACCGCTGGACCTGCCTCCCCAAAAATCAGTTCTTCATCTTGTCAATACAAGTAAAATGCTTTTTGAATTCTTAAAATCGGACGCTCCGATCTCTTAAAAACTGAAGTACCGTTTTGGCACTTTTTGCCCCGTATCTTCGGAACGGCTAGACCTGCCTTTGCCAAAAACTGATCAGCACGTCTCCTTATTAATACGTATCGAATCTTTTTTGAATTATTCAGATCGGTTGATCGGTGTTCCCGAAATCGTCGACGAAAATTTGTATCCGCGCACACACACACACACAAACATCCATTTTTTCTAGGGTATGCCAAAATATTCAGAAACCTTTGAAACGTAAAGATATATAAAAATTTTCATTTTCGATTTTTTTGCGATTACTACAACTTACTCTACAAGAAGTTAATAAAATATTTAAAAATTATCTTTTCAGATAACGGTATATACAACTACTAGAATAGTACCCAAAGAACTAAAAAATGTTATGAATGAAGATGTTTTCACAAAATGTCGTAATTATTCAATAGAAAAATTAACGTTTTCGACATTTTCGATTATATATCAAGGTATTATTGAACTGGCTAAATTGTACCAGAGGTCTATGCTAAATACATGGTGTACCTCAACCCAGATGGCTTTGAAACTTAATCAACGCGGAATATTAGTTATCAGTTCATTTTTCATCGTGATAGAGATCTGTTCTTCAAAATTATTCTACATGCCTCTTGGTCTTTATCGGGATTTTGTACTTGAGGAAAAATATGGGTTTAATAGACAAACATTGTCGTTGCATATGCTTGATTTGTTGAGAATCACAATATTGCAAATACTGGTAGAGGTACCAATGTCTGCAGCTGCAGTGTACATTATAAATCAAGGAGGTCAATTTATACACATATGGCTATGGTTTATACAACTATTATTTGTAATTATACTAATGAGAATATTACCTACTTTTATTCTTCCAATGTTCAATGAGTTCCAACCAATGCCAGATGGATCCCTTAAAGACTCTATAGCAAATCTAGCGCAAACCGTAGGGTTTCCTTTATCAGAAATATTTATAATGGACGGTTCCCGGCGCTCCAGCCGCGCAAATGCATTTTTTATTGGATCTTTTGGAACCAAACGCATAGTTTTGTTCGACAACCTCTTGGCAAAAGAAAATGACAAAGCTGTGTTAGAGGATGATGAAATTCTAGCAGTTTTGTGCCACGAATTCGGCCATTGGAAACATCGACATGTGATGAAAGGTTTCACGTATCAGCAAATAACTATCTTATTAATTCTAACATTAGTTTGCTCTACTATATCTTATACTCCAATGTACAAAGCATTCGGATTTCCTCCACATCTCCAGTCTGCAATCGTTGGATTTTTTATTATCAGAGGATATATTCTTATACCTTTTTACTTTTTAGAAAATTTGATATCAAAATATTTTGAACGCGCAATGGAACTTCAAGCCGACAGCTTTGCTATCGATATGAATTATGGTCAAGCACTTAGAAGTGGTTTGTTAAAATTTATGAAAAATCATTTTACATTTCCACTAGATGATCCTTTATACTCAATGTGGAACTTTACGCATCCGTCGCTATTAGAACGTATTCGATACATTGATTCGATTCAAAAATTAAAAAAAGAATAATTGTGCTGTACCGATATTCAAGATGTCAATTTTTCATATTTTGTCAAAAAGAGGCTTCTTTCATTACAGTGCAATACTTTAAAATGAAATACATAACTATTTGTAAAGATGTTAATAAAAATTGTAAATATGTTTGTAAAATTATTATTATTCTTATACATACGGTATTGATAGCAACTTTCATTTTAATATTACTTACGTATTAAAGATGCCTTTGACTTTTTGATTTACAAAAGTCAAAAGAAAAATAGAAGGCTTTACAATAGAAGTTTATGTATATTAAGAATTCTGTACGACGGGTATGGTTGTATATATGCAACAAGCCGACTGGCAAAGAGGTTCCGAGTTCAAATCGCAGCACATTGTATAAAAAATTGATTGAAAATGCTAAATAAGTTTTTTTTTAATTTATATAGAAACTTGAGATCCCATGATTAAATTACGCTTGTTTTTTTATAAATGGCAACCCAAACAGTTGTCATATCTCCATCTGGTAATTTTTCATGAAACATTTCTATTTATATTTTCAAGTAAAAACCTATGTCACTACTGCTTGACATCAGGCTGCTTGAAGCGAGATTTATATCCAGTCGCTCTAGCCACTTACCTACATCCCTACTAAATAAGTCAAACTAATATACTTGCAGTTATATTTAAGAGTCAATTGCATGAATTTGTAAATATTACAAATTTATGCAAATTTGTAAATAGAAATTCTATTACGATAATATTTACAAATTTATGCAATTGACTCTACGATTAATATTTTTTATGCAATGGGAAATAACATCAAGAAGTTCGATGTAAAACATTGAATCAAATAGCAAATGAGAATTTTGCAAAAATGAAGAGCCAAACAAAAATATTTGAACATTTATAATTAAACCACTTTTTGTAGATCTATGAGGTTTCAGCATATTCTTCAAGAATATGAACTTCAAGCAAATTCTTATTTAAAAAATGAGAGAAACGGCTTTGCCGATCTTTACCAAAAACTGATCACATTTACAGCTAATTGCTTTCAAAAAGTTTCTAAATTTTCAAAATAGACACATTTTTAACAGAAGTGTTGATAAACATTTCTGTACTTATCTACTGATTATGAAAAATCGACTGGATCATAATCGAGCAAAGCTAATTGAGAAAACGTCGACGATATATCCAATTAATTATAAATGCACTTAGGTTATAATCAAATCATAATTAGATATCAACACATCACAAAGACTTATAAAAAAATATTGTATTTACTGATTGTCCAATAAATAAATAAAATAGAAGCAGAAACTGTGTATGTGTATTGCGTAAGTTAAATTTTTAACAAAATTTTGGTAATGCCGAAATACCGGTAATGAATACCGGACAAAAATCGTCCGAAATCCCGGTATTCGGGATCACGGCATCCAGGTATTATAAGCCCTAATTCAATCAAATCTCAGGTCAATTACTGATTGGACAAAAATGTAATGGTATGTCGCTTAAATCTTTAAAACAAACCTGTCAGAAAAATAATACGAGATTATAAAACATTTGTAAGAAGTATTAACATAAATTTCAACTACGTATCTTCAGTAATATCTCAAACGTTATTTAAGCAAGAAGTCTAAAATCAGCATTCAAACTGGAAACAAACATTATAATTCAACTTTATATCAACGTATTATTTTATCTAAATATTTGTAAAACAATTAAAACTACTTAACATCTTTCTAATTCAATTGCTCTGATATAGTCACTATCTAATTATAATTGGTCCTTCGATAATATAAACAAAGTGTATTATAAATTAATAGAATTCGGCAGCATCTCGGTGGATCACGAGCTTCTATATATCTAACATCTTTTTAATCTATCTTGTGAACATAATGTCCTTGGTTTGGTTTTCACAGTAGAATTAGTAAATGTGAAATTGAAGTTTTGAGCCCCACATACCCTATACATTTCAGAAAAGTTTGCCATTCGCCATTTAAATCAAAATTACGCTTATAGTTATTATGGATTATAACTCCTTCTGACTTAATTTGGCAGTGATATATGTTGCTCGTGTTTTTACATTTTCCTAGTAAAATTTTGACTCATTCAGGAAAAATAGTATCTTCTATTTTATCCCAATTTCACAGGTGGAAAAAGTGACTTGAAGAACGTCGTCAATTTCCTTTAAAATTTGCTGTTGATTAGACAATGAAGTAATGGACCAATTAGAGAATTCGCATCCTATTTCCGAACGTGTTGAAACAGAATATTTTAAATATCCAGAGCCTGTGCAATGACAGTCCCTCTTGAAATAGCGCGCCCTTGGGATTAATTAAGTAAAGAGGGTTAACATGAAGGCTAGCAGAAAATAAGCGGGCGTGGCCAAGATACTCGACCAAATTGTCGAAGGGGTGGAAAGCGTTAAATAAAATTTCATTATTGCAAATTGCTACGGAATTTTATTGCGTATTTTAATTCAGTAATACTCGATGGACCGAGACGAGAGTTTTAATTATACGTTGCAAAACACGGTTTTAGAGCATGTCTTAGGTAATGGAATGAGTTCCACAATATATAAC
This sequence comes from Ctenocephalides felis, assembly GCF_003426905.1. NCBI lineage: Eukaryota > Metazoa > Arthropoda > Insecta > Siphonaptera > Pulicidae > Ctenocephalides > Ctenocephalides felis. The sequence continues at coordinate 17,283,724 of NW_020539725.1, forward strand.
ATGATGCAGTAGTCGTTCATATTAGTCGATATGAATTACTAAGTATAGTGTATTTCATCATTAGATATCAACACATCACAAATTCTCATAGAAAATTATTGTATTTTATGATTGTCTAATAAATAAATAATTCTATATGAACGATTTCTAAGAATCTGCAAAGTACGCATAAGAAAGAGGTCATCCACAACTAATATTATCTATTTTTAGACTATCACTCGATGATTTGTCTTGTAAATTTTCGTTGTAATGAAATAATAAATAAATACAAATGATTGATAGGAAGATATACAATATAAAAAATTATAACGTGTTAAATTTTCTAACAAAAATATTTGTAAGTAGAGCAAAAAAGATTTATAACCAGCCATCACCTTGATTCATACGACTTTGCTATCAGGAGATAAATGCCAATGTTTGAAAATTGATAACAAAAGTATTTTCTTTCAGTGTTATTTGTTTTGGTAACCTTTAAATAAGCTTATATGTAGTTGGCGTAAAGAGGACCAACTAAACCTTAACACTGGCAAGGCATAAAAAATAAAAAATAGTAAATAAAGTAAATTAAATAAAATAAACAATATTACAAAAGATAGACTACATTAATAATTTTGCAATGTTGCTGATAAAAATTTCTAATGAAATGTAAGTTCAAGTTTACATACACTGCGATCTTTGTAAAAAATGAACACGGGTATTTTTCAGGAAAACTCGTTTAAAAATAAAAATATGTAATTTGATTTATATTCATAATTATTATTTATTTAATACGCATTAGGTGTGATGCGACGGGAATGGCTCAGTCAGTAACGTGCCCAACTCAAATGCCAGGGTCACTCAGTTCAAGTCCTGGCACTGACATTGAATTTTCATTTGATTGTTCGTTTGAAATGGAGTGAAATTAAAAGTTAAGAAAAAGAGGAAGGGTTAGAAGAAAAAGAAAAATGAATAAGTCTATATTGGATAGCATGAGATATCTAAAATATAGTATATAATATAATACAGATAGTATAGAATGTAAAAAATGATTTTGTGGGTATGGCTAATGCTCTAAGTAAGGGGTCAACAAAAATAATTAATAAAATAAAAAAGTGTACTCACATAGTTAATTTGGCTTTGACAGTATAATTAGTGAAAGTCAAATTGGAATTTTGTACCCGCCTACCCGAATAAAAATGATCTAAATAAATACATTAAGTTTTCTTGCACAGAATAAAGACATAATTCCTTCCATCATACAATACTTGTTTATATTTACTAAAAGTTATGAATTAAATTTATTGGATGTTTTGCGGCAATTTACTATATATGTCCATGATCTATCAATATTAAATAACTGAAAAAAGCTATTATTCAATATATTTAGAATTGAATATTCCAGGTATAATGCAAGCCTTTATAAGCTATCTATAAAGGTAATAAGAATTGCTATATGTGTGTGTATGTGTTAATATCAAATTTCAAGAGAACAAAAAGATGTTATTCCTGACAAGATTAAGTCGAAAAAGTAAAACACTTTAATTCCAGATTACTAATTAGCAACATTTTATTTACTCATATTTAAATAATATATTTTGAAATTATTATGTCAGCAGTCGTGGCATTACAATTGTAACTAAAAATGTAATATATACCTCCCGTAACTTGGATGTACTTGTTAAATAGAATTTGCATATATAATTCCCTCATTATTCTAATATTATCACCCGCTGCAATAAGAATTTCATCATGATAAATACGTTCTTGTTGCAAATGACTCAAAAGCATCATGTAAATTAAATGCGAATAATGAAATAACTTAATTATTTTCATGAAGTATAACGCCGTTAACACCATTATATGAGGAGGAATAAGTAGAAAATGTATTCAAATGAACGATTTGATCTCCTTCGAAAGAACGTAGATTACAAACTACATAACTCGGGTTCGATACCCAACTAGAGTAGCTTGATATCAAACAATATTAATATTTGGTTTTTGCCTGAGACTAAGATACACACACACACACACACACACACACATATATATATATATATATATATATATATATATATATACGAGGTCTGTTCAAAAAGTTTTCGTAATTTTCGTTTTTTCAAAAAAATATTTATTTATTCGTCTACATTAATGTGGTCCCCTTCAAAGTAGTCCCCCCCAGATATAATACACTTATGCCAGCGTTTTTTTCAATTTTCGAAGCACCCTTGATATTCACTTTTTGATATGTCCTTGAGCACTCTCGGCGATTTTCTTCAATCGACGAAAACCGCCGTCCTTTCATGGGTCTCTTCAACTTTGGGAATAGGAAAAAGTCACACGGAGCCATATCTGGTGAATTTTTGCACTTTGCAACACTTTATTTCATTTTTTACGCAAAATTTAATACAAATTCTTTGACTTTTTCAATTCTTCCATTGTAAAAATCGCCGAGCTCAGAAAAACACGTCGAACCTTAGCGACTACCACAGACAAAGTAAACAGTGAATATAGCTGAAAATTTCATCATACTTTAGGGGCATGTATACCAACACAATAAAAAAAAAATTTGACAATCAGACACTCCAGACCCGCGAAATTTAATTATTAGTAATTCCGGGTACTTTTTGAACAGACCATGTATATATATATATATATATATATATATATATATATATAGTTTGCATAAAAGAATGTTCGTTAACAATCTAAAATCTTCCCCAACTTCTAAGAAAATCCCGTTCTACACTGAATTATTAATATATCTAAAGGAGCGATACAAGAAAAGCTTTATCGGCTCTGACAGAAACTACTCGTGACTTTCCCGTGGGACATTTTTCGAAATTCTGTCCGTGCTTTCATCTCTATCGAAGATCCCAATTCTGCACTTGAGTTGTCTGGATCGGTGCATTTTGCTACCAAATGGTGTCTGGTCACCTTTTACACGAAAAGGTGCTTCCTGGCACAGAATACTGATGACCATACAGTCTACGTTGTAAATATCAAATGGTTAATATTCGTCTTTTTATAAAGTTATATTTTTAAAGTACTATATAATAACTTATGGTGTGTAGGGCATCGTGCCTTAAGGCAAATCGCTGGTGCTTAGATAGAATTAAAATTTAAATCCAATTTTTTTTCAGTATTCAAAAAAAAATTGGAAATGAAAAAAAAAATTGTTTTTTTGTTTTTACCCAAAAACAATCTTTTCTTCAATACAAGAAAAGATTTTTTGCATCATTCAAATCGGTTGCTTCGCTCTCTCAAAAACTGCCATTTTTTGCACATTTTATGGATTGAATGTTTTTTGAATCTGCACTCGTTGCTTAGTATCTCCAAAACAGTTTTACCTGCATTTGCTAAAAACTAATCAACACATCTCCTTGTCAATAGAATCGAATGTTTTTTGAATTTTTGAAATCGGTTGATCTGTGCGCTCGAAATTGTAGACGAAAAATTGTATCCACACAAAACACCCATACAGTCACACACACACTCATTTTTTTTTTTTTTTTTTTTTAATTTTTATTTTTAATAGCAATCAGAATACATGACTATTCTATGACCTATTTGGCTTATGTCATTCACTCACACACATACACACACACTTGCAAACACACATATAAATTTATCGGATCAATATTACAATCATATTTAGAGAATCACTTCAATAAATGATTCAATTATTCTGTTCATATTATCTAAGGTTCCTCCATATTATCTTCGGGCAACTTCTTCTTCAGTCTTCTTGAAGTTGATGTCTCAAGAAGCTGAGAGACTATATTGTTTGAATGATGTTGTAGTTTTTGAAAATGTTTTATACTGTTGATTTGTATTATTTTGTTTATAAAATCAATATGAAGATCGTCGTGTAAAGTTTTGTTACTAACAAACCACGGAGCATCAGTAATCTGCCTCAACATTTTCGATACACACACACTCATACATCCATTTTTTCTAACATAAGGCATGCCAAAATGTTCAGAAACTTCTGATACTTGAATTTACGCAAAAGTTTTCATTTTCCATTTTTGGACAATTACTATAACTTTAATTAAACTAGTTTAAATAAATTAATTTAAAAAATAAATTAAAATATATAAAATGCTAAATTTTCTTCTCTAATCTAATCTTCCTTAAATTTTAGTAGTCCTGCTCCAGGTCGATTATCTTCACGTTATCATAAGCATATTTTCTTCAAGTATTTAAAACTTGCATTACATAATATTAGTGTTAGCCTTAATATCGTTTTTGCTTTGAATTTTACCGTAATTAATTTATTTGAGATAATTCTAAGATTTCAATTTGTTTTTTGTAATTGGTTCAACCCTGTATGCAAAATATTTTATATAAAATATAATTATATTTCAAAAATTTGGATACAAGACTTCACAAAAGCATCACAAAAACCAAATCGAAACTTCATTTTTTTACAGTAAAATATGAAGCTAAAACGATATGAAGTCTAGCACTAATATTATGCAATTTGATTTGAAATAACTTGAAGAATAAATGTTTATTTAGAAATTAAATTAATAAATTATAAGAGACACAATCTTCGGCGCAATACGTCAAATAAAAATAGTAGAAATTTACATAATCTTTTTAATGTCCATAGGTTTTAACCAGAAAACTAGTGGTGTATGGCATCGTGCTTTGAGGCAAATTGCTGGAACTTCCTGTACCTTAATAAAATATTCGAGGAATATTAAATGCTTTCAAATAGATTATTATAAATAGCGTAACTTGCATTATTCTTATTTTATAAAGTAAATCAATAAAACTTAATCGGATTTAAAATAAAGAACATTATCTAATATTTCTAAGTGATATATAAACTGAAGTGTAAAGTTAAAATTATTTATTTGAAGTATTATATATAAGTGATGTTTAGAACTTTAGCTAGAATTAGATTTAAAATACAAATTATTTTTCGATATCCAAAAAAAAATTTTTTGAAAATTAAAAAAAATAATTGGAATAAAAAAAATCTTTCTCCAAAAGCAACCGTTTCGTCAACACAAGCAGAAAGTTTTTTAAATCATTCAAATCGGATGCATAGTTCTCTCCGTATCTGCGAAACGGCTGGACTTGCCTTTGCCAAAATCTAATCACCAGTTTCCCCATCATTACGAATCGAATATTTTTCATGTGAAATATGAATGGATCATTCAAATCGGTTGATTCGTTCTCTTAAAAACTGCCATGTTTAGCTTTTTTGTCTCCTCATCAATCGTAATCGAATGTTTTTAAAATCAAATCGGATGATCCGTACGCCCAAAATCGTCGACAAAAAATGTCTCCATACATACACACACACATGAACACACATAAATTTTTCTGAGGTATGCCAAAATGTTCAAAAACCTCTGAAACGTGAAGATATGAAAAACTTTTCATGCTCATTACTAAAACTTACCCTACGGGAAGTTAAAAAACAGAATATAAAATAAACAGGTATTATGAAAATCGCTTTGGAAATAATAAAATGAATTTACTTAAATGATATTTGAATTAGATCAAAACTGGCGATGTACAATAAAATTTTACTATACAAGGTAATCCTCAAAACAGTTTGGATATATGGCATCTATCTATGGGGTGCTGCTAAAGTCAGTAACATACAAATAATATAACAATTCCAAAATAAAATACTGAGACAAGCAATATCCGCGCCAAGGTATGTACTGAACATGGTTAATTCATCAAGACACCAATATCCTCACAATCAGTGAAAAAATTAAAAGGAGTGCCCTTAACTTTAAAAGCAAAATTGACCATCATCCAAATGAACTGATAGCGAGACGCCGCAAATAATATAAGACTTAAAAGAAAGCATTTAATAGACCTAACACTTTAATCAATAATAAGTTGTTCTACCATATTATCTATGATAGGTGTGTGTATGTATGTGTATAGGTAGTCTCTGTAATGTACTTTGTTTATAATTGTATGTATATATTTGAGTTCTTTTTTCTTTATAATACCAAAATTTAGTTAAGATTTAATTTAGTACATTAATAAAAGGTGAACCACTGGGTTTTCCTTTTAAAATTTTGTGTAATTGTCAAATTAATTACTCAATGTTTTCTATATAAGACAGATTGTAATTTATAAGAAATAAAAAAATAAAAAATGATATTTGAATAAACACACCAGATAACTTTCGTATAAAGATAAACAATTTTTCAAAACTCCATTCAATTTATGTTCATTAACGATTATTTCATGATTCTTCATCAACAAACTCAACCTTGTATACTAGACGACTAAGCCATATCTTAAGTAAATACAAAATTACTCACAAATGTAAATTGACAACCTTACCTGATACTTCTTTTTCACCACATTTTTGTCACTTAGATTCTTTGATCACTTAATTAGTGTTATTTGTTAATTATACACAACTTTACAAAATTATAGTTTCAATTGATTAAATCCAAATCCGTCGGGTCATGTTCACTCAATCATTCCCAAAATAAAACTAAACTAACTCAAACTGGTGTTTCGGCCATATTGGCATATATGTCACCTACACTAGACGAAGAAACTATTTATCAAAGACACTATGACACCCACAAATGAAAATGGACAATTAATGTTATTATTTGAAACTGATAAAATTATACCACAGGAATTTTCTAATCGTCACCGTACAAGACAAATATGCGTAATATAAACTATATAATTAAACAATATGAACTGACAACTTACTGGTTAGTACCGATGACATTATTGGTACCCATAGATAAACAATTATTGTTGGTACCTATGGAAGAGACTTAAGGCTGTTGCACACAGTCGATTTTCATAATCTTTTATGATAAGAGTTTTAACTAGTGGTGTATGACATAGTGCCTTCAGGCAAATTGCTGGAACTTCCCGAACCAAAATTAAATCAATCAGAGGAAAAAAATCAATAAGCAATAAATATTGATTAATGATTAATAACAATTGTTTTGAATATTTTGAAATAGATAATTATAATTACTATATACTTTGTCGGTAATATATCATACAAATTGTAACAAAATTAATACTCATTTTTTAAAATCTGTATAAAATATCTGATAATTTGATGTGCATAAGTGCATATGTCAATGATTATTTTTAACCGCCAAATATCAATTTTTAACTTCCCGTAGTGTAAGTTATAGTAATCTCAAAAAAAATCGAAAATGAAATTTTTTATATATCTTTACGTTTCTTTAGGTTTCTTAATATTTTGGCATACCTTACAAAAAATAGATGAATGTGTGTGTGTATGTGTGTATATGTGTGTGTATGTGTGTGCGTGCGAGGATATAAATTTTCGTCGACGATTTCGGGATCACCGATCAACCGATTCGAATAATTCAAAAAACATTCGATCCGTATTGAAAAGAAGACATGCTGATTAGTTTTTGGCAAAGGCAGGTCTAACCGTTCCGGAGATACGAGGCAAAAAGTGCCAAAAACAGTAACTCATTCTTCAAGAGAACGGAGCGTTCGATTTTAATAATTCAAAAAACATTTTACTTCTATTGACAAGATCAACAATATGGTTATGGACTCTCAATAAAAATAAGTTAAAAAATTATCATTTGGTGGTCAAAAATGTTTTTTGGACATATGTACATCAAATTATCAGATATTTTATATAGATTTTAAAAATGTGTACACATTTTGTGTAATTTTTTTGGGTTCCGTAATAATTGTAAAATTTTTAATTACGGTACGGGAAGTTTCAGCAATTTGCCTTAAGGCACGATGCCATGCACCCCACTAGTTTTTTACTTTTTCCTCTGTATCTCCAAAACCGCTAGACCTGCCTCTCGAAAAATTTAATCGGTTCTTCGTTTCCACAATACAAGTGTCTTTTTAAGCATTAAAATCGGACGCTCTGTTATCTCAAAAACTGAATCACTATTTCTGGAACTTTTTGCCCCGTATCTTCGAAACAGCTGAACCTGCCTTTGCCAAAAACTGATCAGCACGTCTCCTTATCAATAGAAGACAAATATTTGATTAGAAGAATCATTCAAACCGGTTGATCGATGCGCCTGAAATCGTGGACGAAAAAATGTATCCAATTGAATTATTATTACATACACCCACAGACACACATACATCCATTTTTATAAGGTATGCCAAAATGTTCAGAAACCTTTGAAACATAAATATATGCAAAAATGTTCATTTTCGATTTTTGTGCGATTACTATAACTTACCCTAAGGAAAGTCCGTGGAAATCTTTGAATATTTATAAAAATAAAATGGCAAAGACTTTGTTAAAATGAAATAAAAACCGTGCATGGATATCTGTGAATATTTCATAAAAATAAAACGGCACAAACTTTGTGAAAAAATCAAACTTTGTAAAAAAATTATATGTTCAAAAATAAAACTTTGATAAAAAATCCGTGGATATAACTAAACTAGATATTTTTGAATATTGCATAAAATAAAAACAGCAAAAACTTTGTGAAAAAATTGTGGATGATGTCTTTGAATATTTCACAAAAATAAAACGGCAAAACCATGACTTTTTGACGAGAAAAATTGTTTGATTTGAGTGAAAAACCATGGATTATAGTCTTTGCTTGACATGCTGCTGTGTTTGCCTTTGCTTCAAGATTTATCAGTGTGAATTAAACTATTGAAATTTTTAGTCTTTGATTGAATCTAGTACATTAGCAAGTAATTTTTAATTTTTTGACACATTTTTATTGAAAGTGAAAGAAATATATTCTATCAATAGTTCAGTGGCACTATTGATGGGCACACTGTTCCGTACAGCAGCGACACTCCTGCGGAAAACACTCCCGTAGTCAATGTGATTTGAATAGAAATTCTTACTGAAATTACATATTTAAATGATAGCATTTTTTATATTGAACTAAAAAGTTTCATTAAGAATCCTGAAATAAAATGGCTGTAAAAAACGGGAGTACAGGTTCCAAATAAAACACATAATATATTTTATTCATTATCGGTACACGATAATGGTATATTTTATATTCTCAAAAGTTCATATCTGTAATGGGTGAATGTATAATAATTACATTTACATATATAAAAAAGCTATACGAAGCTTCATACCTTATACGGTGTAATCATATCTCAACATTCTATATTATTAATTTTCTTCTCAAGTACAATCATGAAAATTCAATAAATTTACTTCCAATTTTGATGTTTCATATTCTTAATTTTAATATATTAAATTTTGAAAATGTCAAAAATTTTATTTTAGCGACTAACAACTAAAAATCAAGCGTATAATTAACTAAACACAAAAATTAAGGAAACATAGCGCTTTTTAAGATCTACAAGTTTTTGTGTTGAAATGTATTTTATACACAATCAACATAATGATATTAAACTTAATTATACAGTAACTAGAAGTAAACTAATTAGAATTGTAGGTATGATTTTGTATGGCAAAGTGAATAATGGATATTACGTTTTAAACTAACATTTAAAATTATATATAGTGAACAACATCACTTTATAAATACTTCTTCGTGAGTTTTTGGTTATTAAAAATTAAATGTTAAAATTTCATATATTTTAAAATTTTTTGAACAGAAAATTGTGATCTCTTAAAGAAGTATTTGTAAAAAAAAGATGCAGTTGTAATTGATTTAAGTATATGAATATCTTGCTTAAAATAAACAATAGATCATAGTTTTTAAAACTGTTCAATGAGGTATTCTGATAGAATCAAAATCTGTCGCCCCACATTGATGGTTTTGTACATTTCTTCTATTCGATGCCATTCACCTTAACAGGTATTTTCCAAAACAATCCATTATGAAATATTTTATAAGATAAATTTATATTTTATATATATTTTATCAATATATTATAACACATATATCAATATTGTGCATTGCAGAAAAGAATTAAATTAAATTTATTGTATTTCATATTACAATTTCTTACATCAGCAATTAGCAAACCAATCGATCGACGAAGCTAGAAATTTGTACATTTATTTTTTGTTTATGAAAATTTTTCAATTATAAGTCGAGGTACGCATTGACACTTTTGTTAATAAACCCGTAAAAATAAAACTCTGTCGATTTATACGCAATTGGTTTGCCATCATATCATTTTACATATACATATTTCATTAATAAACCATATAATAATCAAGCAAAAATATCATGTGATAATATAAAAGCAAAGACGCTTAATAATTATGAAAAATTATACTAATAGAATTAACTAAATCTATGTGACATTATCTTTAGAACACACATATTCTACTTAAACATAATATCAATCCTAAATGTTAACAAAAAAGATACATAAACGCAAAGAATATTCTCAAATCAAATGCATCTGACTTTGTTAGTAAACTTAAATATTACAATTTAATCTTTATAGTGCATTCTATGTGTAGTTATATACTTTGCATATATTTCATATCATTTTGTTAAATTCATCAAATCTTTGTTTCATTTTCCTATCACCTTCAAAATCATTCTTATATTTAGGTACTGAAGTATTTAGAAATTCATTTCATACGAGAAGACTATATTTAACTTATAAATATTAAATTAACTATGAAATATGAATGAACAAAACTCTTTTTTGCACTATTTATCAACTAAAAGGCTTCTATGGACATCTCTTTTCCTATAATCTATATATTGACTTTGATGAAATAAGTTATTGTTGCCAAAAATACACATGTGTTCTTTACCATCAGGGCGTTAGTAGTACATAAGAGAACACGAACTTCCTAGTCTATATTTTAGTGATTTAAATTAAATTTATTAAACTGATGATGAGTCCCGGAACCATACTATTTAATAAATATTGCAAAAAAGAGTGTTATTTGTTCATATTTTATAGTTAATTTAATATTTGATCCACTCATAGTTTTGGATATTGAGAAAATACTATAAGATATTTCAAAATATGATATTTTAAAAATATCTAATGTACAAATACAACAATGGTAAATAATCATCTAGAAATATGAAAGTTTTGTATACCTTGATATTTTTATTTAAATATGTATATAATCTTCTCGCATCAAAATTGCTAATTTAAGTAACCAAAAAAAACCTTAATGATGTTCAACAAACTGAAGTCGTATATTTATAGTGTATAATTTCTTTATTGCTTCTCTGAACCTTTCTACGAGTAAAAAATGTTATTTTTATTTCTAACTATCATATAGTTGATTTGGCAGAATATTCATATCATATACTTCAGTTACAACATTTACCACTTTCTTATTAGCAAAAAATCTTGAAAACAAACGCAACCGCTGAAACAACTTATCGGTAATAACTTTTAAACTATGACTGATTACGTAAATCTAATCAAGGAATATATCTATATACTACATTAACACAATTATCGCGACCCACATTTTAAAAACCATTACTGCATCATAACGAAACACCGAACCGAAATCGATGTTAAATGAATTTCCTTACACGAATTGAATAGATTTAATATGCAGTAAAATTTATAGAAACATTGTAAAAAGTGCATTTCATATACAATGTTAGATAATTAATAGATAGTTTACATATTAATTGAAAACAGCAAGGGAGCTCATAGAGTTACTATAAGGATAACTAATGATAAGCTTATTTTTTACGTAATGTAATTTAAATGAAAATTTACAATGATGATCATGATGGTTAACGTTTTAAAATATCCGATCATGATAAGTAAATAATTCAAATAAATCATATCGAAAATTGGTTTCCAAGATCGAAAACATCTACTAGGCCAAAGCGATTATCATTTAAAGTAACTTCATATCACTATGTGCATACTCTTATAATCTAATTCTATATTTACGTAGTTTAAACTATAATTTATTCCTCCTTTCCAAATCATTGTCATGTTAAACTTCGGGTTCAAATCTCCGATAAAAAAACCGTAAGTAACATAGGGTTGTTATGGCAACGCCATTTTAGACGTCATTTTAGACGCCATTTTTCATATAAATTGGTAGTAAAAATTGTCCAAATGCTATGCGATCAGACGTTCCACATATAAAACCTAACTTCACGTTTTTGTTATCATGGCACATTAGAAATATGCAGTTATGAAAACATTCTTTTTGAGGTTTGCACGTTTTCTAGGTTAGGTTTTATATGGGAAACGCCTACACAGCAAATAGCATTTTTAATACCAATTTATATGAAGAAACGACCGAAACATAGCGTTGCCATAGCAACCTAAAGCCTCTTTATCTCGAAATATAAAAAATGATGTAACTCAAGAATTGTAAACATTATTGGTCAAAAATATGGAAACGAAAAATAAAAGCTCGAGAATAATAAAATGATTCGCTTGTTTACCAAATATGGAAATCAGTATCAATTTATTAAAACAATGATTATTCATCAAGGAATGAACATTACCAATCCGCAAATTCCCAAATCTTAAGTAATTTATAGACGTCATACCAACCACGAACTTACAACCTACAACTTATTTTAAGTAAATCCATTCTTAATCTAAAATGCCAATATTTAGAGAGCGGCAAGTTCTCTGAATTAGAAGCCAATTATTATTACGTTTTATACGTACACAAATACTTTTCATTTAAAAATATTAGTATATATTTCATCATCACAATGTATTTTTAAGCCAATTCTTAGTAATATCATATAATGTTAAATTTAGACACGAATCAAAAATATTTTACATACTTTACACAAATTTAATTTTCAATATCAGTAAGTATACTTTTATCGTTATAATTTTTATCACGCATTTCCAATATTTACATCTAACCGTAATACAAAAATTGTAGATCCTTATAGTTCCGTACATCTAATATATAACTTAAACCCTATACTCCCCGAAGATTAGTAACCAATAGTAACAAAAATTAAACAAAAAATTTAAAAATTGAATAAACATGACTCAAAAATTTTAAAGAACTAAAATAATCATTTTAATAAAACATAACTTAAAAACAAACACATTAATATAAACTTAAAAAAAGACAATAAATCTTTTAATTTGGTTACTAATCGACAGCACAGCCAGATTTAACACTTACAACAATAAAAATTTCGTAACATGCAAAAACTATCTTTAAATTTAATGTTCAATATATAAAATTAATGAATATGCCAATTTTTTTTAAATTTTTTTGTCATTTTAGTGGCTTCCTACTCTAACCTTACTAACTAGAATTCTGGTACGGTGTAAACTTATACTTTATAAATTTTGACTCCAGAAGAGTTTTTCAAATAAATAGTATTTTTTTTAGTAATAACAAAAAAATCAGATTAAACACCGTACAGATTTCTCTTAACCAATCTATTATCTCAGATACGCTCTGCATATACACTGTTGGGATCATAATTGAGATATTTTTCTACAGTATCAATAAAAGGATTGATAAATTCAATAATAAAAAAAACTGAGAGAAATATATAAAGTTTGCACATCCTACAGTTGCAGTTAAGTTTATTTAAGGGGCGGGGGTAGCTCAGTCAGTAATGTGCCCGACTCTCACAAGCCAGCGATCGTCCGATGGATCCTTGGTGATGACTTAGAATTTGAAATGTTGTATTAAAATTGAATATAATCTGAATTGTGGATTTGTAATTGCGTGGGAACAAAAACCAGAAGTGAAATTTAAAAAAAATTAATTTCAAATTAAATGGCAAATATTCCGATATAATAGAAATGAAACATAGCGTTGTCATGGTAACTCCGTGTTATGGTCCAATCTTCATATAAATTGGTAGTACAAACTATCAAAAAACTATGTTAAACTATATTAAAATTAAACAAACCAGAAGTTTAGCATATAAAACCTAGCCTAAAAACGCAAAATGTTATCAAAAGTACATATTTCTAATGTGCCCTTGATAACACATGCGTAAAGTTAGGTTTTATGTGTAAAACGCCTGCTCACACAACAAATACTAGCTTTTTGACAGTTTTTATCTATAATTCATATGAAGGTACGGCCGTAATATAGAGTTACTGTAACTTTTCTATTTTTTGAATTGGCACATGAATAAAATTAAATTTGTATAAAATTAGAAGTAGGAAGAAAACCAAGATTAAAATTGGAAATTACCAGATTTAGAAGAAAAGAAAAATAAGAAAACCAGTTGTAAAGTACAAAAAAAAATGGATAGAATGTATATTTATATTAGGGTGGTCCTTAATATGGACATTTTCGAATTTCCTTGCTCCCAAGGGCTCAAATGGTTCCAAATTGATAAAAAACAATTCTCTCGAAGTTTTAGCTCTTAATATTGTTTTTCAGATAGTGCGCAATTCAATCAAAGTTTTGTATGGAAATAGCATGAAATTTTTTTTGAAAATTTTGAAAATGTTTTTAGATATAATTTAGCGAGCAAATTAATAAGTTTTATTCAAAATTTGTCGCTAAGTTATACATAATTTTTTTTTTTTAATTTTCAAAATTGTTTCATGCTATTTCCATACGAAGTTTGATTGAATTGCGCACTATCTAAAAGTTAATATTAAGAGCTAAAACTTCCAGAGAATTGTTTTTTATCAATTTGGAACCATTTGAGCTCTTGGGAGCAAGGAAATTTAAAAATGTCCATAATAAGGACCACCCTAATGTATACGGATAGTATGTATAAGGCATATATAATAAAATTGTAAAAAAATGAAATGTTGTAGGTGGCTAAATGCTCCAAGTAAACGAGGCAAATAAAAATGTTTAGTTAATTAAAGTAATCAAAACAGAACAATATAAATCATGGTTCAGAATATAATCAAAAAGCTCAATATTCTATATTTATGAAAAATTTCAGAAAAATATTTAAAGCACTTTTCAAGATAAGGTAGAATTGAATGTAGAGAAATATCTCAGATTTATAATACAACAGTGTTAAAAAGACATCACTAATATGGGTTCACATAATTTTTAACCTTCGTTCTAAACCTACTATATAAAAATTTTGGGTTATAAATATAAATATACATACTGTACAAAAATATCTGTTCTGCTCTCGCAAAAATAATTATGAAATACTTAAATAGGATTCTACAAATTTTGTTTTATAAACTATCGTATCAAATATTTTTAAATTCAATACTGCGGATATAAATATATACATCAATGTTATAATATAATATATGAATAAATATAAAACGTTATCAAGTAATTTGAATTTTGTCGATGCTCTCAATTTTTTTCCTCCTCGCTCCAAACGTTCGTGGTTGATTTGGACGAATATTAAAAATACGCAAATTGTTTGGTATAGATTAATCTTACAATATCACACACGTACACCAAAACACGAACAACTATATCCTTACTTAATTATCCTTACTTTACATAACTAGTAGAATAGATTTATTGGGATCTGAATTAAATTTTGGTAGTTCGTACAAAAACGTATCATATCATATCGTATAAAAATTCGTTCGAAACTTCTACAGCCTTAGACCTATTACTTTATTATCGCAATGGATATCTTTACTTCCCATATTGCTTCAGAATTTTTAAATTTTCAGTCATGGTAATAGAAAATTAATTTTCATCATTTTTAGCAGTACAAGACATAAAATTATGTAATTTTTACCTCATATAGCTTCAACAGACCAAATGATAAATAAAAAAAAATTCAATTTTTCAAATGTAACCAAGTTGAGTAATGCACAATTGCTCATTAAAAATATGTATGATGTGTATATTTTACTTCTGTGAAAATTTCAGTTCCATCAATTGCTTAACTATTAGAAAATGTGCGTTTGTTTGTAAGATTCCGCAAAAGCGGATTTTGAGGTATTACATTTTAACCATCAACAATTTATTATATGAAGTTAATATTTTTTTTGAAAATGTTTTGCTTAAGCTGTAACAATATTTTGAATCAGTCTGTATTTGATTTTATTACTACTAAGGTGCAAAAATATGCGATGTTTTTCTTACTAATTATGTGATATATAGGTGCCTAAATTTATTTTTCTTGACTTGAACACACATTAAAACGGAGTAATTAAATGTTAATCACAACTTTTTTGCATTTCTTTGATATATTTCGTTCCTTCGTGTATAAAAAATATAAAAGTTTCTGTTGTTACTCAAAATAAGGCGTAATTGAGATTTTTATTCATTCGATTTTGTTTGAAAAAGTTAATAAATATTTTCCCAAAATATCAACTCTTTTTTATAGTGCAATATCTAAATCTTTCATCCCTTTTCCTTAACCACTAATACTATTATATCTTATTACAAAAATGCCAATTCTAAATATTTAATATTTTAATATAAGTAATTTCAATTTTACGTAGCTATTTTTCATCACTAGTTTTAAAAAAGTTGGATATCGAAACTCCAAGCGAAAAATGTTCTGGCAAAATTTACCATGTGATGTATTTTGCATACTAAGGAATAATTCCAAGAAATGTATTCCAAGGTATAAATCCAAAAATTACTTTTATATCTTTTTATAAAAACGGATATTTCAATAAATAAAGAGCTGACTATCAATTTTTAAATGTATACTTAGTGGTACGTGATGCATTATTTTTATTTCTGATCTCATCATTTCGTTCAGATTTCCAAAATATTATCAAATATTTTTTACTTTTTTGATATTAATTCATATTGTTATGTTATTTTTGGTCCGCGAACCAGCCTTGCATCGGTGGTCCCGTTTTCGGACTTTTTGAAATCTGAATAGTTTTTCAAACTCTTCATTCGCAAACCCAAAAATTATTATGATACAACGTTCCTGTTCACATTTTTAATTTGAATTATTAACTTTAAATGACTATTTTGGCTACTGTGATTTAGATAAATTTTTCATGATTAAAATGGACCAATTTTGTCGTAAAATAGACCAATGCAATGGCAACGCTACGTTACGCTGCTGTTTTCATATAAAATGGTACTAAAAACTGTCAAAATGCTATGTAGTTGCTTTAACGACTGACAGTTTTAAGTACCATTTTATATGAAAACCCAGCGTAACAGAGCTTGCCATAACATTGGTCTATCTTACAACAGAATTTGCCCATAGTTTGAAAACACTTGTTTTTGTTTACAAATTTAACTTTCAATTTGAACAAAACGTTTATGTAAATTTACAGTTACCACTTTAATTCAGTATATACAGAGGCTATCTCTATTTACAAAAATATTAACATTTAATTCAATACAAAATGAATTCGATACACGACGATATAAAATATATTATTTTGAACGAATGTCCATTATTATTAGGCTGTCTACGTACTAATAAATATTAAATGAACGAATACTTGTTTCGCGTTCAAAGACTAATATAAGCTCAGCAAATTACAAAAATAAATAAGAAATATTAGTCTTTCCCACTAAGTCTTCCAATTTTGATTAGAATTATGCTTTAGATTGGTGTCAGAATATTTCATCTTATAAAATATCCGACAAATATTTTTTTTTTCAATTTTTTGCGAGTTTTCTATAAAAATGTAAACGCACGAATTATAGTTATGCTAAGTAATCGTCATATTTTTCTTAAATTTATAAAAAATCTCAGCGGATCTCGGATGCTTCGGAACTTTTCGAACAATCGTCGAAGAAGGAAGGAAAATTTGGATAGAGTGAAGTTTTATAGAATAGACGAAGAAATATAACTTAATCCTAAAGCAAAAGATAATTTAAGATGAACAAAGATCCGAACCGATATTTTTAAAGATAATCCTAAATTGCACTGGCCCAGAAAAAAGTTGGCTGTATTGGGAGTCATATGTTTTCTAATGTATTTCTTACTACTGAACACAAACCTAAAGACAAAATTGGGAGCCAATCGGCAAAAATGGAGAACAACAAAACCTCGAGTCTATAAATTAGAACCGTAAGAACTTTTCTGCTTGATCATAAAATTTTTATAATTTCTATCGTTTCCTGTCAACGGATTTCTGCACCTTTTTTCCTCTGTAGTATTTCCTTGTTAGTATCTTTTTGAAGCTACCAGCAGTAATTTACAAGCAAATTTTCTCTCAGTTTCCTTTAGACTATCTGCAAACATATTTGCAGTTACCTCAAAATATTTTTGCAAAGTTCTGCTGGTAGCTACAAAATAAGCCAACATTTGAGAAATCCCTTGCACAGGTGATTTAAGGTGAAAAAGGCCAAGAAATGAAAGAAACATGACTAAATTCCAGGTCGGAGATTTTGTCGTTTCATTTTTTGACCCCTAATTTTGGCCTTAGATTCGTGGTCAACTATAGGAAACATATGTCGTCCACCCAATGCAGACAACTATTTTTTAGAACCTGTGTTATAAAACCTATTATGAAATATTTATACAGTGCGATAAATTATGAAAAGAATCAGTTATTGTCGGATCTTTGTTAATAGTAATGATTGTACGAACGCTAGTACCGATCCAAACCAGATAGGCCGTGTTTAAAACTAATCTAATGAATATATGTAAATGTTTAATATTAAATGTTAAATGCTAAGATGATAGTTTATGACTAATATCATTCACACCAACAATCACACATTATATATGTATCTATAAATATATTATAGTTGCGTCGCTAATATAGAGAGAAAAAATCATATCTAAAGAAAAATATTGTACACGATATTGATGCTATAATTGTACACAGGGTGGACTGAAAAGGAACCGTGAAACCTTAGCAAAACTTGTTTTGTTAAAGTAATTTCGCTTTTCGGATACACCTTGCCATTTCAAATATATGTTTATGTATATATATGTGAAGCCTTAGATTCCCCTATATATGACTTATGCATGATAATGTTATAATATAATATTATATCCATAAATATGGCTTATTAGTATCATTAGTATATTGTTGTAACTATTTTATTATTAATTTCGTGTAAGCTGGATACTATAATGAATATACAAAACAATGTTTAATGCGTATAAATTTCACTTGAATAAAATTTTAATAGTTCATAAATGTAATTGCAATTTCAAAATTAAGTTTGCCAAATATATTGCCAGATTTAGGAGCCAAATCTCTGCTAGAACAGACCGCCACATAGCGTTGTTATGGCAACATAACATGGCGTTGTTATGGCAACGTAACAGAGCGTTGTTATGGCAACGTAACATGGCGTTGTTATGCCATCTTACGTTGCCATAACAACGCTTTGTTACGGTCTATTTTATCAGTAAATTGGTCCTTTATTGTTCGAATATTTACTCTGTAAACAGAAATAATGCATGTCGCGAAGAAATATTTGTTATTTTACAGTATCTTCAGCGCGTAATGTTAACCAGTTATGTATTTGTATATTAACAATCATTTATTTAATAATCATCTTCCGTTTATCAAGAAAATTATGTTTATATAATATTATAAAATTTGCAAAAGTAACAAAGGGTTTGATTTGTACTTTTTAAGCAATTATACTACATCTACCACATTGATTTAAATATATATTTTTGAAGTGAAAACAATTATTTAAATTAATTATTATTATATATTCATAGATATTTGTTTAAATGCACATGCCACAAACATTTGACCTACAAATCTCACTGAGTAACCGAAAATTGTAAATATTGCGATCGACAGCAATCGATTGATGTTATATCTTAACTATAATAATTTTGTAGTTCTTTCTTACAGTGAGAAATTAAATTCGACTAGAATGTTAAATTACAAATGTGATTGTCACAATGTCAAATGGCAGTGCAGGTTTCAACTGAGAATTGCCCAAATCGTGTCCTAAGGGCATCTGTCTCAGTAAAGAGGTAAGCTTCGGATATCAAACAAAGTGAAACTACTAAGAACTGAATTATGCTATTAGGTTATATGTGAATATTTAGACCCTATTTATTTAAAATACAAGACGGAACTAACACAACAATCAATAAATGCAATCTTATTCTAGTAGTAAAAATCAATTGAAAAATGAACCAAACCCAGTAATTAATGTCCAATAAAAATTGTAAGAACAATTACATTGTACATCATTCAAATACTATTTTTGTTTGTTTGCTCTCACCATAACGTTTGGCACATAGAGTAGAATACTTGTAACTGTAACTCACTCACTTTTGGTTTTATGAGCAGAATAAGACCGCATTTTACGAAGTAAGTCGAAGTCATCGAAGAAAACCTACAATAAGTACACTATACCAAATCATAATTAAATTTGCAGCCCGTTTATGCACATGGCCAAATTCAAAACGTTGATATAAAATGAGCCAAAAGTGAATTGAACTAAATTTTGTTTTAAATTCGTTGTATCGTGATGAAAGTAGCAGGAGTAATAGTCCAGTCATTTAAGCTTAAATTAGGTAAGAATCTCGGAATTCGAGATACCCAACTGTAAGTCTGTAAATACTTGTATATTGACACTTGAAAGTTGTCTCAAATCCCACATATGGTAGGGTGTACCTGCCATATGCAGGTTTTGAGACAACCTTTAATGTCAATATACAAGTATTTACAGACTTATAGCTGGGTATCTCGAATTCCGAGGTGAACTTACTATAATGACTGGACTATAACGTTTTGCTCTAAGAGTTTACAAGGAATAAATTTAGGAGCCAATTCTTAGATTAAATAGAAATGTTATATTATGGGTCTATAATCGTATAAGTTGGTTGTCAGGAATTGTAAAAAGTTTTTGGATTTGTTGTGCGATCAAGCATTTTACTCTAAATAAACTTCCAAAAGGCACAAATTTCAAATAACAATTTTATCATAAGTGCAACTTTCTGTTGTCATTTTGATAACAAATACGTCTAACCAAAGATAATATTTCGACGTTTGTGACTTTTGGAGGTTAGGTTTCTTGTGCAAAACGCTCTATCGAACTGCAACGACATAGCTTTTTAATAGTTCAGTTCGTTGATTCTATCCCTGGCACATTACAACAAAATAAATTGTAATAACAAGTTTATAATGATGATATAATTGTAATTGAATACATTATTATTAAAGTTTGTAAATATCAAAGAAGTATGAAAAAAAAAGAATCTAGTAAAAGTTTCAACTGGATTTACAAGAAAACGTAATTGTATTAGTAGAAGAAAAAAGGAGATGAATCCAGAAGAAATAAGGATTAAAAAAAATAAGATAAAAAATGAGTTAAAATTGATTAGAATTCGTATTGTTAATTTAAAATTGCATAGAAAGATAAGTAAAAGTTGAATTTAAAAAATAGTATAAAATATGAAAATTAAACATTGATGGTGGCTAAATGCTCCATGTAAGCAAGGCCAATAAATAAATAGAATAATATAAAAAAATGGTTCGTGATTACCAACTCATACGATTAGAGACCCGTAAAATATCATTTCTATTTTATCCAAAAATTGGCCCCTTAATCGTAGTATACTATCCTATAACTCTGGGCATGTCGTTAAATTTAAGTTTTCCCCAAAATTCATCCTCCCCCGATACAACGATCGTAGTCTACTTATTGTTACAGAAATAATATATTCAAGACTTATTCCAACGAGAAACAGAAATGACTAAGATTTTTCACATTCAAGGGGAATGCATAAAATTTATGATAATTATTAACACGATTAGTTTAAGATGGCGATATGTAGATTGTACATTCAATTCCACTAAAAATCAATCAACTCTCAATAAATATTAATTACTCTTAAAACTAACAGAACATAGATAAGTTAAGCACTAGTTCGTAGATACTAAAACGATTATGATTAGAGAAAACATCGACAACTTACAATTCAGTTAAGTGATATTTGTTCAGTTATGTACTGACTTTTGTAAACGATACACTATTTAAATATATTTTTCAAAAAGATTCGGTTATCCAAGAAAACCGTGAACTGAAACCTAATATTGGCAAATATTTTTGTACGACATTCGTTCTATTTCATTGTTTTGGGAAAGGCTTTTATATCTATGGGCATTAATATACAATATTACTTTATATCAAATATATTGGAAGATGTTGTTTCTATAGCTATATAATACTCACTCAGAACGTATTTATTTTTTTTATAAAAATTTGTTGTGTCGAGGTAAATTTATGGTTATTTCGTAAATCTTAATATTTTATTTATTTGAATCGGTTCTGTCTTTTAAAATTTCATTTATTATCGGCATAAAGATTTTTCACGGACGTATTTTAGGTTATAGAAATTTTATTCACTAGGATTATTTATATAGATTCATTTGCTTCAAATAGTATTATAATTTTGCAGTACATAACATTCACAATAACCAAGCATCCGACATTGTCCGTTTGCACCGTTGGAAATAGATGAAAAACTATATTATTTTAGAATTTTATTTTTTAAAGATTTGATTACCAAAAATATTATTGTAAGAAAATCGCTTTGTCGCCTTCATCAACTGTTTTTTTTCCTGGATAATTTATTAACTTTCAAAATTAACGGTACAAACGGCCGCAGACGGAATATAACACGAAGATATATGTAGTATATTATATTTTAATTTATCATAAGTTTAAAGTCATCGCAAAGATAAAAATTTCTTTTGTACGTATTCATCATCAGATGATCTGAAAGTGAGATAACTTTCTTTGTTATCTTTTTTTTATATGCATGCATACCTGGCACCTGTTGACTTTGTATGCATAATTAGAGGAAAAAATAATATATTTAATGAAATAAATTTAATAAAAATAAAAATTATAGTACTTCACTGAAAAAATCAGTATTAATTAAATTAGCAACAAACAAATTATTCAATTAGTCATTATCATAAAAATGATTGTAAATTTTAAAAATATTGATGTAAATTAATATCTACAGTAATTACACACTTTTACATAAAATTGTTAAATTTATATAAAAAAATTGCAACGAATTGAATACACAATGTAAAAATAATGGAATTAATGAGACTTTTTTTAAATGAATATAATTGTCCCTTATAAAAATTATGCTTACAAAGTAAACCAGAGCAACAATGCACAAAATAGAGAAAAATAAAAAATGACGAAAATTCTTATTTTTGCGATATATAATTCCGTAAGATATTTCTATAATATATATTTAAATTCTATTTTATATAATTATTACTAATAAATTTTTTATATTTATCTTTGTATTATATTTGAATCAAAATATAATATGAATTACTTTACGTGATTTGAATGGTTATGATAAAATTATATGAAAATTTAATTTTTAACGTTTATTTTTTTAAGTGAAATATTTTGAAAATTAAATTATGTAAGTCAAGTAGTAATTCATAGTATAGTTCAATTCCTTTCCTACTTTTTAGTGTTATAAATTTAATTGGCAAATTTTTAATAATAAAGTTGTGAAGATTTCAAACAGCAAAAATGAGAAAGTGAAATGTTTAATTAATTTTTTTAGAAAAAAAAACTTATATAAAGTTGATCAATCTCCACAATATTATTATAAGTGATATATAGTTATAGTTAAAACGTTTTGAATTTTTTCAGCGACAGAGAATTGTAGTTCAATTTAGAGTTTTAGCCATTTTTAAAGTGTATTTTCAATTTAATGATTTTTGGCATATTTAGATGTTGTCAATTGAACTAACACGTTCTGCTAGGCATTTCTGAATCCCTGAATGACTAATTTTCAATATCTGTGATTCATAAAATACATTTATAACTATGCACGATTATTAACTTTTATGAAAACAAAGTTAAATTTTTAAGACAGAAAAACCAAATTTTTGTAATACAGTAGAAAAACCAAAAAGAAATATCCGGCAATCTTACGACCATTCACACACAATCATACCCGTGATGATTTGATGATTTTTTATAAATGTTAATTTTTACAAAAAAACGATGACGATGGAGGCAGTTCTTTTAAAGTTTGATCGGTATACCATTATTAATTGGCAACTATGTGTATATTCATTAAATCACTAAAATTATTCGAAACACGAAGAAAGTTTATAGATGTATATTAATAACTACTATCATAGCTCGTATAAAAATGATATATTATTTTTTCTTATGATTAAATTTTAATTTTAGAAACCTATAACGCCTAGAAATTTTACAATATAAATGCTTATATAAATATAGAACTCCTAAATTTTCGAAATACACCTATGATTTTTATTTAATGAGACATATATTTCTATACGCATGTGTATATGAATAAGCAAAAAAGCCATCGCTCGTCTCCATCAAACTGTCGTCTGTTTTTTGTCAAATATATTGTTTTCTAATTTCCTTGAAAAAGTTATTGTTCATCTTTCATCGAAATGAATTATTCTTATTCAATTCGTATATCTCGTTATAATTATACATTTCTGTACTTCATCTCTACAAAATCCATTCACACAATAAAAACAACCTGAATAATGTAATTCCAAGCCTGCTTATTGGTCGCACACAGCATAAATTCTTAGCTTTATTACCTTAATGTGTAGTAGTATCAACTATCTAATCAAAAATTCATTCAATATACCGACAACAACAAATGGAGATAAATTTTCATAAATCCTATACAAAGTAAAACACATTAGAAAATTTATTGTTTTTACACATCACTAAATCGCATGTACCTAATATTAGAAATAGAAAAAATCTTAACGACTAAATATGTTTCAATATATATTTATATATATAGAATCTATATACTACGAATTTATGTAAAAAAATTGCGCGAATCACATAGCATCTAACTGCCGACACGCCCGTCTCAATTTTTTTTCAAAACACAAGTTTTTCTTCGACTTTCTGTACTTCTCATTATCAAAACGCGGATAGGGTTTAATCTTATTCAAAACTTTTGCATATTAACCTCTAGTATGATACCTAACTTATTAAAAATTAATATATTCTAAGAAGAACAACATAACGGTTCAGTTTGAAAACGCTCACGTTGTCCTTATAACAAAAATATTCAGTAATTAATTCAAACCTAGAATTATCTAATAACATAAAATATTTCATATAATAGGTTATTTAAATATAAATTGGTGCACTAAGATAAAAATATGAACGAAAACAAACTTCAACAGAACAAAACTTATCAACACTAGAATTTGAATTATTTTAAAACAATCGTGGCTGTCGCACTGCCATGCCGCTAATGAATATCAGTCCGTCGTTTGTTCACCGCTTTTTAATCAATTAATTAATAAATTCATATAAATACATAGTACATCGCCATATACAACCATCGCCGTTTGAGGAAAATCTTCTTGATGTTATTTGAGTTCATTGAGGTAGCAATTAATTGTTTTAGATCACTTAATTACACTCATTATCAATACATTAACTGTTTAATAGACAAATCTCATTCGAAAACTAAACAAGAGATCACTAATAATACCATGTTCATGATCCCACAAATTTGGTGACTATGAAAATACTCACTGCATGTTATCATCCTAATAACTTGTTTGATGATTCGTCTACCTTATCAATCTAACTTATCTGATTGAGATAATCCATGAATTCATTGGAAAATAATTGCAAACAGGATTGTGCACAACTATCAGCGACTGTGGTAATCCGCGCTTTTGCTGGAAGCACTCCACCAAGCAAGGGCACCGCCTTAATAGGCTGCATTCTCGGCTGAGGTGCCGGGAGATCTATTGGCGAAGAGGTTCGTAGCGCTATTGGTGAGGTTTTGAAACCTATTGGCGAAGTCTTGCAACCGATAGGAGAAGTCTTAAATCCAATCGGCGAGGTTTTAAACCCTATCGGCGATGTCTTGGTTCCAATCGGTGATATTTTGGACGTGCCTATTGGTGATGTCTTTGTGCCAATTGGTGATGTTTTGTACATCTGTTGCATAGATGGCGGTGTAGTAGGTAGCGATGGGATAGGAGAATGTCGGGCTGGTGGTCTTATGGCTCGTGGCTGGCGGTCGTACAGTCGATTGCTTTCAGTGGCGGTCGAGGCGGTCGCCGAGGCGGACACATGGACCGCCGTCGGCGAGGCATCGTGTTATGGCCACTGCTGGTAAAGCGGGAACGTCTGTTTGGTGTAGCAGAAAGCCAAGGGCTTCACGAAGTGTGTGTCCTGAACGTGGCAGAAGGGACAGTTCAGAGTATGACTGTAGTCGCTGAAGAAGTTCAAGCGCTGATGAGGATGGAGCAAGGGCTTGAAGCAATTGTTACACTGAAAATAGAAATATAATATTATTAATTTTAAATATTTGGAATATCCATAGTTAAACGTTTATTTTGCAAAAAAATAAAGCAATACAGTAATTGAAATAATTTATCTTAATAGCATTATCTTAATACTGTAGGATCTCGCACAACTTACGCCTCGCATAATGGGCGTTGTGCATAACATTTTTCGGGCGCTTTTCCCAATAAGATATGTTTCACATAACAAACTGCACCATTGTCATTGGCGGTCAAAAATAGGTTGGCTTTCAGTGGAAGATTAATAAAAAGTTCACAATGGCAAAAGTTATATTAATTTTTGATGAATAGACGTTAGAAATTGTTGGCGTTGTAAAAATATACAAATCAGAGAAAAAGCTCACACTCAAAGCATTTTTGTTGTTCGATGTTACATCTTCGCATTATAAAAGTTTATGGAAAATTTTGTTAGAGAATTGAAAAAACAGAGGTATGAAAGGGCTGTGAACTGATGTCTAGTGCACCTATATTAAGGACTTTTTGGTCAAATGAAAAAGAAGGAAAAATACGCAAATGTTCACAAAAAAAGCTGAGGTTAAAAGAAGAAATATTGGTGCTCATAATTATTGGTGCGTCTAAAATAGAGAAAACAATAGCGACAGTTTCTTTAAAAATTCAGGAGCGAAAAAGACAAAAAAGCAGTACGACTCTTGTGAATATAACCGATAATTATTATTATATTATTTGATAAATAAGTTATATAATTTTTATTAATTACACATATATTTTTGGAAACATCGGAAAAATGCGTTAGCAGAGCAAACTTTTTGTAAAACAAACTATTCCCCTCTACTAATTAAGTACTTTATGCGAAGTACCAATGTACTTTTTTTAAGACAATTTTTTGAATTTCATGTTATCAATCCAAGTGAATCAGAAGCCGCTGAAAAACTTCAGTTATAATTCATATAAATTTTATTTTCCGAGATTTGGGTCATTGCAACATGTAATTCGACAAAGAAGCTCACTAAATTATAATAAGGAGGAGAGACTGCGTGACATGGCTTAATCCAAGTACGCTTTCTGAACATCTCCGACCATTGTTCATTCACTTTGTGATATATCGGTATTCATAATACCGGATAATGTGCCCCTCTCGGCAAACATGACAAAAGCCCTGAGCGGTTGACATACGCAACACATGTACCAAAACGAAAAATGCTGCCCGACAACAGCGGCAAACTGTTTTATGAGCCGAGGCGGCAAGAACATATTTTTTTACAACGCGAGCGATTCAAGGCTAATGAGAACACACCGCAAGGGCAGTGCTGCATCCACGCATTAAATTTGCATTATGCATAAAACAACAATAGCGAATTACAAATAGCTATAAAGAGTTTATGGTACAACAACAAGTTTCAATTGATATTTGATAGTTAAAAGAGCGTACTTCCAGGTTGTTTAATTTTACTGGCGTAATTCTAAATAGCTAGTTCCTATTAATTTGTTGTGTGTAGAAAATATATTTATTATTAAATGCCGACAGTAGATACATAATGATTAATTCATAGTTGCATATCAGAACTCATTTGTGAAGCAACCACAAAAATTCTTATTAATGCAGAGGAAACACGGTCAAAAAATCATGGTATTGTTTTTTTGAATGATATTATGTATTTATTGATGTTATAATCAGTCTCGATCGTTTTTACGCATCTAAGATTTAATGACTATCACTAACATAGTCTTTTACATTTTATTTTTCAGCAACTGTAATAACAGTTATTAAGAAAGAATGCAATTAGTTGCAGTAACAATTTTGTCCATATATTACGGGCAAAATGACATATAAGGTAAGGCAATAAACTGTAGGTGAGATGCACCCATTTGTAATAATAATAAATAATATCATAAAGCAATTGTATCGGTCAGAATACAAACAACGTAGATTCTTAGTGAATCATACGTACAACACTATAAGCTCGAGATATCTTTGATAAGCCCAGCAGTAGTTGATAAAATTCCTTTCCAAATCACAAAATACGCAGTAACAACTAAGTAAAGCATCGTATTGCACTATGCAAAGACATTGAACAAGTTGTAAATATTGGTCTTCTCTAGAACATCAGCGCATAACGCATAAGTCCAAGGGTCTGTTTTTGTTTTTGGAAGTAGTTAGAGTAGAAGTTAAAAGTGAAGCTTCGACAGGTTTAATTTTTTTTTTTTCGTGGTCTCGAATTAACTACCCCCTGGTGCTTGCGGAATAGTACTATGTCTGCCCGAAAGAACACAAAAATGAATGAGTAATCAAAATTCCACCAAACACCTGATTATTGCAATAATATTGATCGAAATCACTAGTACTCACTGGCATGAGCTCATCGATTCTAAAAGAAATAATTACAAATAACAATAAGTTAGTCCCCAAAAGAACACGATAAAACTACCATCAAAATGAACTTCTGAAGGCACGATACACGTTAGAACTAATTACTACTATAAGACTGTGACAATGACGTTCAACATCTGACAGGATTCTGATTATAGCTTCATGTTATACAGTCGCGATAACGTTACTAAATCTAGCCAATTTTCAAATAAGGCGACTGTGTCATTTTGTCCATATAAACTATTTTCTCCGTAGGTATCTCTATTACTTCAGTTATAGTAAATAAAAATTTAGAGTGTCGAACATAGTAGTATATTATTTTACCCCATCATTTACCACTTTCATATTTGATATTCGTAGAAATTGTATATGGTTTTTTTGAAAAATATTGAACAATTACAAGTACAAGGTGCTCTTGGAAAATAATCATCATCGTACAGAACTTGTATCAATAATTATAAATCAATAGCACACACCAAGCAATTATTCGAATAGTAACTGAAATGCATAAATCTTCAACTGAAGTAAAACGCGTTAAATTACGTGTCTGTTCCTCGTTGATATAAATTGCGTGAAGACGTTTCCGATTTATGTTCGATTAAGACGAGTAAAGATTATGTTGAAGTAATTGAGGTGAGCGAGTCCGCCAGAAAAGGCGATCGTTAAGTCGCGAAGTATTTTCGCATAAATATTATTTAGACGTAAAATATACGAGCAGCCGTGATTCAATGAAGGCCGTCTCCATGATCCATCAACGCTTAAGTTAAGCCGATCGGTCTAATATGTGGGAGAAGAGAAAAGATGGAAAAACATGATGAAAATGGTTGTATATTGTATGTGTCATCAATCAATCATACTAAATAAACAAGAGTACAAAAAAGCAGACATATAACGGACGAGATTTCACATGCATGGTAAATAATTTTTTTTGTTTTTGTTTAATTCGGTCAAAATATTTTCTGCTCTTTATATTAAAGATAATAATGTAAATAAGTTTTTACTGGAATATAAAAATGATAAAATGGCTTGGAAATTACATTTTTGACCATATTTGACGAGGGCTAAAAAAACCGAGTCAACCAATGTTCGGACGTATTTTCGTTTTATTATATTGGCCATGAAGAGGACAACCTTAAGGGCATTTTACAAAATTGTCAGAATAGCTTTTTCAGTACGAAATCTCATCATTCCAACATGAACCCGATGAGACTTATATAACGTAAATAATTAGAGGCATCTTTTGGTAAAATAATGAATTTCTTTTTACTACACTTTATACATTGCAAGTAGAGTAAATGCTCTTTAAAATAAAATATTAATTAATTTGAGATGTACAGAATCAATAATGGTTCAATTTAAAAACGGTTTTCTCATCAAGTATTATTTTATTACACTTATACGATATTCTTAAGTTATTTAAATGAAGCATATTAATTATTCATACTGAAGAGCTTTTTCATAAATATTTCTATAATCAATTTAAGAATTGTGCTTGCAACGCTTTTATTAATATTTTGATTTAATTTGGTTTCGCTAATTAAGCTTATTGAATTAAAAATCAATATTTTCACAATTCAATGAAGATTCTATTGGGTATCGATATTTTTTATACACATACTTTGAGTTAAAACGACAAAATAAAATCAATAAACTGGTTATTATAGTTATTATAAAAATAAAAATTGACAAATAAAATATAATTACAATTTTGCAACACACAGTGCAATTCTAACATATCAAAATATAATTCAATCTATCTCTTGCTAAAAGCTACTAGATAAGAATTTCGAGCAAAAACTAAAAGCTTGTAAAGGTTTTTCGGCTAGAAAATAAATGAAACATGTTTCGGGCGTAAGCTCTTCATGGTCTACTAATTAGATAAAACAGAATATACAGTGAGATAGCTGAGTAAACACTTTTGATGATACTAGACATAGAAACTAACAAGCACTCATCTATCTTCATTAACTATTTAGGGACGACAATGTTAATTATGCCTTATTAACAAAAATTTATACAAATGTAAATGATTCGAAATGTGGAAAATTCTCTATATAAAATTCAATAAAATGTGGTTTGTGGAAATTTATTAGTTATAATTTTATCTTAGCATCAGATCATCTAATATAAAATTTATAAAATTAGATCTGTCAAGACTGCCACATTACTCCCCTTTCAGTAACTTTCATGGCGCTGGATTTGCAACAATAAGATTACTATTTATCCACATTCCCAACAACGTTTTAACAATAATGAAAAATACTGAACAAGAATAGAACGTTCTTTAAATAAATTTAAAAGGACTTGAACTAGTATTCATTGAAGCTTGAACTTTGATTCTCAATTAAACCTACAAATGCTGAAAACTCTTAGAGCTCGGTATTATAAATTGATGAACTCCTATGAAATTTCCCATTATGAGTTCGAAATGGCTTGGAAATTAATCTACACAAATGTTGAGCCTAGAATCAAATCAGTAGTCGAGTGCGAATAAAAGCAGCAGCAACGCTTTTGCTTTTGTGCGGTTGATGCATTGATGTCTGAAACGAAGTACGCCTGATATTGCTCTTGGCATTGTCTACTGATAATGTGCCTACATATACGACTTTCAGGATTTAATAACGCAAAACATAGCCGTACAAAGACGCGCTACAGAAATAAATTAAACTGAACGTAGTACAAGATATATTCATTCGGCGGTAAAAAGCGAAACGCGCGAGTATTTAAGCAGGATTTATATATCTTGTGCGCAAGTTATATGGCGTAATAACGTACAAGGTTATATAATATCCTCTTGTTCTTTTTTAGAATTGAAGATAATCACATTTTATGCAAATAAGAGTATGATAAATTATTTAGAGAAACATATTTACAAACTGAATATCTTGATTTGAGAGTATTTATTAACACTTTCGGGACGGCACCGATTTCAAAACAATCTACTTTACCGTCTGTAAACTTGATTTCATTGTGTATGTTATGCAATTTGTTTGATAAAAATTTGTGGTCATTGAAGGACATACATTTTTAATATTAATTTATTTTTGATCATTTTATAAAGAATGGTGACGTTCAAAACAATTTCCAAAATGCATAGCTGGTTGATTTTGACATGTTATACAATAAAATGTTGTTCGCCGCCTTCCTCCTGGTGCTTTTCTGTCTGAACAGACAATACAATCCCTTTTTCTTTTAGAATTTAGAATATGCCACTGATTAGTCAGTATATTTGGTCATTTTTTTGCTGCCATAATGGTTTATTTTTTCTATTATATTGTCTAATAATTCTTCTTATATTGCTTGGTATTTGTAGTCGGGGTGTTTGTTGATGTATGTCAAACTCGATTATTGAAGGAGAATCGACGCATTCGCTAATGTCTTTCCGCTATTCATTTATTTTGTCGAACTTCTTCTTTTTGTTGGTTGAATAATATCATCATCACATTCATCACTATCATCGGTGCGAATAGTAATTTCGTAAAATTTGTCTGTATGAATGTCTATTTGAAACTCATCTTCACTACTGCTTAATTCACAAAATTTACTAGTCGTTTTTCCATATTTAAAAGCGCTCGGTCGTATTAAATATTAAAAAAAAGACCATATAGCAAAGAAAAAGGCTAAAAATACTACCAAAATAATTTAAATTATTTTCAAAATACAATACTGTTTATCACTGCTATATGTAACTTTTTTTCAACTTTTCGATGCAAACTGAGTCATTGTTTATAAAATAGCCTGTGCCTCACAGAGTATGTTTGTCCACTGAGGTGGACAGCCGTCCCCAAAGTGTTAACCTTTCTGCTATAAACTATAAATTACAATCAAAGTCTAGCATTGTCAATACTTTAACTTTAACTGACTTTAATTTTCATCCAGAGACGACATCCGCACACACAGCAAGTCATGTAGATGTCGTCCATAGACGACAACCGTAGCAAAAGGATTTAAATATAAATCAATAGTTATTTTAATTTTACCTTATGGCGCTCGGCGCAGCACGGCATTGCAGCAAAGATGTCATAGGAGTACATGGTGCCCAAAACCAGGGACGATCCGTCCCACTGGGTGGTACAAAAGCGGCAGCGGATTACGCGTTCAGGGCTCGAGGCCTCCAGGCAGGCCATGCAGACCGCAGACAGATATTGGGTGCGACCCTCGAACTTCACCTGAAAATAAAATAAAACATGTTCATACCGTATAAAGAAGGCTGATAAGTAAATGTGTTAATGACAATATTGGCTTCATACATATATCAAACATCTAACTAACTTCTACACGCACTTTGTTGTTGCCTTTCTTTTATTAATGTTAAACGATTTGGTTCTTCACATCACTTGTTCAACGTTTTCCCGCTACGCCAAACCTGGCATCAGGCAACTTTGATGTCAAATTTCCACTTGAGGTTATAGATCTCAAATATAGCCTCAAGTGAAAATTGCCTTTCGGGGGTATAGTTGCATATATAATAAAAATGTCAGCAAATACTTCGAGTATAGATAATTAGTCATAACTGGACTGGACAACTACTGGGTTGCCATCCATTCAAGATTCATATAATAAGAAAAAGTCAAAACAATTACTGAATGTCCTAAGTGTGACAGATTGTAATTAAAATTTAAAAAAAAGTTGTTCAGCGTTGTTTTGTGTTATTTAGATTGTCTATCGAAGACAATCGTAAGAATATATTCGTACTAAGAATGAGTCAACATGCATAAAATAAATGCAAAAAGCTAAGTATTTTGTGAATGAAATATGTACTTACATCCATTGATAAAATAATTATTCTTGTGATCGTCGTAAATCTGGATTAAAAGTCTTTAAACTTCCATTTTAATTTATAAGTTTACACTCTACCAAGGATTAAAATAAGTCCTATTTTTAACAATTTAATTTATCCAGAAAAAATAGCATCAAATAAGCGTTTTTCTCAGAGCAGGTGAGCTATAGTAGGGTAGCCTCTATAGAGGGTCATTGTAACAAGAATGAGCAGTAGTAAGCGTTTTTTAATAGCATCTTAAACGATATTACAATATTTTTTTGCATCAATTTGACATTAAATCCCCTCGGATCATGTCATCATAGCCGACGCAGTATACAGAAGCGTGCAGATGCATGATCAATGACAGGTACATAATATAAAATTGTACTATCATGAAAGATCGTTTGGCCTTAGTATTTAAAATCTTATATATCTGATTTCGTTTCAAATTCATCAATGTTTTATAATATGTAACAATTTTTGTGATTACCAAATTGTTTAAATAGTTATCTAGATTAATGTAAAAAAATCACACCAAGGGTTAGTTGTATCTAAGTCTGGGGCTTGTTGTAACATCAAGACTGGTATTGACTGGTATGTAGTGAAGCCAATACCAATATATCGAAACTGCTAGCTCCCATACTCTTATTGCTTCTTTTGGCATATTAATTTTATTAATAATTATTAATAATTTCATTATTAACTCGAATAGGATTAGTTGTCTGCAATCCACAAAAAATTATTCTCAATGTCAGAAATCACACCAAGGGTTAGTTGTATCTAAGTCTGGGGCTTGTTGTAACATCAAGACTGGTATTGACTGGTATGTAGTGAAGCCAATACCAATATATCGAAACTGCTAGCTCCCATACTCTTATTGCTTCTTTTGGCATATTAATTTTATTAATAATTATTAATAATTTCATTATTAACTCGAATAGGATTAGTTGTCTGCAATCCACAAAAAATTATTCTCAATGTCAGAAGCTGCGGGTTCGTACATTATGAACCAAGA
This sequence comes from Ctenocephalides felis, assembly GCF_003426905.1. Taxonomy (NCBI): domain Eukaryota; kingdom Metazoa; phylum Arthropoda; class Insecta; order Siphonaptera; family Pulicidae; genus Ctenocephalides; species Ctenocephalides felis. The sequence continues at coordinate 17,317,846 of NW_020539725.1, forward strand.
TGTTTCCATATAAAGAAATAATACATTCGGATGCAATTATAATCCACTTACAAAAGTTGTCTTCCCAAGACAAAACATGTAACAGAACATTATATAATTCAGATGCAAATACATAGCGATGTATATCAATTTCATTATATTATCTTCAGTATTCCGAGACAAACATGAGAACGTATTGTTTGCATATAATAAAATAAATTTTAAATTCTGAATATCTAGTTAGTCTGGAATTACTACTCATCAATCACAATCTAGTAATGTAATGTCATATACTCGTATGAATGTGTTAGAAGTGTATCATAATAATAGATCATGAATAAATACAATCCATTTCACTTGGTAGCCAAATAAAAATTACATATCTAACAGTTAGAAACAAATGAAGATTTTAAAGAAAATATTACCAAATTCTTTTCTATTTTGTGGCAAATCGCCTATACCTTTTTACTAGACACAGAATTACAACAAATTTAAATATTACAATATTTGTAGGAGGTCATAATTTAAAAATTACGATATACCAAATTTGATATTCCAAAACATAGACTCTTTGATTACCGTTTATTTGTAATGATGATTTTCTCTATTCTTGTTACTGCAAAGGTTGATGTTGACAAAGCTCAAACATTACTTTGAAGATATTGCAAGTAGCCACCCAAATACGTCCACATTACCATCAAATTTTTTAACAAGTCTTATTACTTCCTTTGTATTTATTAACTAATGCTTTTTGATTATAACACCTTAATTTAAATTAGCATAGAGAATTGAGTATAAAGATCATTAAGACCAGCAAGATCAAAAATTGGTTGTGAAAGTTCAACCGTGACTTTACTTCATCAATTTTAATTTATTTATTTTTTTATGCATATTATTATTTTTTAAACAATGCCTTTAAAGAGTTTATCTCCAATGAGACTTTTTTAACATTTTATTTTAGATCGTATAGCCATTTTTTTATATCTTCGAGTAGGACATTCCTCACTCAATTCCTCTAAATATTTGTTCGTGTGATCTGGTAATTTTTCGTGGTACTTTTAATTTATTTAATTTATCTATTTTTGATGAAGTACACAAAATCCCTAACTGTTTCTATAAAAAAGACTCTTTCAGTTTCTTACCGAGTCTATCTTTTTCCCCAGCGGCTTGTCTGGTTATTTTAATCGTACATTCCTGACCTACAATATCGAAACTGAACCAGTAACAAACAAGTTTACTTATAGGAATATTTAGTTATTCGTCTTATCGCACATTACATTGTACATTTAAAAACTTGTTCGCTTTTCTTTTAGTATGGTATCATTACTTTAATCCGATGGGTGGTGCTTTTGAGAAGAAATATATTACCATATACTCTTGTCCATTGTATGCATATTGTGTCATGGAGCGTGCCATGTCTGGGCTCCTCTGGTATAAATAATGACGAATATTCATGATATATTGTAGTAAATGAAAAAAATGGAGATTATAAACGGCAACACCCTAATTTGGGAACTGAGGATAAATTTATTGTAAGAGAAATTGAATAGCAACAAATTTAAATAATCGAACGTTAGCAGAATGTTAGGGGCCTATCTTCATATGAATTGGTTCTAGCAAACTGTCAAAATGCTCAAAATAAGTAAGTAAACGAGCGTTGCCGACAATCGTGGAGCACTCCCGATTGATTAAATGTCATATGTCATCATGTCAATTTCTGATCGTTGATTCCTTTAACAGTGAAGAAAAAATGAATTAAAAAAATATTTCTTTGTCAACAGTTTTTCTGTATGTATTGCTCGAGCACAAAGGCAATAGTGTCATATATTTAAAAATAAAAAAACAACATGCAATATGACACAATGAAACAATAAGTATTTTAATTATCGCAACCAGTTTTTTTACGCAACACCATTATATATTACAAATTCATTAATTTGCATGTGTTTAAAACGACATTTTGTTTACTAAAGCCTGACTGACTCACTGTACCATAACGCAATTTCAATATTTCAATATTTTCAATATTATTTTGCGGATGAATTTATGAATTGGCAGCAAATGCGTTTTTCTAGTGCATGAAAAACGCAAGAACAATGATAGAATTAACAGATGTTGCAGAAGAACTTATGGTAATAAACATATGGCTAACTTATGATTCATGTATATATTATTGTATAAAATTATTTCCTTATTTAACAAAGTACTGAAAGTACTCATGCTAATAGAATTCAAGATGAAACTTGTGGAGCGCATGGCATCGTGCCTTAAGGCAAATTGCTGGAACTCCCGTATCCCGTATTTTACTTCGAAAAAAAATAGATTTTTGAGAAACTATAAATTTGACAAAAAAAATTTTTTTTTGATGGGGAAGCATTGCTACGGAACCCATAGAAATGTAAAAAAAATTATACTTATTGTTAAAATCTCTATAAAATATCTGATAATTTGATGTGCATATGTCTAATGATCATTTTTAACCGCCAAATAGCATTTTTTTTTTACTTTTTTAATAAGATCTCCGAAACCGTTAAACCTGCCTTCATGAAAATTTGATCAATTCTTCATTTTGTCAATACAAGTAAAATGTTTCTTGAATTATTAAAATTGGAAGCACCGTTCTCTTAAAAACTGAGTTACCATTTTTGGCACTTTTTGCTCCTTATCTTCGGAACGGCTAGAACTGCCACACATCCATTTTTTCTAAGGTATGCCAAAATATTCAGAAACCTTTAAAACGTAAAGATATATAAACATTTTCATTTTATCGATTTTTTTGCGATTACTATAACTTACCCTACGGGAAGTTAATTATCAAAATAATTAAAATTTGCAAGTTTTTTTGCAAATACTATAAAATTGTAATGTTATAAATTTTTGTAAAAAACGATTATTTGTGAAACAATGTCATAGAATTTTTTTAACTTGATTCGAGAGAGAAATGGTCAAAGCATATATCCATATTTATTTCATAGAAACATAATCAGTGGATCTCAAGATAATGAGTTCAAGACAAAATTGTCTAAATGATTTTCTCAAAAATAAGCAAAGCTTATAAAATAAGTTGAAAACTTAAACTCAATAGAATCTTCAACGATATTAAAATATTTCTATGTCTCGATTGACATTGAACCCTTTACAAATCATGTTGCAATAGATGATGTTTTGCATACCGACGCAGTATACAAAAGTGTGCAGGTGCATCATTTTTAACAAATTCTATTAAATTGTATGGTTATAAGATTCTCTAGAAAACGAATAATTGTGAAATAATATGCAATAGCTATGGAATTATTCCAACTTGATTCGATAAAGAAATAGTCGCAGCATATATCCATCTTTATTTCGTGGAAATATAATCATTGAATTTCGAATTTTGATTGAAATTTTGATTGAAAATGGAAAATATTCAACAGTATTCAAGCCTTTTAAATTTTGGATATGTTCTTAGTTAATGCAACAGCTTTTCTTGGATTTTCTTCGATTTCTTTGAATATTACAATTGTTTCTATTTAATGTAAGATAATTTATGTCCTTTTTTTCTTACTAAACTAAGTATCTGATTCGTAAGTAGTCCTTGAACCAACTTTTCACACAAGTTTTCCTTCCTCTGTGAAAATCTCTAGATCTACATATCACAATTGCTGTTGCTTAGAGGACAAACAGATTTCCAGAAATAGGTTTATTTGCTTCTGAATAACGGCACAATAACCGAATCCGAACAAGAGAGAATATATTTTCAATAGCAAGAAAGTCTGTGATCGAAATACTTCTTTGTTAGAAACAGACTACGAAGCTCGATTCCATACAGATGACAATAGCATATACCAGGTACTTAAGAGGAGAACAAAAACATCATCTTATGGAATTTATTTGATTGCATCGCTTCGACTACCAGAAAAATTGATATATCTATTGAAAGAATGGTTATTATTTTTATTTATAAGATAGACTTGGAGAAAAATTGAACGTTCTGGAGATGAAAAGATAACAACGTCCATGTTAGGAAAATACAAGACCGTATGAGGTTTAGAAGAAATGTTATGCTAGTAAGACATTTATATTTTTATATATAATTGACTTCTATTTCAAATCATAAACTTAATTTCCAATTAAAAAAATATAAGTTTTATAAATATTATTGATAGCTAAGAATTGAATAATGCAGGTTTGGACATACTTTAATTTTCAGACTTTAATTATTTCAATAAATGGGCCAAAAAGCACATCACTTCGTATAACTTCTGATATTATAACTAAAGATGTAATAAACTGCAGATTTATATGTGAAACTAAATACATTAGGTTCCAAAAAAATAGAGTAATATTGTTGTGAGGTCAATAATTTTTTCCCAATTTGGAAATAGAAAAACAAGTAAAATTTGTTACTGTCATCTCATCTGAGTAAATTAAGAGATTTTTAGGAAATATGAAATTTAGATATGATATGATTTTTAGGAAATATCATATTTAGATATGAGATTGACATCTCTGAAGTAATTTCCTACATAATGAGATTTTCAAATAAGACCAATATAAATAAAGATTATTGTAATACTTTATTATTAAACTTATCTATTATCAAATTAAACAAAGACTAAACTTTATAAAACTGTCACAACTGGTCGTATTATTGAAAAATTTAAACAGCAAGTATTAGTAAAATTTTCTTAACACTTTCACTGTTGCGCACGCATATGTTGCGTGAGATCGTTGTCAATATTCGGGAAAAAAACGCAACAGGTGCGTTCACTTTCCTTGCATTTTAGAATAGTGTTTTCAGTCAAATAAAAATTTTAAATTGAAATTTCGTACTATGATTATTTTTAACAGAAATAGACTCACTAATTTTATTTTGGAAATTTGATTTCCAGCTTGCTTATCCAGAAATGGTATTATTCAATATTAATAATAAATATTTATTCCCAAGATAAATTTCTACCGTTCATTTAAATTCAAATATTCAATATATTATACGAAAACTCTTGTCTAGTGCTCCTGCAATATCAGAATGTCTGCAAAAAATTTAGTGCTCTTTGGAAGTGAAAAGAAAAAATAAAGAGAATAACAGAGTAGATATATAAAGAGTACTGCAATAAATCCTTAAGGAAAAGTAAGTATTCGTCGCGACAATGTTTTCTAAGGCTTTATGTAATTCTAGCTCACTTGAATATAAAACATGTTTTCAATTGCAGCAACTTGCATTTAGAAAGCTTAAAGTGATAAATACATCTAAAAGTTGCACTATATTAATAGGAAAAATATATTAATTAACCAATTAACTGTGGCGCTCAGATCGAGCAGTGGACACAGTTTTGTGTCGTCCAAATCGAGTAGTATGTGGATCATGTAACAATATATAATAGTATAATGATATATAGACTTTTGGAAATGATGAGATTTTTAATATAGTTTAAAACTTTTCCACAAAGTTTATTTTTAATAAATATATTTCTACATTGGTGACCCCGACGTTTGCGGCAGAGTCAGCCTTGCTCTTAATATGAAGACAAAATATTGTCATGACCTGTAAGATTTTGTTAATTATCAGATTTTTAACATATTTTATACATTTCTACAAAGCTTATTTTTTATTACTGGTTGAACTAACCAGGCGTATCAATAAACAGTATGTACTTTACGAAGAACTTCTGAAGTGAATTCACGATAAAAAGTTGAATCATTGTCGAGACCTTATCGCACGTTGTTTCAACAATTCTTTGTAATTTTAATGAGGCACATTGTACCACTGTTGTTGGTTTCATTCAAAGTTTGTTTATTATTTTTCATTTTAACGAAAACACGGGTATTGTTTCTTGATGTAACAAGTTTGAAATGTGCTTACATATATAATTAATAAAGGCACAACTGCATTTATTATAATTAAACACCTTTCATTCAAGTGATTAATATGAACAATAGAATAATATTTGATTGAACAAACATATAGAGTTTATATAGAGAGTTTATTTATTTGCGTAGTATATATATATATATATATATATATATATATGTATATTATATTGATAATGTTTTCTTGGCGCTACATTTTTTCACAATTATGTAAATGAGTGTTTCCAAAAATCAATGCTATGTATTAATATGCACACTGTTCGTTAAGACCAACACAGTTTACTGGTTAAATAAAATAAATAATATAATAAATAGTAGGGTAGGGCGAGGCACAAAGGTCGAATTTGAGCAATTATATTGTGAAAACTAAACCAATTATACCACAACAAATGACATATATCAAACATCTATCTGACTACGTTCAGTAAAACTCTCAGCGAATTCATTTTTATCTCCTGGTCCTTAAAATATATATTAAGGCTCATAAACTAAACAATAGTGCTCACAACCAAAAAAGCTAACAACGAAACAGAATTCTTTTGTTATGGATTTCCACACATTGATGTTTATCACCCGATAGCAACGTCGCCAGAATCAAGGCGATAGCAGGATATACATCCTTTTCCCTTTACTTTCAAATATCGTTGTTAAAAAATTCTTAACGTTATTGAGATTTCGGTGGTAGACCTTTTTACCCTCGGACCTTTAGGCCCCGCTCTATTCTATATCAAATCCAATAATATATCACAAATTTGACTGCCTTATGATGTCTTATTTCGATGCCGAGATAATATTAAGTGGGTATATATAATAATAATTCAGTTTACTCTTCGTCTGATCCTAAGGAGCGTAGGTAGGCTTGCGTATTGGTCGTATTAATCTTCCCAGACAAGTATTTATAACGTTTTTGGCAACAGCTGCGAGTAATTGGTTAAAGTGACACGTAATTAAGATGGACATCAGAATGTAGAATTCATTTGATATGTCCAATCAAATGAACATTTTTGGCCTGACTAAAACAATGCACTTTGGTGTTTTCGTTCTAGTAAATAATTGAAATTGATGTCTCAAAACTTGTATCTGCACTTACTTTATTTCTAACCTAATATATAGAGTGTATATGTACGGTTACTATTTTGCTAATTGTTGGAAATTAGAATTAGAGAATTTTAACGTAGACATCAAGCAAATGATACAATAATTAAACTTACTGAACAACTCAAAGGTTATTATTAGAACGAATACTCCATTCCACACAATTTTCTTACAAAAATGCCAATATTACGTATCTCGAGCAAACGATATGAAATTTCATAAGCAAACTTCACAGTCAGTCGAAGCCCGCAACGTTGTTAACAAAAGTTTTAGACCTTCGTTGGTTTCCATAAAATTCTCCGTCTCAGACAAGAAACAAATCGACTGTTATTACCCAAAGGCATTGTTTTTGGAATGCCCTCTGCGGGGAACTATTATCTTTGAATACTGAACACTGAACACGTATAAGATTAAACTAAATAATATTAGCATGTCGAACAATAGTACGAGAAATAAACGAAAGACCGTTCAATGGGATTAGATAAAGACGATTTTACGAGAAGCCTGGGAGGTGTATGTCTCGACCAATGTCACATGTAATAGAAACATACATATATAATATACATATACATATACATATATCAAATGTATTCTGAGTAGATAGATAGACATTAATTTAGAAATATGAATAATCAACACTTTTTTTGCACTAATTTATTAAATAATAATTTTACAAACGTTTCGAGACTAGGTTTGTCTCATAATCAGTGTGTTATAATTTAAAATCTAAAACATGGAAACCTAAATTAGCATTATGTGTTATCCGTTACAAGTCGTTCATTATACTGCCCCACCAACGATCGTCGGAGTCTGAATTCTCTATCACGGTCAACTAGATGAATCACGGAATATCAAATAGGAAAGAAAAGGAATAGGGCCCAGTTGAAATATAGATGTCGCTAGGAGAAAAAATATTCTATGAAAGGAAACGGTTCGTTTATAAAAATTGTTTTAAATTGTATTGTTTATAAATTTGTATATGTGTAGGTTTGTGAGCACTGTTTTTTAGTTTACGAGACCTTAATAGAATTTTTATTTATACGTTATTTAATTGTTTTATAAGAAGTATTGTTAATTTTATATAACCATTATAAAAGCTTACACGTGGCGGGGTAAAACGACGAACTAAACATTTACCCTGTTTGGTTTGAACTATAAAAAATAGTGAATAAAAAAGTAAATTAAGTTAAAAAAGAGACAAATAAATAGTTTCTCCTACTCTACTGATGAATATTTCTGACGAAACACCAGATCAAGGTTATATACAGCGTTCCCGGTGCAAAATGTAGACATGCAACTTATATTTTGCATTGGTTGAATAATGTAGTTATTATTTCATAAAATTCAAAACTAATAATAAAACATTGTACTTGTTTGCCCTCCTGGCCATGGCCCATTTTACCTTGCCTATGGAGTAAAAAGGACCATGTAACAAATTTTGAAAAACACATTTTCCTCTATCTTTTTGTTGCGACAAATCTGGTTTGGTTTTCGCAATATAATTGGTCAAAGTCAAATTCGACCTTTGTGCCCCGCCCTACCCTATGTATATGTGTATATTTATATTGTAATATATACAGGGTATCTGGCTGATGATATTGATCATATGTACATATCATGAGAAAAAAAGAAAAAAGGAATTATCTGGTTTAGTTTAAAAATTATAAGTTTTTCATTATGAGAGCATTGGTTGACTCGTAATGCAAATAATAATTCACTGAGCACAACATTACGAACTGATTAATTCAGACAATTACAAAAGTCGCCTCGAGGATCACCCAAACTCATTTGCCAGGCAACCAAGATTGAAAAAGAAGTTCATGTTACATCAAGGGTAATTTTTGGTTGCCGCACCAAATGGCTGTAGTACCACCATTTTCATATATTTTATTTTGTTACTTTAAAGTGCAATAAATAACTACCTTCAAAATCAAGGTTTTATAACTTTTACTTCTGCCGCAAAAAATGGCAAAAATAAACGTTTTTTAGGCTGTTACAGTGGTGTTACCCCTTAACTCCTTAACATATGTCAATTCTAAAAATTGTTTATTGTTTAAATTTTTTATTTTTAAAGTCATTTTTTTCTACAGTTATACTTGTTGTCTATTTCAGAATAGGTGTAAAAATTACTATATAATAAAACTAGCTGTAAGTGGAATTCTGTCTTAAGGCAATTAAGGCATCGTGCCTTAAGGCAAGTTGCTGGAACTTCCCGTGCCAAAAATTATTATTTTTTTAAAAACGATTAACATTTTTGAAAAAATTTCACTTCGAAAAAATAAGATTTTTTAGAAATTTTAAATCGGACAAAAAATTACTTTTTTTTGAAAAAAAAATTTTTTTTAAAAAAAAATTTTTAAACAATTTTTTTTATAAAAATTTTTTTTTGGAAAAAATGTTATCTTCATTTTGATATATTTTGGAAGATCTGAACTTTTTTTCAAAGCAATCGTACTGCTTTAACTGCATAGAGACGAAATATAGAAGCGCGTAAGCGCCGCGTCGCTGTCTAACGGAAAAACAATAGTACGGAACCCATAGGAATGTAAACAAAACTTAAACTTATTGTTAAAATCTCAATAAAATATCTGATAATTTGATATGCATATGTCTAATGTCTAATGATTATTGTTGACCGCCAAATGTTATTTTTTTTTAGTTTTTTTTACTAGATCTCCGAAACCGCTAGACCTATCTTCATGAAAATTTGATCAAATCTTCATCTTATTAATACAAGTAAAATGTTTTTTGAACTATACAAATCGGACGCTCCGTGCTCTTAAAAACTGAGTTACCGTTTTTGGCACTTTTTGCCCCGTATCTCCGGAACGGCTAGAATGTTTTTTGAATTATTCAAATTGCTTCATCCGTGTTCCCGAAATCGTCGACGAAAATTTGTATCCGAACACACACACATGCACGCACACACACACACACATACATCAATTTTCTCCAAGGTATGCCAACATATTCAGAAACCATACCAGATATATAAAAATTTTCATTTTCGATTTTTTTGCGATTACTTACCCTATGGAAAATTAATTATAAATAAATCAATTTATCATCTCCAGAACTTTAACAATCGTCATTTCATTTCGAATCAAATTCCAAAAAAAAAAAATAGTTGCCAAATTTACCCAAAATTGAAAAAGTGCTCCCGCATAGTCACAGTCTAAACGCATTTGCAAATAATTCTGTGCGACATTTTCACTTATACTGTGCTCAGCTTGGCGGCATTTTCACATTTTTCAATAATTTTCACAAAATTGGAAAAGTGCTTTACTACATTTGTACCAGAGTGGCGCTTAGACTGTTCTTAGCTTGGGTGATTTTTTGAATTTTTATTCCAAAATTACAAAAAAATTTTTTTGAAAAAAAAATTAGAAACAAAATTTTTTTTTTTCCAAAATCAATTATTTTGTTGAAAAAAGCAGAAAGTTCTTTGAATCATTTAAATCGGACGCTTAGTTCTCTCAAAAACAGCAATTTTTTTAAAATTTAGCTCTGTATCTCCGAAACCTCTGGGCCTACCTTTGCCAAAAACTAATCAGCACATCTCCCTATCAATAGGAATCGAATGTTTTTTAAACCATTCAAATCGGTTGATCCGTTCTCTTAAAAACTCGCTTTCTATTTTTTGCACTCTTTGCTCCATATCTCCGTAACGGCTGGACCTGCCTTTGCCAAAAACTAATCAGCACATCTCCCTATCAATAGGAATCGAATGTTTTTTAAACCATTCAAATCGGTTGATCCGTGCGCCCGAAAACGTGGACGAAAAAACGCGGACATACAAAACACACACACACACACACACACACACACACACACATCCATTTTTTCTGAAGTATGCCAAAATGTTCAGAAACCTTCAAAACGTCGAGAAATGTAAAAATTTTCAATTCCGATTTTTGGACGATTACTATAACTTACCCTACGGGAAGTTAAAAATCTGAAACAATTTAAAACTATGATAACAGAGCATATTAATACTTTAAAACAAATATGGACTTTTCTAACCCGACTGTACTACAATTCGAACAAAATTTATTCAAACGAAGAATTATAGAAGGATCTTTTTTTAACTATTTACAGCAATAAAACAATAAATAAACGGAATGAACTTAACACACTGTGCGACACAAATCTCTTTTATTTAGATAGTATTTCCAAACTTCTCACAAAACTAGCTGTAAGTGGAATTCTGTCTTAAGGCAATTAAGGCATCGTGCCTTAAGGCAAATTGCTGGAACTTCCCGTACCAAAATTTTTTTTTTAAAAACGATTAAGATTTTTGAAAAAAATTTACTTTGAAAAAATAAGATTTTTGAGAAACTATATATTGGACAAAAAATTACTTTTTTTTGAAAAAAAAAAAATTTTTTTATTTTTTTTTTTTTAAAAAAAAATGTTTTATTTTATTTTGACATATTTTGGAAGATCTAAACTTTTTTTCAGAGCAATCGTACTGCTTTAACTGCATAAAGACGAAATATCAAAGCCCGTAAGCGCCGCGTCGCCGTCTAACGCGTAAACATTGGTACGGAACCCATAGAAATGTAAAAAAAAATTTATACTTATTGTTAAAATCTCTATAAAATATTTGATAATTTGATGTGCATATGTCTAATGATCATTTTTGACCGCCAAATGGCATTTTTTTTTACTTTTTTCATCAGATCTCCGAAACCGTTAGACCTGCCTTCATGAAAATTTGATCAATTCTTTATCTTGTCAATACAAGTAAAATGTTTTTTGAAATATTCAAATCGGACGCTCCGTTCTCTTAAAAACTGAGTTACCGTTTTCGGCACTTTTTGCCCCGTATCTTTGGAACGGCTAGACCTGCTTTCGCCAAAAACTAATCAGCACGTCTCCTTATTAATACGAATCGAATGTTTTTTGAATTATTCAAATCGGTTGATCCGTGTTCCCGAAATCGTCGACGAAAATTTGTATCCGCACATACATACACACACGCACATACATACATACATACATACATACATACATACATACATACATACATACATACACACACACACACACACACACACACACACATACATCCATTTTTTCTAAGGTATGCCAAAATGTTCAGAAACCTCTGAAACGTAAAGATATATAAACATTTTCATTTTCGATTTTTTTGCGATTACTATAACTTGCCCTACGGGAAGTTAAAAATTTAAGTTTTGGAAAATGTTTGGAACAAAATGTTAATTATGGAACAAAAATACTCTTTCTATGCTCTATTCATTTTTGTTCGCAGATATTTATTTACGCTCTATGTTCTTGTTCAATAGACAATTACATCATCAGATGTCAAACATTTTTTTATTTTTTTCAGTTTTCCAGTTTAAAGTTTCTATCTTTTACAACGTAAGTGGGCAGGCAGAGAGTAGCACTCAGACGGTTTGAAACCCTCAATATGAAGCACACCTTTTGAAATCGCATTAGGCACGGTCTAGTGAAACATTAGCGATATAAAATAGCTTTCTATTTGAGTGAGATGACCCGCAAACTAATTCTCATAACATGCAGGTGGAATAAATCAATTAATTGGGAAATTCGTGATTTAATTAAAATCGTGCGCGGCGCAAACTAGATTCCATTGTAATCTGTTCTATGGTTCGATTGAAAATGCTTCAAGTGGAAATGAAAGAAATGGCTAGACATATTTATTATGAGGTTAATTCGGAATTCAAAATTATTCCATATGTGAAGAACTTTACAAGTAGAGGATAATGACTTGTGGTTTGTCTTTTAATGATACTTATATATTTATTGATATTATAATCAGTCTCGAACGTTTCTACTAAGTTCGATTGTCAAGATCATTGTCTACCACAAACAGTTTTTTAATTAAGGAGAAACTATAACTACAAATTTATAAAGAAACAATGCAACTAATGCGAAAGATAAAATGAGATTGAGACAAGGACATACTGAAATATTAAATTTTAAAAAGATATTTCACAAATAAATACTTTGGTTCTCTTTGGGACTTCAGCACTGGCATGTGACCTGTTCAAGCTTTAAAAAAGAAGCTGTAATGAATTATTGCATCAAATTACCTAAAAATTAGATGTTATAATAACAGAAGGTGCTATCATAGGATAACTGTATTCTTCACACGCCTCCATATTTAATTGTCTATAACTGTAGCTGAATGTATTTATGGTATAGTTAACTATGAAAAATAAAACAGAAAAAATATCAAATCATTCCAATAAAATTAATCAAATTGCTAGTACTGACATTAGTTCATTGATTTTAATAGAAAATAGCAAACCGGGCGAACTTCGTTTCACCACTAGATGGTTTCATTTTATGTAACATTTCGTTTGGTGATTAAAAGATGAAGAAAAAAATTGCCTGCTGTTGTAATTGAATAAAAAATTGCACAATACACGTGATTGATTTGATGATTTCCAATTGAAATGTTAGGAAACGAATAACTTATTTTTTACATTTTTTGCACAATTTCACAGTGAACACAATGCCGGTTTGTCACATGAAATTAACTGAGCAGAGAACAAGGAGTAGCTGTCAAACAAATGAGTAGCAGTCAAACAAAAAATATTAGTTTGTAGTACATGCTAAGTATCAGAGATGACGATGTATGTGAAAGAAAAATTCCGCTTTTCTGTTGAAATTTTCTTCAATTTTCTTTGCTATAATCCTCACGGAGCCCGAGACCTTTCCAACGAATGCAAAATCGTCGAAATCGGTTCGTGCGTTCTGGAGTTATATCGTCAGGAAGGAAAACCCGACTTATTTTTATATAATAATAATTACAAAACAATTAGGAAAGCTACAAAACAAAGTTTTGAATGCGTGATAAACGTTTGAACTGATTAATGACAATGCGCTCAATATCTGACATGATTGTAAAACGTACGAAATCAAAACCAATTAGCCAATTTTTTAATAAGACCACTGTGTGATACCCGCCTATTAATCTCAAAATTAGTGAATTTTTTTTTGCTTTAACGATTTGTACCTACTACCCCTTATAGTTTCTGTGAATTTGCCTTCCAAATATGCAGTTCGCAATATATAATGTTCGCATGTTTATTACTCAAAAACCGTTATGGTAACAAAATAAGACTCTATAAAAACTACTGAACCATGACATCGCACATGTTTGTTGTCAAACTATCGAATACATTATTATTATATCTCGTATCATGCAATGGTATTAAATTTTCTTCGCATCCTGTATATCCCATGTTATATATCACCATGTATGTACCTGTGCAACTTTTCATGGAAACGGGTTAAGCTCCGATGGTTTTCGTGCTATTGCATTTCCCGACTGTAACACGAAACGTATGAAACTAATTCTACGGATACAAAGGCGGTAGTAAAGTAGACAAACACACAGAAAGCATTAGAAAGCTCTGGCGAGCTTATATCGGGATACATAAAATATAATTCGATGCAATAAAATAGATGGAAATAGCGCGAAATATATTTACCGAGGTATTGATACAGTATCAGAGTTGTTTGTGGTGTTTTATGAATAGTATATCAAATAAATCTATTATTGAAGTTGTTGTAATATAGTATTTTTTAATCATCATTGAATTGTTTCTGATATATAATTCAAAAACAGCAGGTGAGTATAACAAACTCTATAGAACAAACTGAACTAAATGAAAACTATTAACAAGAATTAAAGAAAAAAATAAAATAGACACTATTTTTCAACAAAGATCCCGTGGTACTTATAGTATTTCATAGGTTAACACAAGACTTACAGCAGAATTCGTTTGGCAAATTCATAGTGATAGTTATAATAGTTAAAACTAAATAAAACAAATCATGACAGATACTTTTATATATTTCATTAAACTTGTATGATAAACAAATTATTAATAATTGCTAGATTAAAGTCATTTAAATATCTGTCTAATAGAGTTAGTAATATTTAATATCTTTTTCCAATTTTGAGTGTAAAAATTGAAAATTTTGTTAAATATTTAATGATATTTTATTTCTGCCATCCCAGTGAATAAGTGGTTAAGTCAATTTGGACTATTTTGCAAAGCTTGGTTTCAAAGTTCTATTACTCATGTAATATCGCGTATTTGAAATTAATGGTTTAAATTTTATATAAAATGCATAATCAGCTTTTGTTCTTAATCATTAGAGTTTCAATTTAATGACTATATTCAGAGAAATAGTTAATACCGCGATTTAAAACATTTTTACCGAAATTCGACTTAACCACTTATTTAATGGGATGGCAGAAATATAATATCTTTAAATATTTACCAAAATTTTCAATTTTTATACTCCAGTTGGAAAAATAAATTAAATATTAGTAACTCTACTACGTATATTCAAACGATTTTAATATAATAATCAATAATAATTTGTTTATCATGCAAGTTTAATAAAATATATAAAAGTATTTTATATTTTTCATAAAACCCAATAGAGAAATATTTCATTTAATTCCTAAAAAGAAAAATTAATACATAAAGAGTATTCTCCAGAATAAAAGTTAGCATAAAATTCAAATAATATACCCCAGTAACTGTCATGAAAATTCTGTGAATAAACAATTTTTAATCAAATAAGAGATAATAAAATCAAAATTAGAGGGTAGAGCGGGGTAGAAAGATTCACAATCATTATATTAAAAATAAGTAAAGTAAGAATACTCTTTTGTGACAATACTATTTTAAGATAGAAGGCAAAAAATATATAACCAGACATAATTGTTAAGTCGTCACTACCATTAGATAACGGTTATGCATTTAAAACAAAACATTTTTTTTATTTTTGAGCTCTTTATTTAGTTCATAAGACCTGAATATAACTTTTAAGTATAGGTTATTCAATAGTTTTATAAGATGTATTGTTACTGTTAAGTTAGATTCAACAGTTTTTCATATAAATTTTATAAAAGCTCACATCTGAGTAGGGTAAAAAGTACTAATTAAACCTTTATACCGGCAAAGGTGTACACAATAAGGAAATAGTAAATAAAAGTAAATTAAATTTGAAAAAAAAACAATTTTACAAGAGATAAATTAAATTAATAATTACTCCAATTATGCTGACGAATATTACTGACAAAATATTACATCGAGGTTATATACGGTTTGGTTGTTGTAAAAAATGCGCTCGATAAAGTACTGGGCTTAGCACACTGCCCTGTGGTACCCCGCATTCTATATTTCTAATGCTCGAAGCCACATCTTTAGTTTTGATTATAAATTTTCTATTAAGCAAATATGAGCTTAAAATATTGTAAGTCTTGAGTGCATTTCGCATTGATCGGGAATATCGGAAAAATAGTAGCAAAAATAGCAGTGATAGATAATAACACAAACTAAATAATGATATTAAATATAATGCTATTAAATTTAAATGATATAAAAATTTAAAGTGTAAGAATAAATTGTGTGAACATCGTAATATAAATGTGCAGGTTATGGGAGACTAACAAATCCCCATAATTACTTTCGTCAAGTAATTATCGTTTATTTGTCGGGACAAATTTTGGCTCCGCGGCGTGAGAACTTCAAAATGAATGAAAATAATCAACCGAACGAATTTAACCTCCAACCTTGCCCAAAACTAAATTCCTTCTGATTACCACTATCCGCCGAATTGTAATGCATTGGACACGGTCCGTGTGTGTTGTTAACGATTCGTTTTTTTGTAAGTCTCGTTTCATTCGTGCACTTTCACAATGCAATGCAATCTTTTACTTTTTGCGATTTCCCTTTGAGTATTTTGTACTTTTTTACTTTTGCCGTATAGTATTCGGTTGGGTCATCGTTCCCTTTCGGTGCTGCGCACGGACATTCAATCATTCAAACCTGGCCGAGACGAGGGAGTGAGGTTTTATCATTCTATAATTCTCCTTTTAGGGGATGGGGATGGAATAAAATATTTCTGTATTGGATTTATTTTTATAGAACATACCTTTTCAAAAATCGTCTGGTATGGTAAATGAATTATTAATATTATTTGTTTTCTAAAAATAGTTATTAGTCCACAATCATTTAAAAATGTGTATTAAAATTAAGACATTTTATGAGTTTTTTGAAAGGCCACACAAAAAGAGAAATAATATTTTCACTATATTTTATATAATAAGTTATTAATTGATGTTTTGAGAATATAAAAAATAAGAATTAACTAGTTAGTATTGGATTTTGCCTTGATGCAAGTTACATAAACTTAATCTAAGTAAATAATCGACTTAATCAATAAAAAATAAATTAATTTATGAGTCATTAAAAGTATTCGGAGTGAATTTATTAGAAAACGAACGAACACGTTAACTCTGAACAATTTCTAAAAGCAAATTTTCAAAAATCAATAATTTTTATAATTGAATCAGTTTCCGTAGGACTTTAATGGTTTAGTATGTTCATTAAGACCAAGTACTTTATCGCTATACTAAGTAAGTCGTCTAGTTTTAATTTTAACAATCATGAAAAAAACTTCCGCTTTTTTGCTCTTGGTTTATAATACAAAAAGGCGGAAGGGAGATATTTGACAACCAAATATGTATCACCAAAAAAAGTTCCATAAAAATCGAATTAATCTTTTTTTTCAACAGTTAATTACAAGAAAACGGCTTGGTAGATTTAACCAGTATCATTCCCAACTACATAATATCTTTCGAACAGTTTTTGATATTTTTAAATAGTTTCGGTAGTATGAGCTTAAATATAAAGGAGAGTTTAAAACTTTTTTCCAAATTGAGATTTAAGAAAATCTTGTACACATATTCTAGAATAGTTAAATTCTAAAATTATCCGAAAAAACATTCGATAAATTTAAAAATATTAGACTGGGATATCATCCTTATATATGTATCATAGAGTGATATAGAGATATGTTTAATTTATTTACAATTTGGAGTATTGATGATTTAAGATTATCTGATTATTATATAGTTATCTTAAATATTTATTAGCATTTTATTTTTATCACGACTAACATTTTTGACCGTTGCTAGGCAACCGTTGACCGCTAACACAAAAATTTTCAGTAATTTTTTTTTTATTTTTATGAATATTTATGTTATGTTTTAACAGTTTATTTATCAACTATATAAATTTGTATATTTCGCAAAATATTATAATAATTGTAAGACATGTTTATAAATTAATAGAAAATGTGTAGCATGTTGAAACATATTGAAACTAGTACGGACACTTATCGTATAAAATTTGTCAATAAAACATATTGAAGAAGACTGCTTGGTAGGTAACTCAATATGTGTAATTAATATACATGTTTTACATGACATAACATCCGACATGATTTAAAAAAGAAAACAATAAAATACGACAACAGAAACATTGCCCTGGGCTATAACATAATATCAAGCAATGAGTCTTCTGTCTTATATAGACTAGAACCCGTACCTGAACAGAAGTATCCAGGTGTGAAATTACAGCCGAGCGAAATAAAAATAAAATAAAATTGAGACGTTACAAAAAATAAAACGAAAAACACAAAAAATAAACTGTGTCGTAAAACTTTTCAAAGAGAACCCTGCGTTGTTATGTCTATAGGATATTAAAGAACAATATAAATTTACTATAGGGCAACCCGAGTCTAAAGTTTAAACTGTTTGAGAATTATTGCTCATTGTTTTGTGTGAGAGAAAATTACTTAAAACACATGTACGTGCTAAATCACATATAGGCTTGAGCTTTGTCATATGTTATTTAATACTTGCTTAAAGAGTACCTCGACAGAAAATGATGTCAAAATTAAATATTAATTTTTTTATTGTTGTCAATTTAATTCAATATTAAATAAACAATTTATGAACGAGATTTTATTCTCAAACTTATAAAGTTGAATAGACAACATCGTAATTGCTTTTTGTCCAGAAATTATTCGTTTAATTTTGTTATTCTACAAAATCTTTAATCTTAATAATATTCATTTAGAAACGTTTAATTTAGATATTATTTAGATAATATTAGAACCCAGTATTGCAAATAAGTTTAAAGTATAAACTTTATTCTAAACAAACAATTTCAATTACCTTCAGAAAATCGATAAGCAATAGTTCTGTGTTTCCACGAAATATATTTCACAGCTTGCAAAAAGTTGAAACCAGGGCTTTATAAATTTTTACAGAATACTTATAAATATCGTATATTTCATTTAAAATTTTAGAATTTTATCGATTTCAGTCTATCAAATTAATAATGACAAATTTTGCTTTAATTCGTAACTGCATTTACTAAATTTTAGTTTAATGGAAAATTAAATTTGAACTAATTACGATCAACTACTAATTGCTTGACTTAATGAAACAATATTAAGCATTTAGAAGTTTTCAATTGACCAAATTTTAATAATATGAACATTAAATTAAATTAAATTAAATTGAACGAATTAATAAAGTCAAAAAAGAAATATTATAAATATGTATTAAAACTAAAGACTATGTTGTTTTAATGGTTTACTCTATGATATGTGGCATCATCTATATTATCTTATTGTTAGTAACTATTGAAATAAACGAACAGTTCTGTGCTGATCTTTGTTTGAACACGTTTTATTATTTATTTTAGTAAGGCAGAAACTGGATATTTTTGGCATATAATTAAAAAGAATATATTGAAATCAATGTTGAAAAGGCAGATTAATGCAGAAAAATCAACCTATTCATTGTAAAAATTATTAAACAAATAAATATAGTAAAAAATAAAATCTATCAATGTTAAAGCAACTTATTACACAAAGCATACAATAATAATAAATACATCAATTTTAACATTTATATATAAGTCTTAAAAAATCAATTCCTTGGCCAGTCCTGAAGCAAACGATGCACGAATACAGCAGGTGCTATTTTATTATGCGCCTCCACCGCAAAAGCAAGTCTGCTGTTCGCCGAACGATACTCTAACGCGATTCTGTTACCCTGTTACGTGACGCAGACACGCCGCAACCGTGTTACCCAAACGCCGGACGTTTTGTCGATGGGATATTGCCCGCAATAGACGAAGGGCTCAAGAAAACTTAGCCTTGATATCTATATGAACATTTCTACTTAAGAATACCAAAATCTATCAAAATCAATAAATATCACATTGACCAGTTAACTATGATTGATGAATATACTCGTCATGGATAAGTGGCAGAGATTTGAGCATTGACGAGTATTCTCGTCATGCGTATAAAACAGTAACCATTTGCTACCTCAATTGAAATTTGAAAAAAAAACAAAATATGTTCTAAAATTTCAAGTTTTTCATAATATTTTGAAGCTATGGCAGTCTAAAATAAGTAGTTGCAAGTGGTGTTTCACCTTAAGACCAATAACAATTAAGAATTAGCTATTTAAATCACATTTCCTACTGTTTATTTTAAAAATAGTTTTTGCTTTTTATCAAATACTATTAGAAATTTCTTACATTACCATACTGAATTTAATTAATTTTTAGTGTAATATGCATGTAATATATGCATATTTTATCAAATAAGTAAAATATGTATATTTTGTCAATACCTTACCAGAGCAACTTACTCTATGATTGACGAATATACTCGTCATAAGCTTAATACGGACGATACAAAATTGTGCGTACTGTTCAATGTAAGCGACACAGTTAACTGGTTAATTGATGGTTTGTTTGAAAAATAGCGAACAAACATTAGTGTTTATTGCAATGTAGAACATTTTCTGAACTTTCAAAACCAATAAATATCCCAATTATAGATAGGTACATTATTACTTGTTACAAATATTATTGTTTTGTAATTCATTTTAATTCTAACTAATCTGACCATATTCAAAACCTAAATGCATAATTATATTACATCGTTGACTTATTCATTTATTAACACTAATTATACTAACCGCCTCTATACACGTATGGTTTTTAATTATAACATTCTATAAAACCTACCTTTGTCATGATCATCTATCGACAGTGATCTTATGTATGTCCATACTATCATCCATACCAACATTCACACAATACAACAGCCCCATCTATTCATAGGTAACAATCGAAACAGTCCACATAATAAAAATTCAGTTTTTATCAGCAATCTCGCCCATGATCTCCAACTATATCATTCTACATTAACTACCCTTATCGTTATCATGTATTTACAGTAATCTTATATAGGTATGGAACTATATATCATTCATACAACAGCGTCATTTAATCATAGCTAACAATCAAAACAGTCTACATAAGGAAAATTTAGTTTTTCCGCCCCATTGATTCATTTTAATTTCTCGGTAGAAGTTATAAATGAGTAATAATAACTCTGAGAGCTATCTCTTCTTTCAAAAATAAAAAAATTACTCAGAAAAATATTCTCGATTAGAATTTGTTAAAAAAATGTTTGTGTGCTCTCAGTCTATTTGAATTGGGTGGTCAGTTGTTACTCAGAAGAGTTGTTGGAAGCAGAAACAAGAAAATGAGTTTGTGTTATAAACAGTTGTCCTAGTCGGTCCAGCTGTTGCAAACGCATGTATTATTTTATAAAACAATCGTAATTAATTATTCCAATCTAATCCATCATTTTATTATAAAGAACATCTTCAATTTTCCCTATGCAAGAGGTTTGACTTATTTTTGTATAGTTGAAATGAACACTCATCATAAGTAAATAGCGAAAAAGAAATATAGTTATTATGCAAAATTGGATAAGTGAACTAAAACCATAATTTTCGGCAGTTATTCCTCCTTAGTATTTATTATTATTAACAAATATTTCTTACCTCCTGGCATCCCTTGGCGTGCTGTTTTGGGCTCAAGAAGAAAGTCCCATCGACCAATGGATAGCGATCAAACACAGGCATGATATCGTCGCAAAGCACGCAAGAAACTCTGGACCTTTGCTGTGCTGCCAAAGTAGATAATATGAAGCATCGTGTGTCATCATTGCCATGGTTTCCCTCGTCCTCCATCTACCGAACAAAGAGTTGGAAGTACGCGTTAGAAAAAATTTAAAAAAATTACAACGATTTTTTTATATTTCTTTTGTGTTTTTTCCCGATAAAAATGATATTATAAAATTTTGAACGCGTCGCGGTTTTAAGTGAACTAAAAGCGAGCGGTAAAATTATATAATATAATTTTATAAATTAGGTTTAACACATTAGAAAGGTGATAAGAAAACTGGCATCATGAAGCATTGCATATTTTAATAGAAAACTTAAGCTAACAATTTATTTTTTGCATGGTCATCCTAATGTTTAATCTTAAGTAGATAAATGCAACGTATAATAATAAAGTAAATTGACCAACTATTCAATCCAAAAGTAAATAGCTTATTGCAAATATTCATCCTTTATTGCGAATCCTATTATCCTCCCAAAAAATAAGCAATGTCTAGTTGCAAAATCTGCGTAAATACGGATTATAGAAAGTTCCTGAATTCCTTCTATCTATGGAGTAATAATTTATGCATGTAATCCGTCCTTTTCAGGAAAAGTTTTAATATTGTGAATTTTTTTGCCATATTTTTAAAATTAAACAACATCAATATCAACGTCAATATCAACATCAACATCAGTAAACAATTTAATATGAAAATTTAAAGTCTAGTCTAGATGATTTGATTTTATAGCTCAAATAATTTTAATTGAAATATAAGCTTGATCATCAGTTTAGGAACTTCAATTTAAGTGAAGCATTTTATATATCAAGGGTTTAACACATTTATAAAATAAAATTATTCATCTATTGTCTATATCACTTTCCCAATAATTACAGATCACAGTAGTATTTAAAAATGCAGTAATTAATGTCTAAAAGGAGTAAAATGGTAAAGGTAACATTCAGACGTAATTAACGCCTAAACAACTTATCACAAGCATATTTTATACATTTTTTTTTTTAAATAAATGAATATAACACTAAATCATCGCTTGCAGTTACACATATAAGATTTATTTTAGCATATACTCATTTTTTTAAACAGTTTGAAATCGCCAAACGAATTAAACGAATTATTAATTAATTAAATGATTAAACGAATGATTAAAAAGATTTAATTTTAATAATTTTAATAATTTAAACATGATTTGTCTAACATCCTCGCTAGTATGTGCATCAGAATTTGCATGTTTTAATTGAAAAATATGAGTATAAAATAAAATAGATAACTAAAAACAATTAGTTTTCATTTTTAAACAAAATTATATGAACGATAGTCTAATTTGTTATAACCATGCTTTGAGGTTATTATAACTATCATTGATCTTTCCTAAAAACTTCAAATTTTCATTTATCTATTATTTTTAATTTTTAACCTTTTTGCATGGACGAATGTCGTCCATGGATGACGTCCAAATGATTTGCTGTGTGTACGAGTGTCGTCTATGGACGACGATTTGTGTTTAATTTATCACTATGAGAGTAAACCATTAAGAATTCTGTTTATTTGTAATTTAGTTTACTAGTTTATTAGTTTTATTATATTTATTGTAATTTCTACAATTCTATTTATTGTAATTTTTAGCCCATTAGAAGCGTAATGGCTGATTTAAAACATTTTTATTGATAATGATAGAAATATTTTAAAATATATAGTTGTGCCTGGTGTGTCCAATGGCACTACTAGTGGACGACGCTGTTCCGTACAGCAGCGACACTTTTGCACGACACTTTCGTAGCAAAAAGGTTAATTTTCAGAAATATTTTGCAAACCATTGAATATTTGAGTACAAACAGTATCGTGAAATTTAGCAAAAAACAATAACTAATATTATTAATATCTGTGGTAATAAAATTTTTATCATTACTTTTGTGCAATCTTAAAAATCAATGTATGTATGTAATGTAAATTTATAATGCAAATGATCCACGAACCAATGTTGATATACATCAACTATTCTCAACTACTATCAACTTCTCTGATAGTATTTCCGAGAGCATTGAAGAAAACAATGAAATCTCTATAAAAACTTTCCATCTTCTCAAATAATAAAATTTATCGTAAATTTATTCAAAATGCATCAAAACCCCCACGGCCATGAGTTGCACAAGCAGACGTCGTAAAATCGAGTCCTCCAACGCATCCCATTTGCGTCTGGAGTCCGCGCCACACGGAAGCTATAATCCGGACTAAACTCCGGGCACGTCTGCACAACCAATGGACCGTCGTTCTTGATATTATGATACAGCCTCTTATATTATAACATGGTTGACAGTTCGTAATAGCCGATAAAAAGTTTACGACGCCCAAGCAGCCAGTTTCGATAAAATTATACGTAATAATTTACTTTTTCCACACACATGAATAGTACAATACTTGTATTGACAAGCGCTTTCTACAACACAAATATAAGTTTATAGTGTTTTCAATATTATACGATTTTATTCACTAATCTTTTTTTTTAATCTATCACATTCAATCTTGCATAGATCACTCTTATTTAATAATATTTAAATTTGTTGTTTTAAAATCTTGAAATTGAATATTCGTTATTGAGACTACATTGCTCCTTTCTATCAATAATTATTTTGAATTCATCAGTGTTAAAAAATTAATGAATACACCAAAACTCTATAAAATGTTTTAATAAATTAATATTTTTTTTAAAAAATTTAACTTTGAAAAATGTAGTAGATGTTTTAGCTTTGTTTACCATCACGGAATATTTGTATTTGTTTTTAAACATTTTTCCTCATAATTTCGAACAACTTGATTTCTTTCTGATAAAGATATTTTATGTATCAAGATGAATCACCGCTTTATAGCTTTATCAATATTTGATAATAGTGATTTGATTCACTATACTTTTTTATCACTTAATTATATAATAATTGATCACATTCAACATCTTAAACAACATATTTAAATTTGTTCCTTGAAGATTCTGATGAATTGAATTTAGGTGTTGAACTTCAAACTTCGATATTGATATTACGTTGCTTCATTTCATCAATATTTATTGAATAGTTCACATTAATGAGAGTGAAAAAAATAATTAATACAGCAAATATCTATAAAATGTTAAATATTTTATTCAATTTAACTTATAAAATATTGTATATGATTCAACTGTGTTTACTGTTGCTTGATTTGCTTCTTTAAATATAAAAACGAAAAGTTAATATCTAATGCATCTTTGTATTTGCTTTTATACATTTTTCTTTTAATTTCGTATGACTATTTTTTCTTATACATCTATTTCATGTATCAAGCACATAATTATGTTTGTAATTGAAATAATATTTTCTTTCAAGCCAATTCCAAATATTGATTTGTTGTTTTCATTATGGAAACTATTCTTTGTTCAAATCAATCACATAATGAAATAGATATTACACATTGTTCGTCTTGATTCACTATAGTTTAGTTTAACATTTCCGTATCAGTTCGAAAATTTTCATTAAGCTAGTTCATGTATCAAGCTTTTAATTAATTATGTGTGTGATTGATCTTAAATTTCCATTCGATCTCCAAATACATGAAACATCGATTGTAGAATCATTATAGATAAGAAGTTTTTCATTATGGAAACTATTCTTATGTTCCTATGCTTAACTCAATCATATAAAAAAGTGTTATGAACTTTTTATTTCATTGTTGATAAAATATGATATTTATATAATGATAAATATTTTGTTTTTGTTTAACCTTTAAGAGTATTATAAATTGTTCATCTTGGTTTACTGTAGTTTAATTTTGTATTTTCAAAATTAATTATAAACAGTAATAACTATAAAATATATTTCCGTATCATTTCGAACAATTGTATTTATTCCTAATTAAACTATTTTATGTACAAAACTTTTCAATAAGTATATTTGTAATTGAAATAAAATTTCCATTCATTCTTCAAATACGTGAAACGTTGATTGTGGAATAGTTATTCACAAGAATTTTCCATTAGGAAAACTATTCTTAGATCTCTATGCTTAACTCCACACAATAAAAGTATTATCAATTTTTAGTTCATTATCTTTTAGTACTTAATCTAACATTGCTCACTGATAAAAATTTCCATTGGATTTCATTATGCTAAGTACTTTTGACAAAAGCCAAAAAAACAATCAATATCATACCAATATATTTATATTGGTCTCCTCAAACTTCATTGGGAAATAAAAATATGAAACTATTTGATTTCGAATGTGCGAAATCATGTTCAATTTGAATATTTTCTTATTATTATAAATCTGTTCTATAAATCTCTTATATTTTTGACCGACAATTGGCAAATCCATTAATAAGAAATCCGAGTAAACCCTGAGCAATTCATCATTTTCGGTAACTCCCCAAATATGTCAAATGTATGATACATGGAAGAGCTCGCTTATTAACAAGGAAATCCACATGTCAATCTCGGCTTCAGAGGGATTTATCCTGATAACGAATTTCCTGCATCTTTTCCTATCATTCCATTACCACAGCCCTTAACGATAAAGTTCATTACTTATGATATTAATCGTCAATGTTGTAATAAATAGTTATTGATTTTAATCGGTCATCAAGAATATAAAATTCTTCAAATTATTAGTATGACCAATATGGAATATATGTTAAGATTTATAGAGTTATAAATAGCAATATAAATTATAAATTATAAGGCTATACTTTCTTTTGTCAAAAAAGTCAAAAATTGTCATATTGCAGCATCATTCATATAATGATTTATTTTTTTCGATTTCAGTATTTTTATACACAAGTTATCAAGAATCCTTAAATATTTTTTTTCTCAATTAAATATTCTGGAACTTGAATTCTAAACATCCGGTTCTATGTATTTCGCTAATACAACATTTCATTCAAAAATTGAACCAAACGATTCAAATTTATTGAGGAAATATATTTCTTATACATGATTGCGTCTTGCTTACTTAATTTAGGTTTTGATAAAATTTCAAATTGAATTCTCGCCCTGGACAAATATTTTTTAATATTTTTAATATGTAACTTGATGTAGTCTACATTACTTTGCTAATAAATCGCTCAAAAAGTTTTTTTTCTCGAGTTTCTCATAATATATAAATAATTAGGTTCATAATTGCGTCCTGCTTACTTAATTTATGTATTTGATATAATTTTAAATAAAATTGCGAAGTAATTCTTGGGATTTGTAACTTAATGCGGTCTACATTATTATTCTAATAATTTGCGCAAAAAGTTTTTTTCAGATTTCACATAAAATAATTCTGAATAAATGTAATTCATTCTTATCCATAAATTTTAAATATTAATGTAATGTTGCACATTGTTGCAAAATGTAAAATTATTCCTCTGTAGAAGATTAGCAAATTGGAAATATTATACTAATCTTTTTATATATATAATTGGATTTTAACTCAATATTTAGAGTAAGAACTCACGTGTTTTAAGCAAATTATTTTACATTGATAAACTTATTCCTGTTAACTTCACAAATAATTTAAGTGATCCGATTTATAGATTTATCATAATTTAAAGTTAAACTGATAATCACTACTTCAATATTGAGCTCTGATTTAAATTTTTCCATAATTTAAAATTTAGCAAATTTTAGCTAGCCAAATCATTTTGCAGTAATAAATCTATTTCTGTTAGTTTCACAAAAAATTTAAGTGTTCATAATTTATAATATAGCAGCTATTCATTAGTTTATTTTTATCCCACTAACACCTTTGTCCTTTTCCTTGAAATTACATAAATTAACTGAACATCACTTAAAATTTAAGCAGTTTTTATCTCACTTGTCCAAAAATAGTTCACTTTATACTTTCAACCAAGAAAATACATTTCTGCTTGCGTAACCCATGCCCGTTGAATGTAATTTTCCATAAATAACAAAACTAATAACCCTGTTTAAATTACAAACTATTTTGATAAAACTAAGAGAGTCACAAATAGAACCAGTAATGTTTTATCATTCACATGATTTGATTATCTTTGAAATGACTGAAATTTAACAGACGTCCTGGTTCATGTTGAGAAATGTGTTTCTGGATCATTTATCAAATATATATACATGAACTGAAATATACGGAGATAATAAGAAATCTACATGAATGTACTCAAATTATAATGGCAATTATTAATGTCTAGTCAAGTAAAATTGGATGATTAATCTTATTTTATACTCATATTATTATTGTATGTCTGTAAGGAATTTGATTACACTAAGAGCTCGGATAAAAAATATCTCAATGAAGAAACTTAAGGTTGTCGTAATTGAAACTAATGGAATAGGAGTATTGAGATTATTTTTGGTGCTTTTAGATGAATAAAATGTAATATAAATGCAAGCGGTGTTCAGGTTTATCACAAAATTACATTATTTATATAAAATATTGTAAAATTATACTTTAAAGAGGAGTCTTTTGAAGTAATCTCACAAATCCATTTTCTTATTTTCACAAAACTAAATTTTAATAGTTCAATAACTAAAAATAAAATAAGTAGTATTTAGGAATATAAAGAATAAATAGCAATACTATCTGAATTAAAAAAAATGTTAGTGTTATTCCAATATTCGACAGTACAAATTAAACTTTACTATTGTATAAATAACCTGATCAGCATTAAAGTTGTATTCTCGTTTATTTCTTAAAATTCTAAACTTCTAAAAATTTATATCATTTTTGTATTATCACCTTTTTCCTTATATCATATTACAATTAAAACAACCTTAATAAATTTTTTTTGTTTCTTTTACAATTTGGTCAGTGCCAAAAATAATTAGAATTTTTTTAGCTGGTTAGCAGATTAAAAAAAAATTTTTTTTTGGCTCAGTATGTTAAGACTTCTATTTTTTTTTTTTTTTCAAAAATAAAGTAGTAAGTAAATACATAATATACTTGAGTAAGTAGAAGTGTTCACATCTATACTATGGTAGTTATATTACTGAAAATCATAGCTAAGATTAAAAACAAATTTAAAACTTTTATTCGTAACAAAAATTGAAACTTTTATTTGAGGCTGCTTACTCTATATAATCACAAAATTTAAATTTTATATATCGAAATTGAATAGGCTTACTGCTGGGTAACATTTTAGATCTAATGTATAATCATCTAAAGATCTAATATATCATCAAAATTACTGAATGTCTTACTTTTTGTAAAGACAGATTGTAATTCAATAAAGAGAATAAAAAAAAATAAAAATAAAAATTTGAGGCTGTAATGTTGATCACACATTTTGATGTTGATTTCAGAATCAGTAGTGTTTACTATTGATTGTATAATTTCTATTAGTGTTTTTCCGCGTTGTTCGAAATTTTCTGCCAGTATCGACATTTTCCCATCCCTTTTCCCCACCTGCTCATGTTAAACCTGAGAGCAACTACTCTGTGCAAACAATCCAGAAATTACAACGGTGTGACTCTATCGTCCTGGGTGGATTTAAGTGTCTAGACACAACACAACGTTCAGCCCGGGATCCCGATCAAACCCGGAGCCGAGATTTTCCTTCTTCATCCAGCTGGATTATTAAATTTCTCTCGTAAAACCTATGGGTTTACATTTTTGTATATTTTGTTGTTTTTTTTTGTTGAATTCGAAAGCCGGAATTTAATGAGAAACGAGAAAAATATTTTGATATTCTTTCTGTCTGCCATAGTATTGAAAGAGCAATACAATAATAAGGTGACAAGGTTTTACAATTTGTATGTTGTATCAAGATTGCAAATGTATACCACTATTAAAAGTGAAACTACACAAAATATAATAATTAAATTTACTAATATTAATTAAAAATATTAGGAACTAGTGAATAACTACAAAAAATGTAAATAATTAATACTTATCTTTTATATAATATTAAATTATAAAAAATAATAATAAGGAGCATGTACTTGATCATTTTACTTTTCGTCGAGTCTTTTCCAATAATAAATCTCTCAAAGCCCGTCAATCAAAATCACATATGTCGAGTACCAAAACGTGCTTATCACCGACGATAACAACTGTTCTCTCCATTTTCGCTTCATATGCCTTCTTTACATTATCGTTTAGGGAACCTTATACTACACATAGGGGAAACAGGGGCAAAATGAAGAATTAGTTAAGAAAAGTATTATAACGAGTCAAATATATTGAGTTTATATTTACAATTATTTTTTCCTTTTCCCTTATTTTTATAATTTTTATTCCAATTTATTTTAACATTTTTCTATCCTAAGTATTTTATCATTACAATTATTTTCATATTATATTCTTTTTTTTATACTGCCCCTTAATTACTATTTTCCAGATATTGGACTCAAATGAAAATTGCGTAACGAATATTTTAAGGATTTTTTACCATCACAAGAATCTTAAGATCTACAAGCCTTTTAAACTATCTCAATATTACAACGCAAGTTATTGCATTACATAATACCAATGTTAGACTTAATATTGCTTTAGAGTTGTATTTTACTGTAATTAATGTAATTAAGATAATTTTTATCCTGTATCCGTAATATAAATATAAATATAAATATATTGCGCGTGGACCGGTTCAAAAAAAAGTTGTTAAATCACATTTGTACAAGATATTTACAACATTTTTACTTGGTCAGCATTGTTAATTTAATTAATTAATTTTATTACTAATGCAAAAGTAATACAATCAATGCGAATTATTTATAATTAATTACAATATGAATACAATATTGTGCTAAATGATATCAGGGTTTGTCGATTTTAAAAACCGGTTTCCCAAAGAAAATTACGAAATTGAAAAACCGGTTTTAAGTATGTTTGAATAATATTGAAAATGTAGCCAAACGTATCAGATAGATGAAAACCCTGGTGCAAATTGACCGGTCAAAACCGTTTTTCGCGAAAAATACTATTCGAAAACCGGTTTTCTAAAATGGCGGTTTATCTATAAACCTTAAGAAGCACACAATTAGTATCAAAAAAGCATAAACATTTAGAACCATAAAATAATTTTTAAATTATTGTTGAATATTGGGTAAGAAGCTTTATTGAAAACGTTCCTTGTTTAGTGATTCTAATAAATAAGTAAAATATAACAATTTTATTATATTGTCTTGTATGATGGTGAAAACTAACATATAAAATGCATTTATAAGAATAATAATATCGAATTAAATAATACTTAAATTATTAAATAGCATTATTGAAGAACTTATTAAATAACAATTCCTTCTAAAACTATTGTGTTTTTACAAAACAAATTAGTAATGATACACATTTACAATGTATTTTTTAAAAATAAAAAAATTAACTTCTACTGTCTATTATATATAGATAGATCTCCGCGATTTTTGTTAGAACTGTATTGGAAACTTGTTCGAACTAACATACTTTATTTTTCTCCTTTTGGACCATATTTTAAAATCAGTGTAGCTAAGTTGTTATGACGACTGTCACTATGGTACCTTGGCACAACCGTACCCAGCAGCCTCACCTATTGTATTAAATCACTGTCTAATATGACGATTATGATACTCCTATTGACGTCATGCTGTTAGATAGCTCAATCAATTAATAAATACAAAAGTGAATTAAGCCGATTACCCCCGGTTTCCCCCACATATACATTACTACACGCATAATATTCGCGAAGTCTGTATCTCAAGTTACTCTGCTTCCTCCATTGATGGGGAAATTGTCACGATATGCTATGTCATCAAACGAACGAACATTCGGCGTACAATTACGTGTCAGTTGTCAAAGTCAAAGTCATTCGCTAATGAAGCCCGAGGCCGATGTTAACCAGGAGCGAAGACCTAAAGAAGAAGCCTAAGAAGAGTGAGGGACGTCAAATCGCACACAATCGCATCCGCGCGATTTCTTTCATTTTATCCCAGGATATTGGAGTTATGTTACCACATCGAGTAACGGTAATGTAATTAGTATTGGTTTACATAGGATTTTGTATCGAGTTTTCTTCGCGAGATTGGATAATTAATTTGATTGAAAATAATATAATTATACCTACTTTGTTATAATAAAAAGTGCTACGTGTTTCCTCACAAACCTGAGGTAACAAAAAATCCGAACATGAAAACGAAAACAATTAGTTTTTTATCTCTTTAGTCATTGACAAAGATTTCAATAAGACCAAAATAGTAGATTATAAATTACTTCAATAACTATCCATCGAAACAAATAATCAAATGCGCAATACAATACGAGTAAAATGTTTTGTGGATTATTGAAATCGGACGTTCCGTTTTCTTAAAAACTGAGTTTTCGTTTTCTGCACTTTTTGCCCCGTATATTCCGAACGGCAAGACCTGCCTTTGCAAAACGTAATCAGCACGCCTCCTTATTAATACGAATCGAAAGTTTTTTAAATTATTCAAATCGGTTGATCGGTGTTCCCGAAATCGTCGACAAACATTTGTTTCCGCACACACACACATACATCCATTTTTTCTAAGGTATGCCAAAATGTTCAGAAACTTTTGAAACGTAAAGATATATAAAAATTTTCATTTTCGTTTTTTTTGCGATTACTATAGATGCATTAGATATACAATTCACAATTTTCAAAAATAACAAAACAACCAATATATAAAATACAAATGAAGGAATGCTAAAATAATTTTGTGTCTTGATTTTATGAAAACCTACCCTACGGGAAGTTAATTAAATGCGCTTGTTATTGAACTAATTAATCACAGATTTGCTAACATTTGCGGTTGTTAGTGGCTTATTGTAACAATAGTAAGTAGTAATAGGTGTTTTTTAATAGGATCTTAAACGGTATTAAAATATCTCTCGAGACATAGTTTACATTAGACATGTGAACTATCATATTGTCATAGCTACTGTCCTGCAGGACGACGCAGTACACCAAAGTGTGCAGCTGAGTCATTTTTCACAGTTAATATAAAATAGTACTAAAAATTATTAGTATAAATTTCGGTTTACCGTACTATTGTCGACAAAGTTTAAATTTTATATATCTTATTTCGTTTCAAACTCATCAATCTTTGATAATGTGTAATAATTTTTGTGATTGCTAAATTGTTTTAGTAGTTATCTTGAAATGAAGAATCTACATGAATCAGTATTTTTATTAATCTATTATTGACACCTGATATTTTCTACTAAAAATCGGTTTTTGGAATTCTTAGTCTTAAATCTTAAGTATTTGTAAAAAATTATTTTTTTTATATCAATAAACTCTAATTACTACTATGGATAAATAATTTGTTAGATCACTATAGCCAAATATTTTTATACTTCTAACTGTCACGGTTTAATGAAAAGTATTCCCTATTATTTATTATTAAATTAGTATATAATTATGTAATAGGTAAATAATATTTCAAAAATATGAGTTATTCAAATATAACACCTTTAATGTTTTGCCAACAAATGTTAAGTTAAATATAAACGTTATAAAAGAACTTCTATACCATTTATTTTGTATTCATTTTTTAATTAATTTTTTGTGAAAACATCTCTTTGTTTCAATCCCATTAATACTGTCCAGCTTATCAATATTTTTCTTCCCAAAGAAGTAAATTAAATGTATTTTCTGTGTTGTTTCGTCCCGTCCCGTCACTCCAAATTGTTGTTGGACTTGACTTGTTACAATCGTGACAGCAATGTCACTTATTGGCTGAGTGACCCCTCCGGAAATAAAAGAAATTAAAACCAAGAGAAGCGGAAAAGCGTTCGGTTTCGGAGATAAAAAAAAATATGATATTTTCGCTTCTGTACAAACAAGTAGAAATGTGAAAGCTTTTTATTAGATTAGAAGCGAGATTATTTATTATCCTAAATATATTGCTTTTCATAAGCTTTACATGACTACTTTTACATAAATTTGCCAAATTTGAATTTGTGAATTTTTACTGAAGTAATTGCTATATGTATTTTCTGCAAATTATATATTAACTAAAATTTATAATTAAGAAGCTAATTTATATATTCATAATATTTATAATTGAAAAGCCAAGTTAAATAGTTATTAATTTATTTTTAACATTTATTTTTGTAACGCTATTTATATAATATTCAAACTAATCTTTCAAAAATAAAACAACTAAAAATAAAATTCTATCAAATAATTTAGGCAGCATAAAATGAGTTGTTCGAGCACGCCACTTCATAGAACTGTTGAGTTACAAGTACTATATTTTAACCACAATAATTTCATCTGTAAATTTTCCATGTGACCTGTCCATTATTTGCAGTCCACTAGTGTTTTATCTCCTGGCAGTCTGATCTTTATAAAACAATCGTATATTTGCCACCTATCCTCATAGAAAATAAATATCTTTTGTGGAGACTAAATAAACATAATAATAGCCTCTTCTATATCCACTTCAATGGACCGTGCTATACTAAATCTATCACGTTTATTCCCTCAGAAAGATATTGTTCCAAAAAGGCTCGAATATATACCATGGAGAAACATGGTGAAGAAGAATGAATTAGGAGATGTAGAAATTGCTCTGGATATGGTTTTGGATATACGGGTATTCTACGTTTTTTTGGATAGGACACATTATGCTAAAAGAGACGCAAATGTGGTAATAAAGTTAACATAATTTAGCTAAACTGTCAAGATCTATATAATCTTATATACGTAAATATATGAACTGAAACCTAAAATTTTCAGTAATTAAATAATACGTCTTATTATATTTTCATAAATAAGACCAATACGTTTTTTTTTTAAATTTCATTTCACTTCAATGAGTGATTCAACAATTCAGTTCCTTTCTTCAAAGATGCGATAATGGTAATAGTCTTGAATATTATCTATTGGAAACACCTTTTTTCAGTCTTGTTGAGACTTGTGTCTCAAAAACTATAGAATTTGCATGATCTTCCAGTTTTAGAAAATGTTGAACACTTGTTAGTTAATGGGCTGGAAATCACAAGCCACAGTAGAAAATAAACTCCTAATATACAAGACAAATAATAAACCAATATGGTCCTACGGCCTACAATAATGGGGTGCGGCCAGTAAATCGAACATAACTATTCTACAAAGGTTCCGAAATAAAGTTTTGAAAGAAATCGTGAAC
This sequence comes from Ctenocephalides felis, assembly GCF_003426905.1. NCBI lineage: Eukaryota > Metazoa > Arthropoda > Insecta > Siphonaptera > Pulicidae > Ctenocephalides > Ctenocephalides felis. The sequence goes on from NW_020539725.1 coordinate 17,352,710, forward strand.
GCTCTAAAATACGTTCCCAATTGGTTGATACATCAAGATCTCAGAATTCGAACTATAGAATTGGTTGGTTTCATTACTCTAACTGTAAATTCTTGGTTAAAATCGTCGTTCAAATTCTTATTGGTAACGAACCAAGGAGCATCGGAGCATTATCTGTCTCAAAATTTTAGACCAATATTTGGCAAAACTAGAACATCATTCAAATTATACAGTAATTGAGCTTCTTGAAACACCAATTTCAAAAAAATTTTGAATTTTTTTTGAAAATGTTTGAATTAAAAAAAACATCTGTTAAAAAATTAATACACGTGATATCTATCTATACCCTTCTCTCCCCCACGTGATATTTCGTGATTTTTTTTTCAAACCCCCTCTCACCCTAAAAACCTCACGTGATTAATCGACGCCTCCTTTCAGTAAGAATTGCTTCGAGTAAACAAATAAATGTAAAAATTTATGCTCGGCTGACAAAAACTGCAAAAGTCATATGATACTAAATTGTGAAACCCAAATATATAGAAATCGAACAAAAAATATCAGCAATAAAAAGGATGAAAATATGAACATTAAGATTGACTATGGATACTATTATACATTGTTCTGGATTAAAAAGAATATTTGACATTATAATGTAATATTGCGCACTTTTAAAATAGGTTTTCGCAAGTCATATAATCACTGACCTTAATCAATGTATTAGACTAAAAAGAAAACTGCTGAAAAATAACAAGTTATTTCTAGACAACTAATTCATATATTTTTTACTCCTCAGACTGAGTTATTAAAACGATCAATTAATTATTATTAATCACTCCCACCAGTCATCTTCAAGATGTAGAGTCAATCCATCAACCTTTCGCATACTCCAATATCCCCTGTCCATTAATCTATCAAAGTGCGCTCCTGCATTTTTTGTGCTCAACCAGACTGTATTGTTCTAGAGTCAGACCAAAGGTCACAGATCTGTTTCGGCCATACCGAGGCAGATACTTCATCACAGAGAATCTAAAACTAATGTGTCCAAAAGCCAGTCCTATCTAATAGGTAGGTGGGAAATAATAGCACTCTAGACACACGAGCATTTGTCGGCAATGAAGACACATGACAAACTTTAAGTGATATTTTGGCAAACGTGGAAATGAATGAGTTTTCATTGCAGAGACCGAGATGTGTTTATGTCTATTGTCTGGCGGTAAATTTGGGAGTTGAGAATTATACTTAATAGCGCTTGTTTATTGAAGCAACACATGCCATGTTATGTTATTTAAAATGATATATAACAACGCACATATTTTCTTGAAATTCATATGTATAACGTTTGAGTCATCACATCATAATGATAATAAAGAACTTCTTCTAACTTACATAACAAATTTATATTGCAACCAATATTTAAAAGTTTGAAATATACGATTAAACGATCAACTAACTGATATAAAATTAGAGTTTGTCGGTTGAAACAAACTGCTTCTAACCGGATCCAGGAGAAAATCATAGAATTTGAAAACCGGTTTGTAGTAAAAGATACCGGTTTGTAGTAAAAGATACCGGTTTCAAATATATGAATAACACTGTAAGAAAATAAAAATGACAAATGCAGCCAAATTGATAAAAACACTGTTGCAAATCGATAGACGTTCTTCGATTCACTATTATAAAAATAGTTACACCCTTTTATGTAAAAATGTGCATAACAATGAATTATTATGTGTTCTTAAAGCTATGTAATCTTGGTCAATTATTAGATTTTTGATCTATGCAATTGCATAAAAAATATCAATATAAAATGGAACAGTAATTAAGTATTTTCTGTCAAGATTTTCTGATCAAATTATTGAAGCAAATAGTTTTATTACAATAGCTCGAAACGGGTTAAAACCGATCTACCGGAAAAATACTATTCAAAAACCGGTTTTCTAAGATGTCGGTTTTTGCATCCCCTCTATGGTGTTGTCCTATTGGAAGTACATATTGACTAATAATAAGAAGAACAAAACTATTAAAAATTTATTAATAATTCAAAAATTACAGAAACTATATAAAATAATGTATGCAAAAATTTTGTTAATCAGATTAAGTTGGTATATAACGATGGAAACATGATAAGAAAAATATTTCATATAATATTGCTATCATCTTTTCCCAAATATTAAATAATAAAATCAAATTCATTTTAGGAAACTGTGAAAATCATATAACAATGGAATTCACCTAATAGAGAATCGTTCCACTTCTAATCCAAAATAATCGCTCAGGATTCTTTTTCCAATTATCATCTACCCTCTTTTTTCCCACATAGGGATGAGATTGACTATCAGGGATGTTGAAAGGGACGTATAAAAACCATATAAAGGTAATTAATTTTTACTGGAAAAAGATTATGCTGGAATGCACAATTTCTAATATAGTATATATAATTTGTTTATATCTTTGTATGCAATTTTGAGTTGATATACTTAATACGATCAGATTAGGAAATAATAAAAACATAGACTTTTAAATATAATAGTAATGATAAAATAATAGCAGAATTAAATGCAGAACTTCATAGTTATGATCCGTATAAGAAAATCCTAGAACCCTAAAAAATGAGTTATTATTCTCCCAAAAAAACATATAAATCGAAAAATAAATCTACTTTTCAAGATGATATATCATGATAGAAAACTATAAAAAAGTAATTTCTGATAACAAATACCAAGCAGTTATCAATATAATATTCAAATAACAACATAATATCCAGAAAAACCACTATAGGGTATATTTTATTACCTTTATAAATTTTCCGCCTCTGTTTTATATGATATGTAACATTAGGGGACAATCATGACATTAGATTGGATTGCCGAAACTATCGGCCCATGAAAGACCAAATGAGACGATTTATCGTGAAAATGTTCTTTAGACGTAGAAAAATTGTGATCATAGGTATATCGGTGAATTCCGAAGTAAATGAGAAATATTTCTGTATGGCTTCATAAAATTGCTTGACATTATTACGAAAATAATAATAGATATACGAATAATGGAAATATATGATAATGGAAATATATACATTTTTATGGGTTTACAAGGTTTCCACGGATTATTGATAATATTAATGTAATTAATAATATTTTATGAATTATATCAATTTTATGAATTAAAAATGCGATTTTGTTACAACTTGTTATTAAGATAAAAAATAGCGCATGTTACTTTCGCGTTTGATTGTTGAGTTGTATCAAATGTATCATCGAGTAAAATATCCCATTCAGCATCTTTTTTATCATAGAGTCCATTTTCTATGATTATTATTATCACTAATATTATTATTTCATCCTAACAGCCTAGAAATTAAAATAGTTACATATACATTAGCTTTACCCAGTGCTCAGTCAGTTTAGTCTCCCACTTATAATTTTATATTTAAAATATCAAAATACCTTCAACATGGCTCTTACCTTCAAATACAAATTACATGAAAGAAAATTCATTAAAATAAGAAAGTAATCAGCGAAAGTACTAATAACATTAAACAAAAATAATAAAAAAAAACAATCAACACTCAACCGAGTAAATATTTTTACAGAATATGACATCTGTCACTTTACTGAAGGAGTAATTATTTTTCACCGCTGTCGAAACGTGATAATTTTTTAATTAGAATTTTTTTCACACAAGGGATCCAAAATAACCGAAAGGAGCATTTGCAAAGACACATTAATTACAGTTATGTTTACCGAATAATTTATCAAATCATTTTTTTCCAAGGGTAGGGTGCAATGTATACTTTCTTTTCAATCAGATTTTTTTTTAGAGATTAGTATTTTCATCTTAATTACGAGTTTTATTATAGAATGAAATATCAATTTACGTCGTTTTAAAAATATGTCTGAATCATTTCTAAAGAGGCAATTTTTGCTGTAATAAATATGTTACCAAAGACGTCAATGAAATGTCTAAAACCATATCAATTATACATTATGCATGAAATACGCAGACAACAATTACTTGTTGAAGTTTTTATTGTTAAAGACGTGTTCAGCTGGTTTAATTTGTTTTTGAATAATTTTCTTGGCAACAAGTCAAGTTCGACAATAAATCAGGATTGCATTGCGCGTAGTAAATATAATTTAAGTCCATACATACAAAAATAATTTCTATTTTGAGCCCTTGCAGTCATGAGAAAACGATGTATAACAAAAATTTGCTTTCAATATCAAAAACTTGGTTCATCATATAATGGTCAATAATATTATTCAGTCTTCATAAATGATATTCTCTTTTTTCTAATTTTAATTATAATTCATAACCAATTTGCAAGATGCAGATAAAAATGCTTCAACCCAAAACCGACAAACACACAAATTAGTGATATTTTATAAATTAGTAAAAATAAGAATTATCGATAATATAACATATAAGTATATACCTAACTATATTTTATTCAATTATAATAACATTACTATGTTTTATTCAATTGCTGCAAAGTCCTATTAAGTTAGTGTGTCTCGTTTTCCTCGAAATGCACATTCACAGGCGTAGCAAATAGAGCTAATAAAATAATATTTGTCCAAAAACTGCTTCAAATTACATTATATCAACATACAAATGTGTATTATTTTCATCTATAATTTGCATAAAACTATCATACGTGTGCTGAATATAATACTTAGGTCCCAAAAGACAAAATATAAACCATGCAAAATTATGCAGACGTGAACAAACTCCTTGCATGACTATCCGTTATGCAAATGATGCCAAGACTAGTTGTCAACTTAGTTCTACTTAACTATTCGAATTTATAATACTATAAGTAGTTTCATAGTAAATAAAAATATATAGCCGTTAATAAAATATATGTAGACGATAAAATATTTCGTAGAAATCTTGCCTTAAATATGTATAAATTACATAAAAAATGTAGTCGTATTTACAATGTATTCAGAAAGGTAAAGTCAAGTAAAGCAATTATATTCAAATATAATACCTAAAACTATTTCTAAAATTTTTGAAAATATCATTTATGAGGAGAACCCCAACAAGGAGTGCGCCATGAATGAATTTTCATAACTAAAATACATTTCACGAGCCTCTAATATTTCACCATGGCCAAGCTTTATCAAAATCCTAGATGAGCATCGAAAGGTTTCCCCTCGTTAGTAATTTCTTCAAAATCTCTTTAATCCAGCTCTCCCAATCCATTTGATAAAAAGTTGTAAAATGTTTTTGAAAAACAAATAATAAATTCATATCAATCCTAGCGACATCTATTTTTCAATTGAGCCCTATTCCTTCTCTTTTCTATTTGATATTACGTGACTTACCACTTGACCTTGAATAGAGATTTCAGAATCCGACGATCGTTGGTAGGACAGTATAACGAACGACGTGTAACGGATAACACATAATGCTAATTTAGGTTTCCATATTTTAGATTTTAAAATTATAACACATTGATGATGAGACAAACCTAGTCTCGAAACGTTTGTAAAATTATTATTTAATAAATTAGTGCAAATAGAGTGTTGTTTCTTCATATTTCTAAACTATTATTTATATACCTCTAACACTATTATAGTAACGAAACACTTAAGTACTTAATCTGCTACATTGTATATTCTAATATCTAGATTCTATGATTTAAGTCTCCTATTCTCAATAGACAACGCATAAGTAAATAGGAAGGACGTGTTGTAATTTTGTAATCATGTAATTCCCTGTCGGATTAAGTTCGTCGTTAGCATATAACTCAGGTCGTTCAAGAAAGTGGAAACGTTAATGCCTCGAAATGAGCAACCAGGTAAACACCTTATTACATTTTACCTTAGACCAAATGAGATTTAAACAAAGCCGAACGGAGAGATTTTTTTTAAAAATAATTGAGTAAAAGGATGCTTTTAGAGAGAGATGAATAACATTGAATTAGATTATATTCGAAGTGTAAACAAGATGAGAAATTTTTATCTGGTTATGAGATTATAAGTAATCTTCATCAATCAGCAATTTATAAGTGACAAAAACATGGATTTAAAAATAAGAGAATTACAACAAAATGTTAAGCTTTTTTTAATTATTGTAAAAAGATGCTCTTTAGGCATAAATAAATATCATCAAATTAGATTACATTCCAAGCTTAAACAAAAGATAATATGGAGGACCCTTAGAAATATTTAAACTTTATGTAAACAGAATCACCTATAGAAGTGATTCTCTAAATATGAATGTAATATTGATCCGATAAATTTATGTGTGTTTGAAAGTGTATGTGTATGTGTGCGAGTGAATGACATAAGCCAAATAGCTCATAGAATTGTCATGTATTCTGCTTGCTATTGAAAATAAAATTAAAAAAAAAAATAGATTAGATTCCAAGCTTAAACAAAAGAGCGTTTTTGGTCTGTTTGTGAACAAAAATGTAAGTGTAATTTATGAGAAAATAACAAAGAAAAATTCAAATTTATATCTAACAATAAAAAGGCTTAAAATTCATTATTAATTTAATTGTTTTCATTATTAATTTTATCCAAAGCGATAGGCTTAGACAGCACAAAATTGGTGTTACCTTGCAGAACTTGCGTATTCCAAAAACTAGAATATTTTTAAAACAAACAATATTTAATTCGTGATTTTAATGATGATCGTACATAAATTCAATGGAATTGACACCGTATTATTTACTAGTCATTTATGACCTAGTCCTTTGTTTCTTTTTTTATTTATTTTTAATTTAGTTACACAACTAACTCATAAAGTTCTATAAATAACAATAATTGTTTTTATAATATTGAATAAATAATTTAGGGTAGTGTAGGGCATAAAGGTATAAGTGAGTTTTTGATTATATTGTCTAAACCAAATAAACTATATCATAACACATAAAATGTATCATACAATTAACGAACTATATTCATTAAAATTACCAGTTAATTCCTAACTATAAAAATATGCTTTTAACATTTTTCTGAAATTTCTAATTTGTCTCGTTTCACTCCAATAGGCGAATTAAAAAAGAAAAGGGAGCAAACAGATCAAATGACTCATTTTTAATTTTAAAGAGATTTTGCGAAATAATAGCTACATTATTCAACCAATGCCAAACGCAAATTTTATGGGCAAATTTTTTCATAAAGATAACACTGTATATAACCTTGAACTAGTATTTCGTCAGAAAAATTCATCGCTGGAGTAAAAATAACTATGAATTTAATTTATTTCTTGTAAAATTGCTTTTTAAACGTAATTTACCTATTGATTTATTATTTTCTTCACACCTTTGCCAGGTAAAGGTTCAGTTGCTTCTTTTTAACCCAGCAATATGTAAGCTTTTATAGAAGTAATATCAAAAAATTTATGGAATCTAGCCTAAAAATAACAAAACATCTAGAAAAACAATTAAAAGACGTATTATTTAAAATTCAGGTATTAAACTAAATAAAATAACACAAAATTAAAACAGAAACACCAACGAAAAAGAAACACTTTTGATATAAATATTGATATCAGATTATCTCCTGATAGCGACCTGGTAAAAATTAAGGTGATGGCTGGTTGCATATCGTTTGCCTCCTACTTTAAAATAGTATCGTTAATAAAATCTATACGTAATAAATTTTAAGATGGCCAACGATGACGATAAATTAAAAAAAAAAAATTAAAAAATATTATAAGAAAATTGAAAACAAAGAAGACTGAAAAGTTATCTAAAGATATTTTAATTATAATAGATATTATATTAATGAAATAGTCAAATAAAATGTATATATAAAATATGAAAACTGTTTTCATAATCTCTCATACCAGGCACCTCTATCAGTCTGAGATATCAAATTAATGTATATATATATATATATATATATATATATATATATATTAGGGTGGTCCTTAAAATGGTCATTTTTGAATTTCTTTGCTCCCAGGGGCTCAAAAGAGCATGGAAAAATTTTTGAAAATTAAAAAAAAGTGTTTTAGGTATAACTTAGCGATAAATGAATGAGATTTATTCATTCATTTGTTCGCTAAATTACATCTAGAATACATTTTTAAAATTTTTGAAAATTTTTCCATGCTATTTCCATACAAAACTTTGATTGAATTGCGCTCTATCTAAACGTTAATATTAAGAGCTAAAACTTTCAGAGAATTGTTTTTAATCTATTTGGAACCATTTGAGCCCCTGGGAGCAAAGAAATTCGAAAATGACCATTTTAAGGACCACCCTAATATACATATATATATATATATATACATATATATATATAACTAAATGAAAAATAAATATAAAAAAAATAAGTTAATGGTGATGGTAAACCTTTTTACCTGCAGACTTTTAAGTCTGCTCTGGATTTAAACATAAGACTTTCAAACAAAATTTGTAAGTGTTAAGGTTCTAGGCATCAACTGCATATGCTCCACAGTACATGACATTTTTGTTTAAATATATAAATATGTATATGTATAAATAAACGATAACTCGTTTTGCTCATTTAATTTAATTGAACACAACACATATTCCCATCCATCTTGCACATTGACACAATTTCGAACTGTAGATCTTAAGCTGGCAGCAATCAGCGTTCGTTATGCAGTATTGTCAGAGGCACATGCACAATAGTTGATATTACCCAGTAGTATTTACTCATAAACGTTATCGTATGAATTAATCAAGGCAGCAACAAAGCCCGAGTTTCTACGGCTCAGCTAAATCTAAATGGGACATGACAGCATTACGTTCGGGGCTAAGATAGGTAGAGTAGTACTAGGTAGAGTTGAGGCAATCTCTACACGAGCCGATGAATATGCAAAGTACCGATAAATGGGGGATTAATCTTCTCCGGATACGAACAACAATCGCGAGAGGCTTAACACTATGTAGTGCACTAAGACGATGGAATATTGAAGCACTTTGCGAAATTATGGATCGAGAAACAGAAATCCTAATGCTACTCGACGATTGTACATTGCAACGATAAATTACAAATGATAATACTAAATGGAAATAGAACTGGATTTGAGAACAGTTAGCTTCGTGTAATTAAACACTGATAGTACTAGAAATAATTCTTCCAAGAATATATTATTTTTTTGAATTATACTTCTTCAGGTGCGCAACCCGGAGCTAACGATACGACATCCGACAATTCCGTTCAAATATTACTGGGCCAATTCTGCCGTATAAAACACCAATGTTATCTCGTTATCAAAGGCAAGTCTATGTTACAATGAGTTTTTCATATAAAATGGTACTAAAAACTAACAAATACCTAACCTAGAAAACGCACAAACGTCAAAAAACAATCTTATCATTAGTGCATCTTTGTAATGTGACATAATAAAAAATAAGTAAAGTTGCATTTCATGCGTAGAAATGAATGAAAGAAATGTGATTGCACATCAAATACATAGCATTTTGACAATTTTTAGTATCATTATATATGATAAAATTAGCGCAACATAGCGTTTCCATAACATTGGCCTATTTTACATTAGAATTGGCTCGTAAAGCATTAATTTTTTTTTTTCAAAATTTTCATGATAAATAGATTATTATAAGCTCTTTTAGTTTCGTAATATTTTCTAAGTTTTCAATTGCATCCAAATAGTGCAAGTAACTAGTTGAAAGTACATGATTATCTTAATTAGTAAGAGTTTAAATTTAGTAATTTAGGTAGAATGTTCAACTGTTTAGTTCTGAAATAAAATTTTCGCTTTCATTAAAAAATAATCAGTACGATTTTTAATTGATGTCATTCAAACATACTCATAATATATGTGAATATATAAATTAGATTAACTTGTTAAACACATTTAATTTCATATGTATTTTGTGCTCAAATTATGTGTTTTATTTAAGTGTGAACGTCAACTGTAATCAATAGCTACTTACAAAAAACAAACTGTACATATGCTAGGCATAGAATTCTGATTGGGATCGCAAACTTAGGTCTTCCAAATATTCTTATAATGTCTGTAATGCTATAAATTAAAGTAACTTGTTTAACACATTTCATTCCATCTATTTCGTATTCTAAAAATATATGAACTGGATGACGTATGAACGCCAACTGTAATCAGTAGCTACCTACGAAACCCAAAACGTGCATATGCTAGGCAAAGATTATGATTAGAATCCCTTGAGCTCGTGGCTAAATTTTAAACTAATGATTTTTTATAATTCAACTGCTTATCGTAGGACTATAATATTTAATATGATTTTTAACAAGTAATTACGAAGAAACGGCTCGGCAGATCTTCACCAAATACTAATTGTCACAGTCCCCAAACCAATATATTTCGAATTGTTTTTGACCTTTTAAAATTCATTCACGATTGTGGACCAACAATTTTGCACTTCTCTGCTAAGTGAAAAGAAATATATCCTTTTCGAGGTGCATCTTATGGCTTTGTATTTAATTACTAATATAATTCAAAAAAAGTTTTTGTGAAAGTTGTTTTTAAGAAAACTTCGACGAAAAGTGAAATATTGACTCACATACATCACACACAGATATACTTTTTCCAAATTTATTCTTTTAGATTCATATTGACTAGAATAGTCAAGAAAGAGTCAATAACAGTCAAACTCATAGTCAAGAAAGACACAGCATTGGTTTTTTTTAACCAAAAACAAAGTTTTCCTTCGGGAAGTTAAAATTACTGTAATGCAACAATAAGCTCTTCATTGATAATGCTTCTTTGCACATACAATTTTGCAAAGTACACCTTCAATAAATATGTAAATATAAATTCACATATGCGAATTTACACGATGTTAAACACATCAGAATCAACATATATTCCAATCCAAATAAGTAAACTAACCAACTCGAAGAAGTTAAATAACCATTTCGGCCTCTCGAAAATTTTCCATCTGTGTGGCATACTTAAATGTGTATTTCATTTTATAAATAAGTTACCCGTATTGCACACATTCGTTCATTGAGTGAGTAAACACACCTCGTCATTCAAAAAGCCATCATCCACTTGCACAACTTAACCAAACATGTCAGAGACATACGAAATTGCAAATGCTACTTCGAAAACGCTTCACTGATTGCGGTTATACATTCCGTAAGTGCTCGTAAATATTTGGATAATATTACGAGTTTAAATCCAATTTAATGTTAAGGATACGAAAATAAGACAAGATTTCAAATATAAACCAGTAATTCACATAACTATCATTATTATCACAATACTTGACCTTAAATTCTAATCATCATTATCTATATTTATTATTTGTTTAATTTTTCTAGAAATCAAGACAAACTTTAGTCAATCAGAACCATAAATAACTTGTCTTGCAATTAGTATAATAAAAATAATTTTCATACTTATTGTATATAAACTAGTGATGTACCATGTCGAGTCAAGTGATTCGAGTCATTCGAATCAAGCCTTCGGCCATCTGATTTGACTCAGATTTTACTTGATTGACCACTCGTATAGAGTAGAGAAATATTTACTGAGACAATACATACAATATGTATGTACATTAATTTTAATAAATTCTAACTATTTTAATAAATACTAACTATTTTAATGAATATTATATATAGACCTAAATTTGAATAATATTAGTGATTCAAATAATTCGAATCAAGCCCTTGACCACCTGATTTGAATCAGATTTTAATTGAGTCGAACAACACGTATTAATTCGAGAAATATTCACTGTGATGCAATACGTATATATATATATATATAGATTTTAAAAAATACTAACTATATTAGTAAATAAATACTATATAACTAATTATAAATATTGGTATGAATTTGAATCATATTATATAAATTTAATAGTTTGTTTAATTCCATATAATTAGAGTAATTTTCATAGTATTCTTCCTAGAATATCACGAACTTATTGCAAATAAATGAGTGATGTAGCAAATCGAGTCAAGTGATTCGAATCACTCGAATCAAGTCCTCGACCACTTGATTTGAATCAGATTTTAATTGAGTCGAATCAACACGTTTTAATTCGAGAAATATTTACAGTAATGCAATAACTATAAATTTTAATAAATACTAACTATATTAATAAATACTATATAATTTATTATAAATATTGAATTAAAAATAAATAATTTTATATAAATTTAATAATTTGTCAATCAAACCGATAAATATTCCTGCCTTAGTATAATTTTCATAGAACTCTTCCTAGAATTTTACCATAAATTCATAAACTTGTATATAAATTAGTGATGTTCCAATAATTCGAATCATTCAAATCAAGCTCTTGACAATCCGATTTGAATCAGATTTTACTTGATTTGAATCAACTCGTATCAAGTAAAAAAATATTTATTGTGATATGATAAGTGTTAATAAATATAAAAAAATAATTCTAATAAATATAAATATAAAAATAAAAAATAATTAAATCATGCGAGCAGCCACCCGACTTGAATCGACTCATTCGAGATACTCGCACGATCCGAATTCAATCGACTCGATCGAAAATAAAAGTATTTGTATAAAATATATTATAAAGGTATCAACTTTTACACTATTTGAAATTAATTATTTACTAAATAAATAAACCACACTAACTAAATAAATAAAGTGATGTAAGTTTGTCTTAAACTTCATTCGTTCATATATGAGTTGATTCGAATTGATGCCAATTATATTTCGAATCGATTCAAATTGATTCGAATCATAATTCGAATTAATTCAAACCATGATTCGAACTGATGCAAACTCAATTGTTTAGATTGATTGGAATTTAGTCAAATTGATTGGAATTTTTTCAAATTGTATCGATTTATGATTATTTGAATTCATTCTAATTGATTCAAATCATGGTTCGAATTGATGCAAATTGATTGGAATCATTCCAATCAGAAAAAAATCAAGTCGGAAAATGACTGATATAATACATGTACTTGTTGATTCAAACAGCCATGTTAATTTAAATACTAAGTAATCATCACATTTGTATGTCATTTACCATTTTATTATTAACGACAACGCTTGTTGAAATTTTTATCCTCCACTCCCTGCACATCTGGGACAAATTAAACCATGTTCCCATGGCATTGCGTCCAATGTCATATTAAATTCGGCGAAAGAAAAAAGGGAATGAAATTAATAAAACATTTTCATCTCTCGCATGTGTGCACTGCTAAAAAGCAAATATCACGCGACGAAAAAATCATCAAACGATTTCCGAATATAAAATAATTATACTCAGCAATAAATGTTCAAATTGTAATTTAAAGATTATTTCCTTAGAGGATGAAATGAATGAGCGACTTATTGCGAGTGAAAAGAATTAATGTGGACGTCGAGATTATTTTTGGAATGTTTGAAAGAAACGTTGTGCCATTATGTTAAGGTTTTATTGAAAGTAAAAAGTGAACTGTGATTAATAGGGAGAAATTAAGGGTAGGTTCAAAGCGATAAAAATTCGGGCTTGATAAATATTTACATAAAGAATTCTTTTCAATTAAATCTCATTAATGAGTAATTGGGCATTAACCAATTATTATTTTGGAATATCATTTTGATATCTCAATGATCAAGAAATTGTGATGATTAGTTAAGATTATGTATCCACCCATCTACAATACATAGGTATAGTACTTTATATTATTAATATGAAAAAATATATTTAATGCCGAATAGTATCAAAGTGCTTTAGAAAGTTTTGACCATATGCAATTTTTTTTATTACAGTAGTGAATTTTCTTGTAACAGTGATATCAAAATATCTTGTCTCTATATTGCTTCTGTTGTGCAATGTGATCAAACCACTCTCGAGAATCTAAATACAGTTTTTAGTAAATCATACTTTATCAAAGACATTATCGTTTTTATCTTGGAACCGGCTCGGTGCGATAAACTGCAATGTGCAGGTTTTAGGATCAAAATACCGGTAAGTTTTCCATCGGAGTGTAACTACCAATAATATCAGAGCGCACCTTAGTAATTGTGAATATAACAAAGTTGCTGGTTTTACACGGATCACTTAGCACCAGTGGTATCGAACATTCCGATTCTGAAATAAACTGGCTAATTTTTAGAATAATTGATCAAGAAATAGCAGAGACTGCGTACGACTGTGACTACTGCTAAACTATGCTGATTTTGAGATATGGTCAAGAGGAAGAAAGGTGAAGTATGTTTGTTGAAACAAGTTTCCTTTATTGCATTGAGTCAGCCATACATCAGCACGATTTGTGTATCATTGCTTTTAAAGCGTCAAAATTAAGTTATTTCTTCTTCTTTCATGGCATTGAGCTTTTACACGTGATGGTTGCTGCGCCTGGAGAGGGTAGAGGTAGCGTGGAGTTTGATGGGACTAATTGTTCACTTTTAAAAGTAAAGTCCGCGAAACAATATATCATAATAATTCAATAATCAATAAAAATATCTCCTTCAATTAGAACTTAACATAAAAAATAAACAGATTTTTAACTTTAAAAATATTTTTCGAAAATTTTCCACCTCTGGTTTTGCAGCTTACTGCACCGCTGCAATAATTTCTCGTTTAGATCGAAAAGACGGATAACGAATCCAGAATATTTTGCATCGAGTCTTAACGCCATTATTGGAACTTAAACGCCAGAACACATTGCTAATACTTCGTAACTGCTTTGTATAATGACTAACCGGAACTGCAAATGGTGGATTAGGAAAATTATGGCCCTAAGTAGGAACTACTAACTTATATGTAAAAATCATAATCGTCATGAAAAGTATCATAAAATTAAACAGTATTTACTTTAACAATTATTTTTAAATAATAATTTGGAATTTATTTATACTTTTGATATATAAACATTTATCTCCAAATTGAGACGTCGCAAGAATTAAGGTGATAGCTGGTTATATATCTTTTGCTTTGCTTTCTACTTTAATAGTATCGGAAAAAATTCGAGACTTTACTTGTTTTTGAGATTATGGTGGAGAACCTTCTCACCATTAATTATACATAATATTGTCTGCATTATATATAAAAACATAAATATTTAAAATTCAAAACCACTCCTATCTCAAAAAAGTGTTCAATCAAAAATAAGCCTACTATGTTCAGAGAAGACAAAGAAAACTATTCTTAACTCTTGTCAAAAAATCCAGACACGCAATTTTCGTGCGGCAGACATTGATAAAGCAGAAAAACTGAAAATAATAAAAATAAAAAATGAAAAATAAAAAATAAAAAAAATGTTCAAGCACGCGCCAGACAAGAAAGTGACAATGCACGACAACCTCCACCATGTTGCAATTCAAATGCCGTGAAACGTAATCGGAAATGTCAATCAAGAAAAGAAAACTTGTGAAAATCTGAGAAAAATACATTTCTTGGCGATATTCATGCATTTTGATATATAGAAACCGTTATTCATAATAAATTTTTATATTATAGTTTATAAAATATAATCGTCTATTTAGCAGGTATTATTAAAATTAATCATATTAAAAAGATGTAGGTACGTTAATAAATGAAGTAAATTTTGTGATAAATATTCTGCATTTGTATAGACGTTTGTAACGTAAAAAGTCAACCGTTATGTAAAATAAATACGAGAAGTAAGGGTTTATACTAAAATTTTTCTCTCGATTGGGCATTTATAGTATACAGAATTGTGCAGGTGCGTCATTTTTGACAGATAATATAAAATTAATTTCAATAAATCCGCTATAATTCCCCTATACAAAGGAATGAATAAACGTATAAAACTTATTTTGATTATTTTGCAAATATTTTAAATCTGTAGTATTATTCGTAAAAATGTTGATGTGGAAAATAGTACTACTTTTACAAAGTTAATTTTTGTTTTAACTAATTAAAACAATTGTAAACAATTTAGTTACATATAAAATATATTCATAACAAGACTTTTAAAATACTATTTTAATATTATTATTTTCCAAGTTTATAGATATAAAAATATATTATATCATAATAAATACGTGAGATAAAAATATATAAATTCATGTGCATTAAATTATTATTTTAATTAATGCTAATTCTCCTTAATCATTAATATCTATATATGTACATGTAATATGTATGTATAATATGTATATCACCATTTGTACTATTTGAACTGTTACTAGATCTGATAGTAATTATTTAGTATATCTAGTATAAAAAATGTTAAAAAGTTTGTCATTTTTTATTAATTAGAATGTTAGAATAATTATAAGACATGATAAAATAAAAATGTAATCAAAATACTAAAGTCATGAAATATGTGTGCTTTGGATAATCATTTTCCAAATTAATTTGGATAATTAATGCTCATTTTCCTTACTGATTAATATCTAAATATGTATATATCTATGATTAATACTCATATTCTTCTTAACCATTAATTTTAGCGTTGTATTTGCAATAGTTTTTCCAAATAGTTTAATAGTATATAATTAATTTAGTATAGATTTGTGTAATAATAATATTAGTAATTATTATAAAAAAATGAATAAAAGATATTTTCGCATTTTCTAATCAATTATAAGCAATTCTTTTCCCTTCTAGTCCACTATATTGCAAATATATTACTTAAAAATTAAATAGAAAATAATCTACTGAATATCAGCTCACATGGAGAGGAAATACACAATAATCATAAAGGGAAACAATTAATAATAGTAATTAATGAAAATAATAACAATAGTAATTATTATAAAAAAATAATAAAAATAAAAATAAATATTTTCTCATATTCTAAGCAATTATAAGTAATTCATTTCCCTATGTCCACTATATTGCAAATATATTACTTACTTAAAAATTAAATAGAAAAAAATCTACTCAATATCAGCTTGCATAGAGAGGATATACACAATAATCATAAAGGGAAACAATTTCATGTTATCTTAACATGTTTAGCAGCAATAATAATAAAATCCTCAGTAAAAGAATAACCATTTCACCCTTAAGAACTAGGGGTTCCATGCACATATTGGGCAGTTCTTATCTTGTATCTTGTGAAGACGCAATATCATAAACTATTGTAATATTTTTGTAAGCTTTCATATCATGAAATAGTATTTCAGAGTATATAAATAAAAAATATGATATCCTTAGGGGGTAGTAGTGTAAGATTATATTTCTAATATTGTGCGCGATTAATAGATAGTAAATATAATTAATTTTTCAAGCTAAAAAAGCAACGTTCATTCATACAAATAAATTTATATTAATATTTACAGTCATATTAATAATGATATTTTTGTTTGATATGAGACAACGATAATTATTAATAAAATAAATTGATTCTTGAGTTCTCGAGTTAGAGAGAAGTGTATAATAATTAAATTAATTATGGCCTATAATCTTGAATTTTGAAGTATAAAATATATCTTTATTGAAATCTATTGTTTAAAGTTGTCTCAATAATTGAATTATTTTATTTCGCATTTATAAATATTAATATATGCTGGCGTCATTACCTAAAACCTTATATAAGAGAGCTAGGGGCTTATTGTAAAAGGGGTAAGAAGTAACAGGCAGTTATCAAAAGCATTTTAATTGATATTAAAATATTGTCTCGATCGGATATGTAAACCCTATCATGTTGCCATAGCTGCAGGTTAATGCAATTTACAAAACTGTGCTACTGCGTCATTTTTGGTAATATAATATTGTGCTAACATAAAATTTTGGTTTAATTTTAATTAATTTTAGGTGATTCGTTAGTAAAATATTTGTAGCATATATTCATCTTTATATATATGGATGCCATAATATATTGATTTAAAAAAAACTCGTACAACAAGCCCGTAGGTCCCATACATAAATAGTGTATAAGTAATTTTTATGTTTATTCATTATTATTAATATGTAGAAATACATATTGGTCCCGTTAAACGCTTAGCTTAGCCATCATTACAAAATATAAACTACAATTAATTTTTGTATAACAGTTTTAATAAAAACAAAATTAAAAATAATTATTGAATTATCAATTCTAAAGTGCAATAAACAATTTGTGACTAATTGCAATAAATAATAACGAATTACTCATGATAGAGCAGCATTATCGCTACTAAATCTTTATAATATAAGTAATAATTAATAGAGAATTATAAAACAATTATATCAATGAAGAAGATATTAAAAGATGTAACATAATAATAATAACATAATTTTAAAACGTAGGAGAAAGTAACGTAACGCCGGACGGCACCAAGCAACGGACACTATTTAACACGTATTATTTTCTAAAAATACTTGAATTCAATAAAATAATAAAATAGAGAAGGAATTTTAAAGTAGAGACGCAATAGAGAAGGCAATTCAAAAATTATTACAAAATATAAACTACAATTAATTTTTGTATGCCAGTTTTAGTTTTAATAAAAACTGGGTAAACATTCACCAAAGATACTTGAATTCAATAATATAACTGAATAGAGAAGGCATTCTATTAATATTATTTGAAGCTATTCATTATATATGCATACATTTAAAAAGTTATTGAGAAGTATAAAATAATAAAGACTGATAATAAAATTAATCATTTATTAGATATTATTATTGTGTTTTTATATAAAATATTATGTATTATGTTACAATCTGAAATTTCCTCAATGAATCATTATTTGAACTGTAAGTATATGTAACAGTATATTCAAGCAATCATAGTTGACTTTTAAAAATACAAGCAAACAGCAAAATTTTTAATATTACTAATTAATATTCTGCTTATTTTTAGTCATGCTGAATATAAATTAAAATGAAATTGCAAACACCAGAACACAAAAGCGAGGAATGGTGATAAAGAAAATATTTTCATTAAAAATTTCCTCAGTCGCAAACAAAACCTAGAAAAATAATTTCCACATACTGTCGCCAAAACAAAGACTAGGAGAGGCAGTCGTCGCTCGCTTTATTAAAATAATAAAGGCTGCATAAGAATCTCAATGATTATTATTATTAATGCAATAACCGGCACATAACATCGCCATTCAGAAGGAAAGCGTTCGCTGCAAATATTATTTTCATTTTCTGCGTCGAGACGCCGTGACGCCGGTTGGGAACTATTTTCCCAACACTGAAGTTATTTGTTATTTTTCGTTATTTCGTTATTTCAGCATGTGTACACGTTTTTCATAAACAAACCGGCGTGGAGTTCATGTGAGCGAGTAATGCTTGTCATATGCCGCCGCGGCAATATTTTCTTTGCGGTAACAATGAATCTTATCAGGATCGTTGACGGCGGCTGCACCACGAAACAAATGAACGTGCGGTGTGTCTTCGTAAATACCTTTTAAGTTCAAGTGCGCAATTTTGTACGATTTTAATATTTTATTTTTGAGATACACTCTGAAATATGTTCGAAATATTTTGGGAAAATTATTTATTTCGGTGCTGAAATGATACATTGTTTAATCATATTAAAATTGTTGCTGGTATAGTTATAAGTTGTATTTATTTTGAAATGCAGTCAGCTCATATACGCAATGTTATTAATATTAAAAATAATTGTTAGAATACCATCTGAAGAACAGCTATTACTATAATATCTATTACTATTTTGTGCTTCAAAATTATTAAAAAGCTTCTACCACAATAATTATACCACAAATGTTTCTATTAATCATAGTACTGTAAAAAAAAAGTATTTTTCAAATAGAAGGTCCACGTACTAGGTAGGTAGGCCCGCGGAAGACCAGTGGTCGCGGCAAATAAATGTGCTAGTAATTGCCAGCGCTTATTGTAATTTACGTTTCTTTGTTCGAGGCCGCCAATGTAGAAAAAAGTATTTATCAATAATAAACTTAATAGCAAAGTATAAAAATGTAATAATATATCTGATAAGAAGCATAATATTTTACAAAATATGACAAGTAAATTATAGGAATTCTCGAACAAAATGATCATAAGATCTGAAATGTTGAACATAACATTTATATAATAAAATAACATTCATATATATAGTTTTTGCATGATTCAATTTTTAGTCTATGTACATATTATACATTTTGCAAGAGAATAAATACGAGAAAAATGATTAAAATCTGTAAGTAAAGGCTTTACAATATGAATTTTATAAAAACATTTTATAACAATTATCATCCAAAGAAACTAGCTTTAGTGATTGATATAAATATTAATAAGCAATATTAATAGTGTTAATTAAATCTCTAAGAACTGCAGAACAATTATATTATTAAAATATTATAGTTTATAAAGTATGAAAAATAATCAGAAGAGTTAAAGTAGGTGAAGCAATAATTAATAGATTGGATAATTCAATCTTAAATGCAATAAAATATGTCTCCAATTAGTCATTGATAAAAACCAATTACTTATAGAGAAACAGTATAATTTCAAAGTCCTGATACTTTAAATAATAATTAATAGAGAATTATAACACAATTTCCACGGAAAAGATATTATAATATATCACATAACATTAATACCTATATTTCTAAATGTTAAGCTTGAAATTACTCAACATATTATTACTAATCTGGCTTATATCACAGATACTAGAATATACTCTAATAGTTTGCACAAATCAAGTCTTATAATTACAGATAACTATTTCTAATTATGTAAATCCTCGATGAACCTAGGACTTGTTGTATACGATTATAGATCAATTAAATAAATCTTATCACATTTTAATATCCAAGCTTGAATGGCGTCGTTTAATCTAATCCAATGGAATAAACAATCATTAACACGCAAAAGCACTAGTATTTTTAAATTAAGTGAAAATCCAATGACCATAAACTTAAATCTAATCGCAAATTAGCCCCACATTATCCCCTGGTATAAATTGGTCGTAAACACGTATGCTTTGCACCCTGAGATTCTAAGTATAAAGAGAAGCTTTATATTAAATCCTAAAAATACACTCTAATTCTAATAAAGACTAGATTTATAGCAATTATATAAAATACGTCATTCATACTAATAATGAGTAGGTATATATGAATATTTCATATATTAGTTATATACTAAAGATGTTATAGAGCTATTTAATATAATATACATATATTATAAATACATAGTTTAATATAAGTATCAATTACTACATAGATAGATTACCATTTAAACTGTTTATGATTTGCATAATACAGTCATTAGAGCAAAATAGATTTCCAGCTGAAGAAGAAGATATCATCATCGATCGCATGAGGTGTCAATTACAAATAATAACTCTAGTTAAAATAAACATAAATGAATCTTTAATAAAATGGCTATATCCTAGTTACAAGTCTAATTTAAACAAAAGACTATTTATTGTAAAGACTTGGACATTTTTATATGATTTTTATGAAGAATATTAAAGAAAAAAATATATAATAACATATATTAGTATATTATTAATTATCACAATGTTAATCATCGATCGTAACTATCATGAAGAAAATTACAAAAACATATATCGCACGTAGTTTGGCAAATATGAGCTTTTAAGTGCAACCCAGGGCATTGGTAAAACTGAAACCTTTTTTGGGTTATAATAGGTAATTTTTATAATATTTAATTATTGAAACTAGGAGAACCGTAAAAAATAATGACACATCTCCGCCAAGTTTTTAAGAATTGGCACTTTTTGTAAAACTATTATTTTAAAATTTTCAAAGTTTGTCTACTTTGAATGGCCCTCCCTAAAAATATACTAAGGTGTGTTGGCAAATTCAATATAAAAGTTTTCGCATTTAATCAGGATAATAGAAAAATTGGAGAAAAGAAAAGCCAAAAAATTAAAAAAATGATTCATATCTGTAATGTTGAAAAAAATGCAGATATATATGGTAATCGTATTTGGCATCAGAAGCTCTTACTAATACATTATTTCTCGTAAAATTGTTTTTTAATTAAATTTTTTTTTATTTGTTTTTTTTTTGTTTGCACCTTGTTAGGGTAAAAGTTTAGTTGGTACTTTTTACCCCACATACATGTAAGCTTTCATAGAGGTGATAAAAAAACTGTTGAATCTCACTTAAAAATAACAATACATCACACATTAAATAAAGTATATTTAAAAATTATATAAAGGTCTTGTGAACTAAACAACAGTGCTCATAACCAAAAAATCTACCACAAGTGAAAATACTTTTTTTATGGACTTTGAAACATTGCCGTTTATCTACTGATAGTGAAGTCATAAGAATCAAGGTCATAGCTGGTTATACATCGTTTGCCCTCTACTTTCAAATGTTGTTGCTGAAAATTCTTAACTTTACTTGTTACGACACCTGTGGTAGATCTTTCTACCCGCGGACCTTAGAGCCCCACTCTGCCGTATCTTAAAATTGAAGTACTCGTATATCACATATCACTCATTCATAATCACGCCTTAAATCATAAAATAATGATTTTCCAGAACAATTTCTGAATGTTCATAATGACTATTCAATATAGTTTTCAAAAATATCATTGCTTAAGTTTGAATAATAAAGTGATAGAAATAAATGTATACTGAATCCAAATTTGCAAAAGCTCCGACTATTAGCAAGTAACAAATTCGTTTCAGATCATTATCACACTAACGCTCCGTTATGCCGGATTAGCGTGCAATCGTTAGAACGCACGTCCGCGTAATCGTTATACGGGGGAACCCACGATGGGTCGCCTAGATGGGTTTGCCACTTTAAGAAACCTCCATATACGATTCTTATCACCTTTGTGAATGTTCTATTAAATGGACCACATCACCTTATTTGGTACATTACGCACGAGAAAGCCTCTCGTATTTTATTTTCATATAACGGTAATCCTATCTCAGGCCACTTATTGCAACGAACGAATACTAATTATGTGGTATGGATAGTAAAATTAAAATTATGCGTGGGTTATTTAGCAAAAATTGCGTGTATTGTTTTCCAAAAACGCTATTAAATTTTAGTACGTGTTAATAAATAAACAGTTAGTAATTACGATTCTTCATTATAACTAGTAAGGCAAAATGTATGAGTTCTTGATGACATATATTAGATTTCATGGATGTTAGAATAGTTGCCAATAACGTATATTGATGGAAACAGATGTACAGTTAGAATTTACATTCTTAACATTTGTCATAAAATATTTAATTAATATGATTAAAGGAATATACGATAAGACACTCAATACCTATGAAACTATGTAATCGTATACAAAGTCAATGAAACAATAAATAAATACTTATGAAACAATTATAATACATATTTTTAAATAGCAATTGTATCAAAATATTTATCAAAATAATTAATTTTGACTAAAATTGATAATTTCTTCATTGATTTTAAATTACAAATACCTGAAGTTTATGAAACTTCGATTTCGGTTTGTCGGTTCTCAAAAACCGGTCTCCAGATAAAGCTAAGAAGTTGGAAACCGGTTTTTAGTTCAATACCGTTTTTAGTAGAAATATTTCTACTAAATCTATTTATTAGGTATTCAATATATAAATCACACTTGGCAAATTTTTAAATGACAAATGTAGCCAAACGTACGAGATTGATGCAAAACACTGTTGGGAATAGGAAATGCAATACCAATAAAAATTTCAATACCGGTTTTCTGTATTTTTTCTTTTAAAACCATTAATTCCGGTATAAACATTATCTTAAAAATAAGAACAAAAATTTGAAAGCTACTTGTACAAATATAAAAATATTATTTTATATTAATATCGCCGAAATTTTGGACGGAATACCGGTTTTTCGGTGTACCAGGAGTGCATTCTCTAGTTACAAATCGAGAAACGTCTTTGGTTTATAACGATTATAAAAATAATTACACTCTTAAAAATATGCACAAACTATATGTAATTATTTGTTTTAAAAAATCCGGCCAATTTTTTATTCTACTAATTTGCATAAAAATATTATCAATAACTTTTTTGTTCGAATTCTTCGAGCCGAAACCGGTCAAAATCGGTTTCCCGATGAAAAATATTATTCGAAAACCGGTTTTCTGATTTTTTTTTAACTCAGTTTTATTTAGCAATCAGAAATTTTTCTAAAAGTTTTCTAAAATGTCAGTTTTTGTATAAACGCTAAAACTGACGTACTGATTTTTAAAAAAACTGGAAATCGGTTAAAATCAGTTTACTGAAAGAATAATATTAAAAACCGGTTTTCTAAAATGCGGTTTCTCTATAAACCTTAATATTGACACTACTATAAAGATTTGTTGTTCGTAGAAATATCTTTAAAAACTATAATAGCTAGCAATCAATTATTTCGCATATTTGACTATATAAATAGATATTAACCTTGATTTTGCGAATTCATATTCAAAGGAACTTTCCGCTTTTAAATCTTGCAACCGAATCTGTTTTCAATGTCTAGTCAAATCTACAGACAGAACGGGCGAATAACCGACTCTTGAAAAGCTGACAATGGAAAAGGCGATCAGAATATGCGAATGAAATATGTCTGGCTATATATTTCGCTGAATCATTGCTGAAAATGAAAATATACGGCTTGAAATGACAGCTTGTTCGTATCCGAATGAATGTGTAGGGTAAAAAGCCCTCGCAAACGAACAGTGGTTTTGGATTTGACCGTTTGGTTATTAAATATTTATTTTGAAACGTGTCGTTATGGAAATCCATTTTCAGGGGACAGACAATGGATTTGGAATGAAATGTATATATTATGAGCTTGTGTATTCCACTGGTGTAAAATTTTGCATGGTAAATTAATTACAGTCGTCGTTTATTATTCAGAACTATTAGTCCGAAATACTTTTTTTTCGTTTTCGAAAATATACATCAATATTCATTTTGCCGCAACGCACAATATAAATTTTTTAAATATTTTGCATTTACATGTAAAAACTATCAAGTACAAATCGCTTTTACGTAGAATTTCAATAATTACTAAAAACTATTCTCAGTTTGTAGAACAATATTAACTTGTTTATCAAATCAATTGTGGAGGTTGCGACTTCATTCATATTGGTTAAACCAGCCAAAATTTAATGAACCTACTTTAACAATATACGAGCGAATCTAAAAACACCAAACAATCTAAAACAGTGCTTACAGAGCATATTAGCTTACTAAAACATAATATAAACTTTTTTAACCCGAATTTTGAAAAAAAATTATTAATTTTTTCTCGAAAGTAAATTCATTACTTCGTCTTTATAAATAGTCACAAACTTCTATAGCTCGACGTATTTACAAATATAATTCTTAGTGAATGTGCAACTGGATTTGTAGATTTTAATTAACAAAAACTCATTTCAAAAGCTAAGGAAAACATTCCAAAACGAAGGGAAATCCACAGCCATAGTCAAAGCGTTGGCTTAAAAGTTGAATTGGAACTATTAGAAAGAGTTATCTTCATTATTTTTTTCAATGTAGAATGTAAATGTTTTATATATTATATCAGTTTTATATATATTTTATTGGAAAGCCAAATATATATTTTTCATGGAACCAAAAAACTTTATTCTTATATGATCATTCCAGCAGCAACATCGTCTCACTCACATAAAATTTCCGGTTTTTATTAGCAAAAAACTGAATCAGGTACAATTTGACAGCATCTGAATTGTTTGAACAAGTTTTGTAAAGATCGAAACAATAAATAATAATATAAAGGTACAAGGTCAGGACTATATGATGGATGTGGCAAAACATCCCAACCAAGCTTTAACAATTTCTGCCCAGTGGCCAAAGATTTGTGATGTCAATTGTGCATATGTGTGTGTGTCAAGTGAGTGAATTTCATTTTATCAACTTTAAGCATTAATTATGTTAAGTCATATAATTACTTGTTAAAAGCTAATGTATGCTTTTATCACTTATCATATGAACTATCATTTTTGTCAAGAAAACCCTTTTTTCAAGATTGAAAAATCCCACTATCATTTTGTTAAGTCTTATTTTATTATCCCAAATTCCACTTAACTTCCTCAAGATATGAGCAAACAATAGCATATCCGCGAGCACTGCAATTCTAAAATCCGAGTACCCATTTGATGTAACAATCTCATCCAGGGCCCCAATAGAGCACTATAAAGTCCTCTTCTATATATGTCTTGGCTAATCTCCCTTTACCGTACACAGCTCGTGTCAAAGCCAACACACAAGACATGTTTACTTTGTGCACGTCAAACCGCATCTCAAACATTGTACAAGAAAACAAGCAGAGCCACACTGTCTGCCCTAGACGGAGGAAGAAACACTCCTCTGTCTGGGCGTGTTAACAGACAACTGGAGTTTGAATTGAATTCATCATAAACTTATTATAATTGTTGAATTACAAAGGCAAAATTACACGAATTTGGTGTTTAACTAAATTACATCAGATGCTGAATTTATTTTAGTCGCCAGTAGGAAATGCAATACCGGAATACCGGAATACCGGTATACCGGTATATTGGTATACCGGTTTACCGGTAGATATTGGAACACAATCGTTAGTTAATACATGTCGATACATGTCACACTTGAGTTTAGTTTCTCGGAACAATTTAATCTCATAATGGCTTGAAACAAATGTTTCTTTTGGTCGTTCAATTGTATAAACAAGTGTCAAAATATTATCTCGACTCGTCATTAAACTTATTTATTGCTAACTAAAGTATTTAACTAAACTAAATTAAACGTTGAATTTCACTTAGTCGCCAGATCAGTAGGTAATTAAGTACCCCAGTAGGTTATGCAATATCGGTATACCGGTATACCAAGAAATATTGTATTGAAACATAATCGCTAGTTGATATTGTTACTATTGAATTTAGTTTCTCGGAACCAATTAATCCCTAAAACTCATAATCGCTCAAAACAAATGTTTCTTTTAGCCGTTCAATTGTATAAACAAGTGTCAGAATATTATCTCGACTCGTCATTAAATTTATTTACTGCTTTCTAAAGTATTTAACTAGAATACCTTAAATGTTGAATTTATTTCAGATACATGTTACTCTCAAGTTTAGTATCTCGGAATCATTTAATATTTAAATCTTATAATCGCTTAAAACAATTGTTCTTTTGGTCGTTCTATTGTAAAAACATGTGTCAGAAAATATTATCTCGAATCGTCATTAAACTGAATATTCATATCATTTCTCAATAAATGGAATCGAACTAATAGATAATGGTCTTTATTAGGGAACGCAATACTGGTATACCGGTGATATACCGAAATACCGGCATACCTGTATACCGAAATACCGGAATTTACCTTGAAAATACCGGTATTTTCGGTAATGATACATAACCGATAGTTGATACATATCACACTCGATTTTAAATTTCTTATGGCAAGTTTATCTTTAAACTCCATAATCGCATTAACAGATATAATTCATCACTATAATTAATTTATAAAAGATATAATTCATTCATCATTAAACTAAATATTTAATGCTTTCCAAAGGGCTTCACATCTTGTCTAAGTAAATAGAATTAGATTAATAAATAATAAGGTTTATGTCATCTTATGTAAAATTGTAATGGTTTTTTAAAGTGACATATGCGCCAAAATATTTTATACCTATCATAAATACTCACAATTAACAAAATAAAGATTACCACTAGATAATCTAGATTTATGCTCTATATTTATACATATTAATCATAATAATTGCTAGATGTTTCTGTTATTAAAAAACTTATTGTATTTTCATCTTAAAAAATTTTAATTTTGAGAAATAAAAAAATATCAACAATTATATAACTGTTTCTGTAAAGCCATTATTATTAATCTATTATATTGGTTTTTATTAGACCATTATATTGTATTAAGTAAAAATATGAAGACACGATGCAGTGTGAAATGTTCGATCTGAACGCCATAGTGAACTAGTAAGGTAGTGTTGTAATTTTTATTCTCAAAATTTTGTACATAATTGTACTTTATCTTCAGTATAATATATCGTATGAAAAACTATATCAATTTATTTCATTCACGATTATACAATCATTTACTATTATCACAGACAAGACGATTGGCATATTTATCTTCTACTCGTTCATATCAAACAAAAGATCTTAGAGGGATTTAGTGTATATAAGTTGTCCTTGTATATATTCTCGTTTGTTTGCTTATCGTCTTTCATAAGTCTTTGTCTACATCTCACAAATTCTTAGGAAACTATAAAGGTATTATAGAAGTATGGATAGAATTGTTATGTTATGAAATCCATTTGTGAAGAGTAAATATTTGAGTTTTCCGTGCATAGACCTTGTGTCTGTTGAAGTAATTATATCGCTTGCAACTAATAGATGGAGTTTATAATTTATTTATTATAAAGTATTAAATTCAATTTTATGTTTTGCTAGTTATATACATTTTCTCACATAGTTTCAAGTTGATACTAAATAAAACAACGTGCCACTGCAACTTCTTCATGAATTCGTCCAATACTAAATTAATTTTAATATATGCACCCAAGGTTTAGTTAATATAGTTACCCAAGGGTTTTTTAATATTTGTAACCTATGACTACACCACATTTCTGACTGAAACTGTATATAACAAGCATGAATAATACAACTTGTCCATAAAACCTAATGTTTATTTCCTTCTGCACCCTACACTCTAATATTTCATAATAAATGAAATTTGCAGTCTCGCCTGTGAAACTCGACGTTCTGAAACAAGTGTAAGGGGTTACAAACAATGCAGATTCGCCCAGACTGGCTCGAAAATTCTGCTTTGTTAATTGCTAACAGGTACAAACATATATACATGTATACAGACTGCGCCATTGAAGATAATTTGACTAATTATATACATCATCAAATTAGTGACGAGTACTGAAAACATTATGCTCTCTCTTATTCGAGTCATTCATTTCACGAGATGTTTAAGCAGACAACATTTCAAAGAAGCTTTTTAAAAAGGTAAATATGAAACCAACAAGAAGCAGTACACAGAAATAGTACGAAAAATACCATAAAAGAAGTTATGCTAGTGCAAATTAATTAATTTTAATTTAATTAAAATTCAAATAAAACTTTAACTCTAAGTACTCCGGTACTCCATAATTTTCTTATACGAATTTCTACTTTTCAAAACTTCGAAAAGCCCTATCAAGCGCAAAATAGAATCCATTCCTTGAAGCGAATATTTTCTATTTTCTCTTAAAATTCTTGTTTTTATATTATTTTTATCATCATTTCTACTTGAAGTACACAGACGGTGCGTAGCAAAATATATTAACCTTATTACGTTTAAAAGTCGAAGTTGGAGAACTCAATTACGTATTATAATAAGAAAATATAATAACAGAACTTTGAATGCAACAAACTTGATGCTCAATGATTTTATTTCGTATTTACTCTATAATGATATACACTTTTGCTCGAATGTACAAGCGAATTTCAGGTACAATAAGTCTAGAAATAACAATAAGTCGAATCGTGCGAAGAATTCTACTAGTGGAAAGGTGGAATAAGTTTGATTTATAAATGATAAGTTTTGCTTATAAAAATTTCAAAATGTTATAATAAAGTTCAACGAATTTCCATCTCAAATCAACAAACTTGAAGCTCAATGATTTATTATATTGTATTTACTCTATTTTTTTTTGTCAATCAAAACTTCATTAAAGTTTTATAATACAAAATTGTTGACTTTTATAAAAAACAAAAAATTCAACCTAAATACAAAAATATAAATGTAAATAACAAACAGAATATTAACATTGTACATTTTTGTTGCAAATTGAATTTCAAGAAAATAAGTCTAGAATCTATGTGGAAAATTATACTAGTGGAAAAGAAAAATAAGCTTAAATTCGTTTCTTATAATAATAAAACAATGAATGATAAAATATACACTACAGTAAACTATAACAAAGTTCCATTTGATCGTATATCGTATACCGTAATTACCCGAAATAGTATGGTAGGGCGGGGCATAAAGATCCAATTTGACTTTAAGTTATTATACTTTCTATCACAATAAATGACACATCAAATAAACAACTATCGTACTATAATCAGTAAAATTATAGTTAATTCCCAATTATAGAAATGAGTTTTCTTTATATTCAAAATTTGTGATCTGTCCCTTTTTACCCCATATGGGGGGTAAAATGGAACAGCCAGGGAAAACACAGATCCAATATTTTATTTTTAATTTTTAAAGAATTTTGCAAAATAATAGTTACAATATTCTACCAATGTAGAACTTATATTTTATGGGCACATTTTTGACAAAGATAATACTATATATAATGTACCTTTTTACCCCTATGCGCGATAAAATGAAACAGCCAGGGGAAAAACAAGGTTCAACGTTTCATTTTCAATTTTTAAGGATTTTGCAAAATAATAGTTAAAGTATTCTACCAATGCAAATTTAAAGTTTATAGCCACATTTTTGACAAACATAACACTGTATATAACCTTGATCTGGTAATACGTAAAAAAATATTTAACAGCAGAGTTGCAATAACTATTAATTTAATTTAGTTCTTGTATTTTTTTCTAATTTAATAATAATTTATTTATTTTCTAAAACTCGTCATCTGCCCCACTTTACCCCATATTCAGGGTAAAATAGAATAGCCAGGGCAAAAACAGATCGAATGTTTTATTTTTAATTTTTAAAAGATATAATAAAACAACAATTGCAATAATCTACCAAAGCAAAATTTAAAGTTTATGGTCACAGTTTTAACAAAAATAACACTGTAGATAACCTTGATCTAGTATTTCGTCAGACATATTTATCAGGAGAGTTGGAATAACTATTAAATTAATTTTAATCTAATGTTGGAATAACTATTAAAAAATTGCAATTTTTTATTGATTACACCTTCGTCAGGGTAAAGACTCAGCTGGTCTATTTTACCTCACCCACATGTGAGCTATTATAGAGTTTATATAAAAACATTTATGGAATCTGGTGCATAAATCTTAATGCAAAAACGTTATCAAGACAATCAAAGATTTCCTTAGCCCTAGGTTGCATTTAAAAGATCATAATTTTCAAACTCCTAGCATAGGTTTTTTTTCCTATTTTTTATGTGACAGTTACGATCACCTCGTTGAGTTCTAAGACAACTTGTATATATATATATAATTTTGACGTACATTTACTATTAGATATTATGTAGGAAAATGTCACGTATCTAAGGAGACAATTGGAATAAATAGTATTATTTAGTTCAGTCAAGCACACTGCACAAACCATTTCCAGATCGTTGAAGCGATCTTTGCTCTCGAGATGAGTATTTTCTCATTTCTCATATCTCATATCTTGGTAATATTATAAGACCTCGTCTATTATTGAGATGCGTATTCTGCTGAGTCGCTTATTATGCCTTATACAAACATTACGCTTACTGAGTCCTAGACGGTTCAACACAAACATTTCGCTTGGAACTTCTTAATTACACACTCAACTGCGGCAGGAGGCATCTGTTAGTTTTATTTATGCAAATCCAGAAGGCACCTCATTAGGTATTCCATCGATGTTGTTATAGGATTGGTTTTCGTCTGTATATTTCTTACCATAATCTTTAGTGTTATAGTTTTGCTCTCCCTTGGAGCTATTGTTTTAAGCATCTACAGCTAATGAGGCAAACATAGGTTTTAAGTGATTATTCATAAGTGGGAAGATGACTGGAAATAATTATTCCTAAATTGGTAATTAGTAATCTGTAGAAATATTCTAGTCCTAGTATCAAATGACTTCTGAATTTTGAATCGAAAAACAATTTTAATCCACTATAGGCCGAATTTTTGTTCTACATCTAACAACAAAAGAAAAAAAAACAGTAATTGTGAGCTTAAATATTCAAATAATTAGTGCATGGCATCGTGCCCTAAAGCAAATTTCTGGAACTTCTCGTACTATAATAAAATATTGGAGAAAATCAAAAATTCTCAAATAGATTATTATAAATACTGCAACATTCATTATTCGTATTTTATAGATAAAATATAATAGTTTTTAAATTGGACGACTATTATATATGTTTACATGAAAATTAAATAAACGAAACTTAATCAAGCGGAGTTAGAATGAAAA
This sequence comes from Ctenocephalides felis, assembly GCF_003426905.1. Taxonomy (NCBI): domain Eukaryota; kingdom Metazoa; phylum Arthropoda; class Insecta; order Siphonaptera; family Pulicidae; genus Ctenocephalides; species Ctenocephalides felis. The sequence continues at coordinate 17,384,603 of NW_020539725.1, forward strand.
ACTGTATCTCTTCTATTTTTTAGAATTATATTATCTGACTTTTCCAAAGTAGAAAATGATTTTTGTCAAGTATATAGGTAAGCTTTAGAATTTGAAAATAAAATCCGAATCATTAAAAAAATATTTTTCGATTTTTTTTTATTTTTTTTTTAAATTTTCTTTGCCTTCCCCCAAAACTAATAGTTTCTTTTCTGTCAACACAAAATTATTTTTAATTTTTTTTTTAAATCTTGAAATGAAAATGCTTTTTTCTTCTAAAAAAGTAGTCGTTTCTTTGCACTGTCAATACAAGCAAAATGTTTTTCGAATCATTCAAATCGGGTGCTTCTCTCAAAAACTGCCGTTTTTTACACTTTTAGCGTCGTATTTCCGAAACTCTTTTACCTATCATTGTCAAAAACTAATCACCGTCTCCCCAGCATTACAAATTTAATGTTCTTCGGATTATTAAAAAATCGGATACTCTGTTCTCTCAAAAACTTAATCTCTATTTTCTGCACTCTTTTCTGTTCTTTGGACCTGCCCTTAAAACAAATCAGCACCTTTCCCCATCAGTAGGAATCGAATGTTTTTTGAATGATTATCCGTGCGCCCGAAATCATAGACAAAAAATTGTATCCGCACAAAACACACACAAACACGCATTTATTTTATCTAATTATAACGTATACCAAGTTGTTCAGAAACCTCTAAAACGTATAGATATGCAAAAAAATGCATTTTCGATTTTTGGACTATTACTATAATATACTTTACGAGAACTTAAAAAACAAAAAGATCTGTTCAAAAATTAATGAACTCTTGCCTATAATATTTGCACTTTTGTGTATGAAAATGTTATTTCAAGTTGAAAAGTCTAGCAAAGGTCATAAATATGGATATCGGTAGATATCTTGATAGAATTGAGGTCATCTCATTGAAAAAAGCCAAAATTATTTGGTAAAATATCGATAAAATTGGATTTGCAGATTGGGTGAATGTATTTGAGCAAAATAAATTCTAACTTTTTTTAATAATACTAAAAAATTGTGAACATAACGCGAATAAGTACTAAATAGAAAAAATTATTCTGGTCTATTGGAAAGTTTTGTCATCTAAAATGCGTTCCAAAATTTCTCATTAGTATCTGAGAAACCACCCACACCAATCCAGTTTCAACTTACCTAATAAAAATCGTTATCCCGATCTAAAGCAAACATTTAAATAAAGCAAAATGCCTCTATTTCAATAACTCACAGACCATCCACCCACTGAAAACCTCCAAGGGTGGTCCCTGTTCCAATGTTCCCGTTCTAGTTGAGTAATGTATATCAGAATTTGACATCAAAGTGATTTCAAGTCGAATGAGCCGATAATGGCCACAAGCGCGTGATATATCAAACAACAAGACCTTATCCGTTGTCGAACAAGGCTGCGGGCGGCAAGGGAACGGGACGCGTTTTCAATATAGCCGAAACGCAATCGACCGTACTATGTATAACAGACCTTAAGGCGTGATAATATAAATAGACGATTTTAGATTTAGATACGGAACACATAAAATATACATACAAGAGTATACATCACTGGTGTTTAAACAAATCTTACTAAATTATAAATCGGTATCAAAGAGTTGTAATTGTTGATGCCATAACTTCGATCGCCCCCATTTCATTATTTACTTGAAACCACATTGGATGTCCCAACATGCCGTTTTACAAATAATATTTATCACAAATTTTTCATTTTTGAAGCAAAACTTCTTTAGGCGGGAGGACTAGGGAGTAAATATGTGAAAATGCAACGGAAAGCCGTTCGCCCAAACTGATCGTACTTGATCGTATTGAGGATTGTATTCCTTACGATTATCATCAACATTAGACCCCCAGAGATGTAAAAAGTTCCTTGTCTATAATTAACTATTTATAGAATTTTTAGATAAATATTTCTTGTGAATAAAAAGTAATAAAAAACTTATGAATTAAGTATATTAATATTTATCAAAATTCTTCAAAACTAACGATATTGTTAGCAAAAAAAGTTTAAACTGTAAAGAGGTAGGCTTGACACAAAGGTATATGACTTTCAGTAATTATATTATCTAAACCAAAAGAACTATATATATCACATGTATCTAACAACTAACTATAGTAAACTGTGTTCATTAAAATATACAGTTCATTCCTAATTATGAAAATGTGTTTCTTCACATTTTTTTTAAATTTATTTTTGATTCATAACAGGTGTAAAAGAGACCAGGCCAAACAGTTCGAAAATTTTATTTTTAATTTTAAAGGAATAATACGAAATAATAGCTACTATAATAATTTAATTTATTAATTTAATTTGTGTCCTGTAAAATTGCTTTTTTAACTTAATCTACATCTTTATTTACCATTTTCTTATTGTTCTGGTGTAAAGGTTTCTTTGGTCCTAGTTACCCCATTCACATGAAAGCTTTCATGGAGGTCATATAAAAAAAATCATCGCATCCAACTTAAAAATAACAAGATGTCTTATAGAACAACTATATAACGTTTTCTTAAAAATTATATTAAGGTCTCTAATCTATTAAGGTAAACTAAACAACAGTGCTCACAACCAAAAACACTAAAAACGAAGAAAAATACTTTTGTTATAGATTTTCGAACATTTCCATTTATCTCATCGTAAGAATCATCAAGATGGCTAGTTATACGTATTTTGCCCTCTACTTCCAAATATTGTTAAAAAATCCTAACTTTACCTGTTTTTAAGATATCGGTGGTGGACCTTTTTACACGCAGACCTTTAAGCGCCGCTCTACCCTATTACAAATAATATTACAAATTTCACCACATATTTATCATTTTCTCATACATACAATGTATATTTTCGAAAAGGACTGAAATAATTACAACTATCACAAAATTTTGACTCCCAGAAGAGCAAAAATTTTTTTTCTTATATGTAACTAATTTATAAATAAATATTCCTTACTGAATCTAGTGGGCGTAAGAAGTAATCACTAGTTATAATAAATTAAAATAATATTACCTTAATTAATAATCAAGATAATCCAAACGAATTGAGATACTGCTATTTAAGTAAATGTTAATCTGTTTACTTCAAAAATTTTTGCTTTCTCTTAAAAATAATCAAAAGGATGTCTTTGGAACATACTTACTATATATTTAATTGTGAAAATCAAATTAATATGTTCAACACATTTTACTTAATCTATTTCGTGCTAAAAAAAATGTACTTTACATAGGTATGGACGTCAACTGTAATCAGTAGCTACAGAACACGGAACGTACATATGCTTCGGCATAGAATCTGATTAAAATCGCAAATCGGATTTTTGGCGTTAAAATCCTAATTTTTTAACGAGAGTAACTTTACTTTTGGAAACTTGTAAGTTTCGTATACAAATCTCTATTGTAATTTTTTCAAATTTACGATATTGTTTGCCGAAACGATGAAATTATAGTATGAGTAAAATTAGTAAAACCTGTTCTAGCATTTTTAAATTTATTTACCATCCGAATACTAAATAATTATTAAACAGAAATATTACTTATTACACCACTGCTCCTAGAAGACTCTCATATCGAATAAACAGAAAACTTTAGAGATTATGTTCAAAGTTTAAAATAAAAAAGCAAGTTCAAACTAAAGTTTGTGTTATTAAAAGTTTCCAAAGATTATATGCATTATGCATGTAACAGCAGCGAACACAGTGCAATAAAATTATGCATAACTTTCAAAGTATTAGGAAAAATAATAAAAAATGTAGGAAAATGTTCAGAGTAGAATAGAGTGACGACAACGGAGAAAATCATAAATAGTGAAGAAAATAGTGAAAATATTAAATATATTGTAAATAAAATATGATTTTATGTATTATTTTCGATATAAAAACCGAAATTGAAACATTCAACGAGTAATTTACAAGAATATCGAACTGACTAATATACTTTATTCATATAAATTATCATAAATTTGAAGTTTAGACGGTTCCGAAAAACTCAAACTGCAGTATGATATGGCGCTTATGTTTCATTACCAATATTTTGAAAATTTTGAAAATTTCATTACCGATATTTTCAAGGTAAATATTACCTTATTACCGAAATTAATATAGATTTTGCCGCGGCGGGAGTGGCGGCATACGAGTGGAAAGGGTTAAAATCGCCAAAAAATTAGACAGTATACCAGTTGTTTGGTATATCGGTATACCAGGTTATTGCATTCACTACCATTACATTCAGCAGACAAAAGTGTTATGTGTTATTATATAAATATGACAAAATCAAATTAGATTAAAATAAAATTTTCATTGTATATAGAACATATTATTTTAATTAAATATGCTTAATGTTAAATACATACTACAAAAACAATTAAGTAGTATTGTAAAAATAAAAAAATATTTCAACCAAATGCAGAACATTTTTAGCAATGTATTTTCGTATTTATAGAAGTCACCGAAGACACGAGCAACACGTATCAGACTTGGGCAAGTCTCCCAAAGTATAAAAAGCAACCACCTTGCGTTATCTTGTACGAAATAATCTCTCTCGAAATAAAAATAACGAGTCACCGTAGAATTTGTGAGGAAAAAACTTTAACAAATAAATAACACACACCTACAACAAGTCGATGTCAAAATCAGTGCAACGACCTAAACACAGACGAAAGATGGATGAAAGGGTACATCGGTACATGCAACATGGGCAGACGCTTCGCCCGGCGGGAGAGGTTCTGATTCCAAAGCTCGGAAAGCTCGGAAAGGGCGAGTTGAAATTTCAACCGAAAGCTCTCATTAACTGAGTTCGGTCTAATGTTAGAGTCATTCGAAATGCGTCGTGTTCGAAAATGACAAACAAACGGTAACACGGTAGGTGAATTCGATGATTGCCCGCGGACTGTACGTCTGTTGGGAATGGCGACGATACAATAGAAAATGGCAATACAATTGCGGGCGGCTGATGAACCGTGCCTCTGTTTTTGATTCATTGCGCACAAGTTTACAGCCGTAGCCACATCAATTGGTTTCCTATCAGCTGCCATAACTAGATAATTATACATGTATATCAAATAACTAGGCTGTACTTATGTATTAAACTTATGAAATTTATTAAAACTCTCCTTCGATAACCTCAGGTTGTTGGGCTATAATTTAACCCTTGTAGCTGTGGACTGTATTAAACATTTATTTGTTTGTATATTATCTATTTGTTGCAGTTCTAATTACAATCACTGATTTGTTACTAAGTTAAAATGAAAGAAGATATATTTATTGGTTATTTATTATACATGTTGTTTCGCGGACTTTACTTTTAGAAGTGAACAACTAGTTCAATTAAAACACTCCGCTGTCCCCTCTACCAGGGGTACCAACCATTCAGTGTAAAGCTTAATGCCCTGAAGGTTGTCACCTGCATGGCCAATATAATAAAACGAAAAATATTTGAATTATTTCATTTCTAGATCTTATTCGCTTAATTTAACATTAAAAATATTAATTATTAGAGAGAATGTGCTCAAGTTCGAAGTGCTGTCATATGTGGAGAGATTCGATACTACGGCGAGAGCAGCAAAGACTTTGAGGCGGCCGTACTCTCAAACTATCAATTTTACAAAAAAACAGTTTTCTAAGGAATTGTAGGAAATTTTATCTAGTTTAATTCGTACATAGATACTTTTATCGCAGAATCAGCCAGAAAGGAGATATTTTAAAAAAACTGTTGTTTGACGCCATTTTTCCAATATGGCGGCAACTTGCCGTTCAAATTTGAGGTGGCAAAGTTGATTTTCGTAAAGAGCACCTCGAAATCTATAAGATTACCAATTTTCAGAATTCCCGGAGTACTGTACCGGCAAATCGACCAAATGACTGGACTATGAATTATCTTGTAAAACCTGTAGCCCAGATTACCGATAAGTTATCGATATTGTTCGAGTATAGAAGAACGTCGGTTCTCCAATGATGTGAACAAAATTTTAAAATTAAACAAAATTTAATTAATAATAATGGATTAAAACTAGAATAAACTTCCAATCTTAGCTTCTTCTTCTAATATTAATCTAGAACAATGTCTAATTTAGCCTTTTACAGACTGCATCAATTATTACAGATTTGAAAAACACAACTCCATATATTCACTTTCTCAACAATACTGCAGCCAACTGTTGAATTTTGGAAAAATCAAAGTGTTCAAAACATCAAAAATGTTGAAAAGACCAAATATTAATACGATTTTTACGTAATCTAAACTAACCTTACGACTAGAGTTTGTCGGTTATCAAAAACCGGTTTAGGAGAAAATTGTGTAATTTGAAAACCATTTTTTTCGTAGATAATGCCGGTTTTCAATGTATTAATGATATCTAAATTAAATGTACCGGATTGATGAAAACACTATTTCTAATCGATAGCAGTCCTTCCTTTCACTATTGTAAAAATATTTACACCCTTATATATAAAAATTGTGCATTTTCCATCAGACATTGCTTATAATACTTTGAAGTTTCTGTTAAAATATTTTGTAACAATATTCGAGCAACCTTTTTTTTTTTTAAAAAAAAAACTCGAAACCGGTTGAAATCGTTTTTGGAAAAAATACTATTCAAAAACCGGTTTTCTAAAATGTAAAAAATACTATTCAGGGTCGGTTTTTGTATGAACCCTACTTACGACCATATTATTGACAAATCTACTAAAATCAGACAAATTGAAAACATCTTGATAAAACTTATTCTATAATATAATCTATGAAATCATTAATTGTTATAATTATATGCTTCGTGGATTAAATGACTAAAAATTCTATAATTTAAATATTCTTTTCCGTTATTCCGCTCAGATAGATAAAAAACAATATTGGCATAATTTTCATTGAATTTTGTATTATAAATTTGATATGATGAATTTTGGTAAATCAATAAATATATGCATACCTTCTATTGAAATGTTGAAAACCAGTTAAAAATGGCGAAAAAAAACTAATAGTTATTCCAACATACTTCAAATATAAAATAAAATTTGTATTTGTTTCGTTGACCTTTGTGAGGATAAAATAAAGGCCCAAGAAATAATTAAATTTTAATCTCAAATTAATTATTCAATAAACTGCTTAATTACCCTCAGGCTGGAACTTTTCCAAAGCAAGTTTCCACAAAGTCCGGGCATTTCGTACATCGTATCATCCATACACAAAAAAAATATTGGCATAATTTTCATTAAATTTTATATTATATATTTTAAATGATGGATTTTCGTAAATCAATAAATAATTGTATACCTTCTATTAAAGAGTTGAAAACCGGTGAATAGTGAACAAAAACTTAACAAATAGTTATTCCAACATACATCAGATATAAAATAAAAATTCCATTTGTTACGTTGACCTTTGTGTGAATAAAATAAAGGCCCAAGAAATAATTAAATTTTAATCTCAAATTAATTATTCAATAAACTGCTTAATTACCCCCCAGGCTGGAACTTTTCCAAAGCAAGTTTCCACGAAGTCCGGGCATTTCGTACATCGTATCGGGAATACTATAGATCGTATCCGAAGTTTTAAGGGCTGGTTAACCGACGTGCATAAAACAAGGAGTGGAGATATGCTCCGAGAGCTATGATTTAATGAGCAGTATTGTTTAGTCTGTCTGGCTGCGCCATCGGCCTACCCCGACATCCAGCAAAGCAAAGGAGACTGCACAGTCTCGTAAAACATGCCCAGAAAATGCTGAATTAATGACGACTGTAAATAACGTTTCATTCCTACTGTGCACAATGGCGTTTGTTCATTAACGGATGTTGAAAGAAATGGAAAAGTTAAATAAGAGTACTTGAATAAAAATCGCAGTTTTATAGAAGATTTCATTTCTTTTGTCTTGTATTGCTGCCTTGATGGGAAATAGTCGCGTTTAACGCTGTATGAATGATAAAAAACTCAAATTTATAGATATAAAACGAGTTAAAAAAAAAAAAAAATTATAGATATGGATAGGGCAAGACACAAATGTCCAATTTGACTTTGAGCAATTATATATTAAAAACAAATCTTATTAGATTAAAACTAATACCACATATCAAACAAACAACTATATGACTATGCTCAGATAAATTCCCAGCTAATTCATCATTGTAGAAATGTGTTTTTTGAGCTTTTCAAAAATTTGTAACCTGGTCTTTTTTAATCCATAAGCGAGGTAAAATGCGACAGTTAGGGGGCAAACAGACCCAATGTCTTATTTTTAATTTAATAAAGGGATTTTACGAAAAGATACCTACATTATTCAACCAATGCAAACTATAAATTATATAGATACATTCTTTACAGAGACAACATTGTATATAACCTTGATCTAGTATTTTACCAGAAACAGTCATCAGCAGAGTTGCAATCACTATTTAGAACTTAATTTAGTCTTTTATTTACGATTTTGTATTGTATACACATTCACCGGGGTAAATATTCTCACTCAGTTGGTCCTTCCTACCCCACCCACATGTTCGCTTTTATTAAATAAAAACTATATTAAAAAACTATTATATTTAACTTAAAAATAATAATACATCATATAAAATATTCGAATACCGTAGACCTAAAATCTATACTAAGTTCTCGTGAAATAACCAATTGTGACAGATCCATTGTCGTATTTTTAATTTTAAAAAGATTAGAGATTAAAAGCTACCTTATTGAACCAATGCAAAATATAACTTTCATAGATACATTTTTTACAGAGATAACACCGTATATAACCTTGATCTGGTATTTCACCAGAAACAATCATCAGCAGAGATGAAATAACTATTTATTTAACCTATCTCTTGCAAAATTACTTGTTTTTACTGAATTTAGTTTACTGTTTACTATTTTGTATTGTTTAAACATTCACCAGAGTAAATTTTCAATTAATCCTTTTTACCCCACCCACATTTATATAGGTAATATTAAAAAAACCTATTGGATCTAACTTAAAAATAGCAGTACATTATATAAAATATTTGAATAAAGTAGATATAAAAATTATACTAAGGTCTCGTGAAATAATCAATTATGCAAACAACAAAAAATACTAACAAAAAATATTACTATTGTAATGTATTTTCAAACATTGCAGTTTATAAGAATCAAGATGATGTCTGATTATACATCTTTCACCATATACTTTCAAATATTATTGTTAAAAAATTCTTAACATTACTGGTCGACCAGCAAATCGATGGTGGTGCATTTTACCTACAAACCTTATTTAGGGCCCGCTCTACCCTACACTTTTATTATAAAATGAATTTGTTGATTTCCTATATTAGCATTTTGTAACATCATTGAACAAATCGTTTGTTTCATCTATCAACATTTTCTTTACACAAGAAATAAAACTACATGATCCATCTTCAAATAAGAAGATGGAAAAAATAAAGAACCCGATTTTATATTACTGCTGCTTTAACAAAATACGATTTACATAGAAAAAACAAACATCAGTCTAGCAAAAGCAAACGAAAGCACTCTCAAAGGTGTCTTATCTTATAAAAAGGGTTAGTTTATATACTACTCTAAAGTATATCAAAGTATACACCTACGTAATACAACCAAACGCAGTCTACCCTTAAAGATCCAATAGCAAATGGTACGAGTTTGTCTTTATTTTTTGTTTCGTTTCGAATTTTATTAGTTCAATATAAAATGAATCAGACCTGCCATGGCTGGAGAGGACGTTTCCAGGCGGAATGAATAGTGAAATAAGATACTTGGAATAAGAACTACATCTGTAGAAATCTCGGAGGAGAGCATTATTGAATCAAGGAAAAAAATGAGAAAGGTAAAAGGTACTTTAAATACTTGAATGAACAGCAAACGAAATAAAATGTAAAAAATACAATTAGTACACTCTTCATAGATGCAGAAAATAGAGATTCATATAAAAGTTACCATAATACGAACTAACAACAGAAACTTTCAGTATTTTCAACAATTAGTTTAGACGATGATAAAAATTAATTTAAAGATGTTTCTTGCCAATTCTCTAGTAAAATAGAACGTAACATAGCGTTGTTATGGTAATATCTAAAACGCCTGACTGCATAACAAATGCATACCATTTTAACAGTTTTTAGTACCAACAAAGCAGCGTAACGTAGTTGTTATGGCAACCCATGTTACGGTCTATTTTACCGAAGAATTGGCTCCTAAGTTTTCAAACATCGCTAAATGTCTTCATGTAATGACAAAAATTCTAATGAATTTTAAGTAAACCTTAAAGGTCAAAGTTGAATTCTACATTTCTTTCGTTTAAAAAACATCTTAATTTTCCTCCCAACATCAATAAATAATCATCTTAAAAAAACAGACAGAACACCGCATAATTAACAAAAAGAGCCCAAAGTGTGACTTTATAAACGACATCCGAAGTAAAAGATTTTTATCATAAGCAAAAGTTTTAACAATGCAAGTTCTCTTTCTGCGTGTAAAAAGTATTTTTTAAATACTCGCCGTCTGAGATTTAATATTTAATCTCTAATCTAAAAATGAATAAAGAAAAAAGTAAATAGAATTTTCTTCATAAGATTTGCTCAGTGACTGTGTGACAGTGTTCACAAAAAAGGCGGTTTCATAAAATGGATATATAAAAATTCAATTACCTTGGCATTTGCTTGCGAGACGTACAGCAAATACGATGGAAATGTAAATGTAGGTAATATTTTGAATAAGCATTTGCAACAGTCATTTTTTTATTACAGATATTACAAACAAAAAATAAACTTTTGCAATTAAAGTTTTAATCAAATTTTACTAGAAGGAATTCTTAATACTTTAAATTTCCATTATTATTATATCTTTTTGTAGAGATTTCAATATGAATCTAAATATCTTTTGTAATACTTTTTCATTCGAAAATTGTATACGCGAGTATTAATACTTTGATGTTATTATATTAAATATTTTTAAAACTTAATCGAATTCAGATATTAGCAGTATACTAAGAAAACAAAAAACTACCAATAATTGTGCCAGGGTACAGTAGTGACAGTTGTGATAACAGCTGAACTATACTGATTTGAAAAACGTCCAAAGAGAGAAAGATGTAGTATGTTTGTTCGAACAAGTTTCCATTAATGCTTAACACCTTAAACTCAACCCTGTTCTAAATGATTCAAATATATTTTAATACCTTTCTAACAAGATAAGCATTATAAAACCTAATTCTTCATTGTAATGTACCCTGTCCCTTGCAGACCCTTTAATAATAATCCTTCCAAGAAATTATTTTCCCTTGAACTCGTTGCAAACAAATTTTCAACAACTGATTGGACAAAAATGTAATGGGATGTTGCTTAAATCCACAAAACGGTCCATTCAGAAAAATAATATAAAAATATAGAAATCTATATGTAAATCAGTAATATCTAAAACATTCAAACATTCAATTTAGCAACAAGTAATATTACCTCAACTTTATATCAACGTATTATTTTCTAAATATACAATAATTAAAACTATATCGGTGGATCACGAGCTTCTATTTATCTATCATCCTTTTAATCTATCTGGTATAATAACAATCAGTCAACCGCATTACTATTAAAGAACAAAAGTTCTAATCCATTGTATTTAAGGACAGTATTTCAGTATTTTCTTGTAGACAAATATTCGATTTACTATTTAATTTACTTTTCTCTCAGCTAACAGTTAAATTAACAAAATTATTGCCGATCAAAAAAGAAATGGCACAACGGTGCTCAATCTGCCTTACATCAATATATTGTTAAATTGGTTATTATTATTGGTTAAAGTATTGTTAAACTGGTATATTATAAAATACAAAGTATGATTCTGATTGTTATATAAATTACTGTAAAAAACAACCTGCACTTATCAAACAAAATATAGTACCATTAGTCTTTCTCACTCATTTACCTGAAACTGATTACTATTATAAGTAATAACATAAAATTCTGCAAATCCTTTAAAATAATTCTAATCATATCAATTACTGTAAAAAAATAACCTGCACTAATAAAACAAAATATAATAAGATTGTTTTTGCTCCCTGATTTACATAAAACAGATCACTATTACAAGTAATAACAAAAATTATTGCAAACCCACTTGCTATTTTATAAAGAAACGTTATAATTTATCACATATATAATTTAGTATCAATAAATCGATAAATTCCATAAAATAATAATGGAAAAGAATAATCTCAATTACTAATATGAATTAGGTTTCCGCGCTTAGTATTTACCAAAATATAGCACAGTATTTACTGCATTATTAGTGGGGTTTAGTAATATATAATAACATTGAAATTGAAATATTCATTATCCTATATTAGTTCAAGTGCAGAATAATCCAAATAGAATGCATTCATTCATTGCAACATATAATCAACGTTTACATCAGAAAATTTATTAATATTGCTTCATATAATTTAATACCTTGCATTCATTTTTCATTACATACATTCTATACTACAAATAAGCGATGATATCGCACCCTTGTCGAACATTTTTTATCGAGTCCCGTATCATTATTAGTCTGTACTTTGCAAGCGATGGCCAGACGTATATAATCCGATAGCAAAATACACATACGATACTACACATACGCAGATGTATGGACAACTGTATTAAATATTAATCCTTCTGAATCACAGATCGGCACATGACTGTGATACGATTTTTTGCCAAAGAAAAATCTTTTTCCAATCTGCTAAAACAAACACAACTTCGAATAAAAATCAGAGGCATAGAGATTAGAGGGATGATTAAATTGAGTAAAAATCAATTTTTAATTTCTATTATGGCAATACGAGTCAACCTTGATCATGAATATAAAACTGTATCAAAAACTGATCATTCACAAAAGTCGACATGTCACGACAATATATAGTTATACATTCATGATTCATGATCAAGGCTGCCACATTACTCCCCTTTCAATGTGGAATTTTATTTTAAGAAAATAAACTTTGTAGAAATGTGTAAAATTTTATTAAAAATTTGATCATTTACAAAAATCGACATGTCATCATCTATCTATTGTTTTATATTCATGATTAAAGTTGCTTCGAGTTGCCACATTACTACCCTTTCAATATGGATTTTTTTTACTAAGAAAATGAGCTTTTTAAAAATGTATGAAACTCTATTAAAAATCTGATCATTCACAAAAGTCAATATGTCATGACAATCTATTGTTCTATATTGATAATCAAAGCTGACTAGAATAATCACATTTTATACTTGTTCTGGAATATAAAAAAATATTACATTGTGATTGCTAATGCTATGTGAATAATACAATGAACACTCTATTTAAATTTTCCTCATTCGTAAATATGATACACAAACACATTACAACAAACTAACTAACACAAAATTAAACACAATAAGTAATATTAACTAAATTAATATATTTAAAATCACATTTTTTTGGCAACTTACAATGCATTATTGTAACCCACAAATTGATGCTGTCGTGTTGAATACATTATAGCACAAAAAACACAAAGTACTCGTAGAATTAATTTAGAACTCTATAAACACAAATTTTAAGTCATTACAAAATTTTATAATCATTAGTATTTTCTTGGTTTTGAAAAACTGGTTTAAAAAAACCGCTTTTTATAAGAAAATTAAGGAACTCGTAAACCGTTTTTTTAGTAGAAAATAACGATTTTCAATGTATGGATAACACTAAAAAAATAAAAATGACATATGTACCAGATTGATAAAAACACTGTTGCAAACCGCTTAAAACAGTTTTTTTTTTAATATTAAAAATACTATCCAAAAACCAATTTTCTGAAATGTCGGTTTTTGTATAAACGCTAATAAACACGGTGCACACACATAAATACAATTTTCACACTTACTTTTAAAACATTTTGCTATTCAAGTTTTTATGTAAGTAAACACTATAAACTCTAAATAAAATAAATTATACCGCCATGAATGTTACAGCACACGTAACAATAATTGAAATAACATATTTTCATCAACAAATTTGTAGAAATTTAGTTTTTTTTTATTTTTATCACTTGGTCACTGCCAATTGTCTCTAGTAAATATTCCAATAAAATAATGAATATCAATAGTAAATATTCTAATTAATATAGTTTTATTTTAATCAAATGGAAATATCAATAGTAAATATTCTAATCAATATATTTTTATTCTAGTCAAAAGGAAATAGGTCGGATTGTTTTGAATTTTAATCAGATCAAAGCACAAAATATAGATAAAATGAGAAAAATATGTCCATAACGAGAGTATGTATATTAACGAGAAAAATATTAAGCTATTTTAGCATATTTTGCCACAAAATATTATCAAATCAAGACTCTATATATACGGTAACAGAAGAAATCAGAAGACTTGCATCTAAATAAATATAAGACTAAACTTGTTATCCATATCAACTTTCGAAATACTTGCTTAACTCAAACATTCCCCAGAAGACTCAATAAGACAAATCCTTTAGTTTCAGCAAGTTAACATGTAATTTAGACTTAATAGTATTTTTCTGCAAATTTAATTCACTTATTTTTCAAACTTAAAATAACTCCCGAAGGGTAACATTTTAAAATTAATCAACAAAAATTGCTGAATGCCTTTCCATGCAGATTATACTTATATGAAAATAAAAAATAGCACATACGTAAACGACGTTGTTTTTATAATTTTCTAATAAAATCATGCGCAAGGTTTTTGTTCGTTAAGAATTGCAAAAATGAAAATAAAATTATATGACCAACTTTGCTCTATTATTTCCACGATGACATCATTCGACCAACTTATGACATCATGCTCTCGGGTCACGGAAAAACAGCGCGTTACACATTATATAAACCGGAAAAGTTAAAAGATGAGTCATACAGATCCTAGATTATACATAATGCTATTAGATTTATTATGCGATATAAAACAATATCACTAAATCATAGTTAGCCCAGAGTTATAATGCGATTTACGATTAAACAAGAACAAAGGCTGTTTGAAATATTAATTAGAACACGCAAATCTCAAAAACAATACACTGGCAATTTACTGCTATCAGCATAACACGAGCCCTTGTCAAATGAATGAAATGAATATTCCACAAATAATACTCATATCGCTGTTTGCAATAATACAAAATGTGCATTCGATATGCAATATTGTTATGCTCGTTCCGATAATTTGAAATGGGCGTATAATACAATGGTTATAAATACTTGACACATGAACAGTTCGTTGACTTCGTGCAATGTTGAAAGGATTCAGAATGACGAACGACGGACGAATCTATCTGCATTTTCCGTACCCGTGTTTGCGACTTACGTGCGACGTCGAGGAAAAGCCCGCACGTCACGAGCAGGAGAGCTTTAAAGCACGGCGACACCGAGGGTAGCGTAATGACTCACACATAATAAAGGATCGCTATTTGATGGGCAAAGCTTTCGATGTTGATTATTATTGCCTCAAACGCAGTAAAATTTAACTGATTTAAGGAGATGAATATTCATCGATATAGTTTATTTAGTTTTATATCAGTATCGTAAGTGGCATTTTGCCTTGAGGCAACCAACCTTCCGATACATATACATAATCAACTTAATCCATAATAACTGAGATTAAGGGGGTATTCTAGTGTAGAGGCAATGATTTTTAGGTCATTTTTGAAGTGTCGTAAAAGAAAGCAATGAATGTTTTTACTATCCATTTTTTTTACCACTTGTTTATTATTATTATTAAAATACAAGACAAAAATTTAAAAAAAAAAGTTGAAAATTGAAGAAACTGGAGGCTGATAAAGTGGGGGGTCTCAAAAAATTGGCACCTCAGTGTTGACATGATTTTAGCGCTCCTAGCCATCCGAATTAAAAGAAATAAAAACATTATTAGTCTATAATGATGTTGCAATCGCCCGAACTAGCGATGAGTAAAAAAAAATTTTTTTACAAATTGGCGACAGTTTGAAAAAAAATTGTCTTTTTTTACCATTTTTTTGAGCTTCTCAAATTTTTTAAATATAGTAAAAATTGGAATTTGGGGATGATGCTAGTTCGGGCTACAGATAGAACTATAAACAAGACTCTATGAACATTTCAAGTGAATCGGTCGAGTAGTCTATACGATTTTCAGTTTTTTAACATACTTATATCTGCAATACCATAAATTAAAATTGTCTAACGAAAATACCATAAATTAAATTTGATCAAAAAGATCTTTACCAAAAACTAATCATCACGATTCATAACTAATATCTATCGAACAGTTTTTGACATTTAAAATTAAAATACAATAATCTAGGTTAAAACGTGGACGAAAAATTTTATATTTTCCTGCTAATTACAAAGAAACGGCTGGGACAATCGTCGCAAAACGATTAACTAAAAAATAAAAGTTACTACTTATCGAGAGACATCAAGAGCAAATCGGCCTTGTCATTTTTCACATTCTTTTGCCAAATTTGGTTTCATTTGATTTAGAATGACTTGAAATGTCAAGAAAACATAATGAGCAAATCAGATTTTCTGGTGAAAATAAACTTCCTCTTTAGAAAGTTAAAACAGAAATAATGCTATTGCATGAAGTTAACGTTAAAGACTCAAACAGAAAATTTAAATGAAAATAAAATTAATTTTTTAAAGTAAATATGTGCTTTTGTCAATAATCAAATACATATAAATAATAATGAATTATACATAAACAAGAAAAAGTAATTGAGAAATAATATGACATTTTAGATTGGATTATAATCTTTTTACACTATTGCGTATTTAATTAAAAATTGATGGAATTGAAAAACAAAAATCATATAATTGGGAGTCAATTTAAGAAACACATAAGTAAATAGTGATATGTAGTTAATAATAGTAATTTAATATATTACATATATTATAATTACATAAATAAATTATAATTCTTATAATTAATTAAATATAATAAATTAGAATATTTCAAACGCCTCAAACTATATAAAGTTTATCACCTAACAATAGTTCAATGTAAAAACTTAACACGTTCGCGGACAGTAATAGCTTCAACAAGGTACAAAATTTGCCAGTCATTTTATTTTTGGTTAGTCAAATTGGTTAAGATATCCGATATTTGATATACAACATTTGTAAATGCAGTCAGATTATCACATTTTAATCGTTATGTACAATAAATGCTATAGCATTCACGTCGAGTATTACGCTTCTATTTCGCGCAACGTGCTTTCCCAAGATAAGATAATTTGAAAATAACTAAAGAATCAGTAAGTTATCACCTTGACAGATATAAGATTACAAAAACGTAAAGTTATATAGAATTAAATTAAAAAAAAAGACAAAATTTTAATGCTATATCATTCACTTCTTTGTACATCACAATGGAAATGTATGCTAAACCATTCACGCCCGAGAACGTGTCAATTTCCAATTCAACCTGACAAATGTAGATCCATTACAATATTAAAATACGAATATGACTTAATCCTTTATAATCCAAGACATTTAATCGAGTTTTCCAGTTCTCAAACGAATGCTGGTAATATAAAAGCTATAACTAAGGGTTAATGTCCTTTAATACATCCCGGCATATCCTTAACTGGGGAGGCGTGTAATTCCGTACATCTCGTTTTGCGTAGCGTTTCGCCTTTTGACGGAGGATTTAAAGTTTTTCATTCGGATTTTATTTCAAGTCTCATGTTTTTTAAATTACACTAAATGGGTGAGCTGCCGAACGAAAAAACATACGGTTATGGAGGAAATTAGAAAAGTTTTAAATGAAAGCAAATAATAAAAATATAGCAACGTTACACACTTTATTAATCGACTCTATTTGTATAATATTTTGTAAAACAATTTTTACATTAATGAGATTATTTATCAATATTTTTTTTTATTCTTAACATTTGAAACCGCTGGACTTGCCTTTCTCAAAAACTAATCGTTTTTTCACACCATCAACATAAGCAATATGATTTTTTGAGTCTCTCTTACCGGATACGCCGTTCTTTTAATAATTGCTATTCTTCTGACTTTTTGCTCTGTATCTCCAAAACCAAAAGTCCTGCCTTTGCAAAAATGTAACCCGCTATATTCATTCAAAATTGCGTAACGGATATTCTAAGATTTATTTACTATCAGAAAAATCTCAAGATCTGCAAGCCTTAAATAAACTATCTCAATATTATAATCATTTTTTCTTCAAATTACTGCATTACATAATACTAATGTTAGGCTTAATGGTAATTAATTAAAATATGATTTATTTTTATAACTTAAAAATGATAAACTTTGTAGATTTATGAACTTAAAGAAAATACTTTTCGTTATCAACAAAGTCAAAGAATTGTATACAAAATTCTAGTATAACTATTAAATTTATTTCCTTATTCTCATAGTCAAGTATAACAATGCTCGAACTAGGGTTTGTCGATTTTTAAAAACCAGTGTGAAAAATTGTGTGAAATTTTTAGAAAAAAAATATGGAATACGTAAACCGATTTTTAGAACCAAATACCGGTTTTCAATTGGTGGATTCAAAACTGGTTGAAAAATTTTTGCATAATAAATGTAGCTAAACGAGCCAGATTAAAGAAAATACTATTGCAAATCGATTGCTGTACTTCGTTTTACTAATATATAAATGTTTATTCATATACTTAAATGTGAAAATTATGCATGAAAACCAATAATTTTTAAAGTAATTTAATGCTGATCGATTATTATTGTTTTGTTTTACTAAATTGCATAAAAAAGTATTATCAATGAAATTGAATAGAGAATATTTTCGGTCAAAAACCACTTTCATACACTATTTTTTGTAATTTTTTTTTGTTCTAATTTCAAGCAAATAGTGTTTTTGTAAAAGCTCAAAACCGGGAAAACCGGTTTTCGGAAAATATTATTAAAAAACCGGTTTTCTAAATTATCGGTTTTTATATAATCCCAAGCTAGAATATAGAGAAACATCTTATTCATAAAACAATATACAATTTCGTTATTTAGGAATACTTGTAAGAAGAATTTTAAAAAAGATATACCAAAAATAGAATAAATTAACCTCCGTGCAATAACCTAATTAACATTATCGTCGTCATTGTCAACCCTATACTATATCTAAAAGTAAAACTTTTAATCGTCGCAAACTCTAATCTAATCGTCGAAAATATACATCAAAGACTTAATCTTAATTTAGATCCTTAGCGTGCAAACAGAGCGTAGAAAAATGTTTGTAGCAAAGTACTTTAACACAATCAACTAATCCACTAATTATTCTATTTAATCCTCGGAAAACAGTAACGACTCCGCGGCCGTCTAGCCTAGCGCCGAGTGTAATGCAAAACTTTTAACAAACCGCAAGTTTTTGTCTCGGACATTAACGCAAAGCAGGAATGATAATGTGATTTCGGCAAATTACATTACGACTCTGTTAGTGAAAACGGCCAAGAGTTAGAAGCACAGTTAAATTGCTTAAAATGCTACTAAAGGGACGAGCAGCTCATTGAGTTTTCAGCGCACGACGTAAGTTAATGCCCTGCGAGTACTGTCTCTACTCTCTACGACTCTACGACTTGGATTTTATGTGAATCTCCTTAATGTGCATTACATTGAGCAGTAAATAAACGAGATTTAGAGGATATCATTTTACATAAAAATACTTAAGGCGGAGATAAATTTAAATGCAAACATTTGGGAAATATTTATTGAAGAAGCCGCACGTAATTTCACATCTTGTAATAGTAATAATTGAGTATATCGTTCTAAAATTGAATTAATATAATTTAATCGTTATCATATATTAAAGGGCACAACTAGTGTAACCGCCAAAAAAAAAGTGATTTTTGGGAATTTATATTAAAAAAAAAACTTTATCAATCATTTCAAAATTTTAAGAACATATTTACACATGTTTTAAGAATACATAGTAAAGTTTTTGAAGAAAAAAATTGAATATTTTTTAAGTTATGGTCTATCTCCAACGGCGCGAAAAAAGGCCCTTCACTGCTGCAGTGACTCCGGCCATCTACGTGGATGAAAATTAGAAAACAAAATTCTCATTAAACTAGATAATATTGTCATAAAATGACCTACGATAATAAAATAAAGAATTGACAAAATTGCGGCGTTTTAAAAAAAAGTCGAATTTTACCCAAAATTTTGGTCGTTTTTGGACTGCCAAAATTCGATTTTTGATCCGATCAAATAATCGATAGTTCATTTTTCGGAGAACTATATATAGATCATGTAAAAAAATTTGATAGTGATCGGATCATTTGTTTTTGATTAATCACTGCAGCAAATTCGGAAAATGCTGTTTCAAGAAAAACGCGTTTAAAGACAAAATGATCGTTATACTATATACTATATATGTACTCTTTAAATGTCTGTAACTAAAAAACTTTTTAAGATATCGATTTAAATTTTCGTATGTTATTTTTAAAGGTATAACATATTGAAATATGGAAAAATCTAAAATTCGATTTTTTGAAAATTTCACACTAGTTGTGACCCTTAACAACGCATTTGGAAAGTTCACAACTATTCTTTATGGTATAGCTACTGTGTCATAAATAAGGTATATTTTAAATAATTTCAGATTTTATTATACTCAGATTTGCTATTCTTTATTTAGTACCACAACTATTCTTGATGTAAGAGCAATTATTCTTTTCTTGTCATAAATAATATCTTGGTCTTATTTAAATAAGCTCATATTTTAGTATAATCAATTATTTACTAAATAAATTCAGTTAATCCCTCAAATAATGCTCAGAAAATCTGCTTTGACTATCTTTGAGTTAACCTAATGAACTTGGTTGAAATTTGATAAGTTTTTACGAATTTACATCTGTAAGGCAGGGCGAGACACTAATGTCCAATTTCACTTTCACTAATAATATTTAAAAAAGCAAACAAAATGCTATACATCATATAATAAATATCGAACAAAAAACTGTGGAACTACAGTAAAATTCTCAGTTAATTCCAAATTATAGAAATATGTTTTTTTGTTATTTTTCTAAAATTTGTCACCTTTTTACCCCTTAGACGGATTAAAAAACGTCAGCCGGAAAGCAAAGAGCTCCAATGTCTTATTTTCAATTATAAAGGAATTTTACAAAGAAATAGCTACATTATTCAACCACAGCAAAATATAAATTTTATTGGTACATTTTTTACAAAGGTAACACTGTATGTAACCCTGATCTGGTACTTCGTCAGAAAAGTTCATCAATTTAGCCTGTTAATATAATTAATGACTATTAATTTAATTTATCTCTTGTAAAATTTCCTTTTTAATTTTATTTATTTTTTCATTTACTATTTTCTTATTGTTTACAATTTTCCAGGGTAAAGGTTCACTTGGTCCTTTGCACCCCACCCACATATAAACTTTTATGGAGGTTACATAAAAAACTATTGAATCTAACTTAAAAATAACAATACATCTTATAAAACAATTGAATAACGTATACTTAAAAATTATATTGAAGTCTAGTGAACTAAACAACAGTGATCACAACCAAAAAAACTAACAACGACAGAAAATAGTTTTGTTATGGATTTTCAAACATTGTCGTTTTTCTCCTGATCGTCGTAAGAATCAAGACTGATTAACATATTTTGCCCTCTACTTTCAAATATTGTTGTTAAAAAAAATCCTAACTTTTCATGTATTTGTGATATCAGTGGTGGCCTGTTTACCCGGCGATCTTGAAGTCCCTCTAAGTAAGTATTCTAAAAAAATATTTTAATATGTCACCATCCGTTTTGATAAAGTTTCAAAATATCAAGAGTAATCTAGCAAGTCTAGTATGTACCAAAAACATTACATTCTCTATTTATTATAATAAATGCATTTCCATTTGTTGACCTTGAAAATATTAAACAAATTTTCCATCCTTTACCGCAGACCAAAAAACAAATCATATATCATATAATATTATTAATAAATTTTCCGTCCTTTATCGCAGACATAAAATATTTGCTAATACACCTCATAATAAACTCGCGTTACATGATTTATATTCCAAAATTATGACTTAAAAGCGGGTTCATTTTACCATTGTCTGGCAGGTAGACTGATATATCGTTTGTTTAGCGCGATTTGCCTTCATAATTACTTCGTATCGCCTGTACGAATTCGGTCTATATCAACTAATAACCGATTTTGTCGGCGGATTTGTTCGCGAAACAGAAGCAATAATCCCTTCCAAAGTATTAAGACAAGACAACTACATTAACTGTAATCCCTTAACCAGCCTATATCGCCTTTTGTGATCCCAAGTTGGCGAAATCCTAAACAGACGAGACATCTGTGACATTTATGTGAAATGTTTATCAGCTGCCTACGTGTGCCGTTGTTTGTTCGCAATAGACGGTCGTTAGTTAAACATCGATTAGATAATTAATTAGGTTGTATGTGCTTTTAGATAACAAATGAACTGTTCAAATCGGTAAACACGATATATCAAACAAAGGGAATTGGTTTACATGCTTACATGTTCGAATTAATTACCAATATGTTGCGATTGGGAAACAATAACCGATATATTTCATAGACTTATCGACCTAGTTTTCAACTTGTAAATAAATAATAAAAATCATCAGACGCTATTGTAAATACTTTTATATTGTGATGCTATTTGAGTAATTACTACTGAAATTTTTTTTACCATTACGAACCATTTTTACTATGTTATGAAGCGTATCTTAACTAATTCACAAAAAAAAACACTTCTTCACATAATCTATTGGTAACTTACAAGTCACAATCCAAATTTTTCGATATCTTATGAAATAGTTTTAACTTTTTTGTGAGATGAGGCATAAATGTTAATTCTATAACGTTGTCAAGATATCAAAATTAATGATCTTTGCTAGGCTTTTTCATTTCACATTTCACATTTTCACATAAAGAAATGGGAACATTATAGGCCGCTGTGACTTGAAAGTCACATAATTCATTAATACCAAAAAATTTGTTTCAACAGAATTT
The DNA here is from genome assembly GCF_003426905.1 of Ctenocephalides felis. Taxonomy (NCBI): domain Eukaryota; kingdom Metazoa; phylum Arthropoda; class Insecta; order Siphonaptera; family Pulicidae; genus Ctenocephalides; species Ctenocephalides felis. The sequence goes on from NW_020539725.1 coordinate 17,407,569, forward strand.
TTTGTTCTACATTTGCATATATAGGCTCATAATCATTGACTTTTTATGTTCCTCATTTGTTTGAATATAAAAAATTTGCCCCATAGAGGGTTAATAGCATACCTACTAGTTAATTTTAGCGAACAAAATATAAAGACAATATCTTTTTAATTATATTTGAATTTTGACCTAAATATCATTATTTAAAATTTTCGTCATTTTATAATGATAATTATTATGCGTCTTTACTAAATATAATATTATTTTTTTAAAAAAATTTAAAAGTATTTAAAAATGTATGTAAGTATGTAATACCTTCTGACTCCCAAATATTGCTATAAACATTAAAAAATATGAATTTTAGTTTGCTATGAATTAAAATTTCAATATCAAGTATCTACTACTTGATATACATTTGCAATCAGGATGATGTAGAATTATATATTTTAACGTCTGGCAAATCAAAGTTATCTTTACATTATATCATTAGATTTGATTTTGATTAGAGACAAGTGCTTAAAATGCTCATATAAATTAATATAAATATTTAAATAAAAGACAGAATGAAATTATCATAAAAATAATTATTTATAATAAATGTCTTATTCTCATCAGACATGAATTTGTCAATATTTATAACATGTATCAGGTTCTATAACTAAGTGCAGATTTTTGTTAGAAAACCAAAGAAATTTTTTCATGGAACTGAATAAAGTTTTTCTGTAATGCATTGCCCATTTTGATCAATGACTTTGTGTCATTCAATTTCAATGTGGAAAATTCCTTTAGAAACAACTTCAACTGAAAGACCAAAGCGTTTTTTATTTGAGTTGAATTTTATTTGGGTGAAATATCACCAGAACTAAATTTGGCAAAACAATTTTAACACTGCCATTTTTAAGGCTTCGTCACCATTCAACTTATTACTTTTGTGACCCTAAGACGCATTTTTACTTCTGCAGAAATAAAAAAACAAAAAATGACAAAAAATTGTAATTGATTTTTTAAGAAACGCCAAAAAATCAACGCAATCAATCGAAAAAATCCTTTCACAATTCACAGCTGTAATGCCATTCAATCTATCCATTAATAAAAGGTATTTTTCATTTTAACTAAGTCAGCATACTTAAAATTATAACTGAAATCATCTAAGAGTAAAAAAAAAACCTGCACTTATTTAGTTGCGAATGTAATATTGCAAAGAACACAACGAAAGCCCATTCAAGCTCATTTTTCAATTGTGACTAAAAACAACTAAATATATTCGATTTCATTCTTCAATCCTTTATCCATTATTCACGCGACAAATAATTAATACAATCTGCCTCTGGTGATAATTCTCATCAACTAAGCAAAATCTTATGGTAATAGGATTCTCATTAAATAGACATACGATCGCATATGTTAAGCGACTTTACAAATATTCGCTGTTTGATCTCTCATAGGCGGAGTCTGATGCGGTTTTGCGGTGCAGACTCTGGGATAAGACTAGAAGCACCGGTTACCTCTTGAGATGTTAACATTTTACAGGGGAGGTCAACCTGGAGGAGGATTCAAGGTTTCGATCAATAGGAGATGAGAGATAGTAATACGTCAAAGGCAGCGAGGATGAAGTACACTAAAGATTCATCTGTGTGGGTACATATTTCAAACATTCAACTAATTCGGGTGGAAAGATTTGAGATAAGAACGATGAATACCATAACATTTTGCAATCTTCAAGAATTAATTTATTTTTAATTATTTTTTTTGAACAGCAATCAAAACGTATTAGTCCTATGAGATGTGCTGATTTGACCTAATAATAGTCGGTTCTATAGATGGCAACTCAAACAGTTGTCCCATCCATGTTTGATGAATTATTATTACAATTTCTATAGGAGGGCGAATATTTTATTGATGCAGCAATGCCGGGACAGAGTAATTTTCACTTGGAAACGTATTGCTATCTTTATTACCAAGTAGAAAACGTTGTCACTACTGCTTGGCAACAGGCTGCTCGAAGAGGTATCGAACCCAGGACCTCTAATTCAGGTCAAGTCGTTCTAGCCATTTACCTACGAGCGAGAACAGAAGTTAAATTTGAAATTCAGAATGTTCCATTCAAAAACATCGTGAAGAATTTTTTATTGTTACCAAAAAGTGACCGATTCAGTTAAATATCTCCCTCCCTTATCTGAAGGTTGTTAACCCATGTTGTAAGTAGTGTGCTGTAGCCGCTATCTCACCGCCTATACTAATTACAAGACAGGTAACTGAGTAGACCTCTGAATGGGTTAATCTATTATCCAGCGACGGGTTTGTTCAAATAAAATGCATACGAGTTACGTGTCAAAGCATCGAAGATTTGATTAATGCTAGCGATAATCTCGTCCTTGATAGAAAATCTGGTAAAAACTTATAAGATAGACGTATTTACATTGACAGTGACACCACCATATGTTGGAAGATTTCTAAATTATATTTATTGAGTTGGATTTAGTATTTTTGACATATTTTTAATTGATTAATACATGAATTACATATATACACATAGATGACATCTGAGGCTGCATGGAACGCCATAGATAGATCCGTTACCAAAGTTCTAATAGACTTGCGATGGTTGGAAAAAGAAAAAGAAGCGAAAAGGTCCAATTGAGACAAAAGTTTAATTAAGAGTTATAGAATTCTAGAACCTCTCCCTATGAAGTAAGTAACCCCAAACGTGGTTTTCAGTCCGACATACTAAGACAACAGACCTAGCGTAGTACGCGTGAACGTCTTTCCTTCGCTATACAAAAAAGCATACACATGAAATATATAGGAATACATAAATTTACAAGAAGTCAATACTATTAGGCAAATAAAATAAACAAAAATAATAATCTGTAGTGAATCATAATGTTTTTCATGAATAATATCTACATCACTTCGTATGTTTAAATCATATTTATAAATTCAGCTTTAATAAAAATTAAATACTATAAAAATTCGAACCGCTGAACTATACTGGCTACTGGGACGCAAGTCAATTCTTAAAAAATACTTAAAATAAACTTATAATTTACAAGGTAGTAATAAAACCAATATGGACTTATGGCATAGAATTGTGGGGCTGTGAGAGCAAATGTAACATAGTGCTAATGCAACGTTCCGAATCGAAAATATTAAGGCAGATTACTGATGCTCCGAGGTTTGTTAGCAATATATCCTCACACGATGGTCTTCATATTGAATTTATAAACAGAATTATACAAATCAACAGTGTAAAACATTTTCATAAACTAGAACATCATACAAACTATGTAGTCACTCAGATTCTTGAGACACCAACTTCAAGAAGGCTGAAGAAGAAGCTGCCTAAAGATAATATGGAGGACCCTTAGAACTATCACAACTTTATATGAACAAAATAGTAGAATCACTTATTGAAGTGATTTTCTAACTATCAATATAATATTTATCAGAATGACTAGAGTGAATGACATAAGCCAAATAGCTCATAAAATTGTCATGTATTCTGATTGCTATTGAAAATAAAAATGAAAAAAAGCTTTAATAAAAACGCGAAACAAAAATTGAGCCCATAACGTGTTAAAAACTATAGTCAAACGGAACAAAAATCGCAGAGATATTAAAAACAATTTTTATCTAACGGAAAGTACGTTAGATATAATTCAAATTGGTTTATTTATGAATATCAAATTAAACATATATTTCAAATATTAATTGATAATTACCTAGTTTCAAATCCAAGGTACAAATTGAATCTTTCTCAATGTATGCACATATCCGCAATATAAACTGATTGAATATAATCATAAATTCAAATACTGCATAATGTACCCGCACATTTTACGACAGGCAATAATTTATTATGATAACGGCTTTTAATCATATTTAGGAAGTTGCCAAACGCTTTCTCCATCTCAGGTATCTTTATTCGCTAAGAAACGATTCCGTGATATTAATGATCTTTGCTATCAAACTTGAGTCTTGCGAAATTAATAACTTATCAGAGAGACATTTCTCGTACGACACGTCACGACAGCTAATTGTGACTAATAACAGGCCGAGATGATACGATATATAATATATTAGATAATAGTATTAAATTATGAGAATCATTTGTCAAAGCATTTTTCAAGGAAGCTCCAATTTGATCCATTGGAAAATTAGAAATAAAAATGTAATTGGAATTGCAGTAATTACTATATTTTCATTCCCAGATGGTTAAGAAAATCATTAACATCAACTTTGTGAGCGTAAATAAAAAAAACGTATGTTGAACATATAAACATTGATACCAATTAGGAATCTACAAATGGTTCTACTACAAATCTGATAAAAGCAATCAATTTTCCGCTACTGTTCGCATTTGCAAAGCATTGTTTATTTTTATGCAATCCACAACAAATGCAATTGTATAAATTTCAAATCAAGATTTAAGACAATCGATGTCAGCAAAAGGCTTGGTCTGAGCTACCCACGATACGAGTTAAACGCGAAACAATAGAATCGCAATGCGGAAGCCTCTTCGTATTTATAGTTCCTATATAAGCCATACATTATGTATTTGCTGCGGACAAGTACGTAGGTACGCGAAAACCTACATCTAATTAAGTCCATTCAAGCGAATTATAATTGGTACGATACATTATAAACAGAGACTTGTAATAAATTCAATACTATAATGGATACGAATTCTGTGTATCGTAATAAAGGAAATTGACAATGATTATTTTTGTTTTCAGATAATAAATTGCATAGATATAACTAATTTATTGTGATCTTTATTTAAGACTTTAAGTTTCAAAATATCATATAAAAATGATAAAGATATATAATAATGTTCTTACATTAATATCGGACGCATTTCTGATATTAGACGCTTTATGGTGACTTCAGGAGTGGGTTAGGGCGCAACACAAAGACCCAATTTTAATTTTAATAATTATACTGTCTAAAACAAATGAAATACTTGACCAATGAAAAAAATGAACTATAACATCTATCAAATAGACAACTAACGCACTATGTTCAGTAAAATTTCAATATATAATTATAAAAATATGTTTCGTATTATTTTTCTAAAATTTGTTGATAGTCTCTTGTTACCCTATAGGCAAGAATGTTTTATTTTTAATTCTAAAAGTATTTCACGAAATAATAGATATTTTATTAAACCAATTCGAAATAAAAATTTCATGGGTACATTAATTTACACCGTATATAACCTTGATCTGGTATTTTGTTATAAATATTCATCAGCAGAGTTGGAATAATCATTAATGTAATTTATTTCTTGTAAAATTGATTTTCAATTGAGATTTTTTTTTACTATTTTCTCATTGTCTACGTCGTTGCCATTGTAAAAGGTTTTTACCCCACTCATACTTAAACTTTTATAGAAGTAATATATAAAAACTATTGAATCGAACTTCAAAATAATAATACATCTAATAAAACAAGTGAATAACGTACATTTAAAAACTATATTCAGTATCATAAACCGAATAAAAGAGTTCAAAACACAAAATACTACCACCGACAAAAAATATTTGTCTTATAAATATTAATACATTAATTACATAATTAAAGTGATAGCTGGTTACTCATATTTCTCTTCTACTTCAAAATAGTATAAAATAAAAATTATATACTTAATTTTAAGATGATTTGTATTTCATCAGTCATACACATTGTCTGATGTAAGAGATCACAATAATTATTATCACAGACAGTATTAAATAGTATATTATTTGAAGTATTTAACAATTATTTCCCTTAATCACAGGTTCCCAAACTTTTTGTATCGTTGGCCTCTTGGGCTTTGCCATGGATCCCTATTTATAGTTTGAGAATCACTGTCCGAAACAAATATTTATAAACTATATCTAGTGTTAAATGTTATAGTAAAAAATATGCTACAAAAATGTTATTGATATCTAACAAAATTTGCGGACGCAAAACTGATCTTCGATATTTTGATGATTGCATTAATTTTTATAATAAAATATTTTTAACCACAATAAAATGTATTGAAAAATACATGTAAGTGTCAGCAATTGTATTACGTTTTTTATTGTAAGTATTTGTTAATATATAAATTTTTAATTTTATGATTATAAGAATTAATTTAAGAATCATGATTTTATAAACTATGTATTTAATATGATATCGACAATTTGTAATTACCAATTGTACACTATTTATTTGTGGGAGTAGATGAAAGTTACAAAATGAGCTTTGTAGGAAACACTCGAAGAACTAAAAAACACAAGTAAAAATAAAAAAATAGAAATTAGAGAAAGCATAAAATGCAAATATCACAAGTTAATGAATAAAATTTCTAAATCTTGTCTTCTAATAATTAATATCAAATATTTATTACTTATAAATTGAAATTATAAATATTTACACCTCAACAAAATTCAATTTCTCAAGAACTTTTGCTACAGAAATTGTGATCAGCGTTTTATAGCAAATACTAAATTTCCCAGTATAAAAGTAATTATAATATTGTTCCCCGACTATCGAATAACCTCTATACAAATTGCAAACTTAAACCAATATACATTTCTTATAATACAATAAGACATCGTCCCGAAGACGGAACAATCTAGAAGCTGACACAAACTCCAACACACCCAACTTTCTTCGGCAAACTTAATTAAAGCCATAAAGTCAACACACAATAGCTCTGCATCTGAAGTCGGATGGATACTCGTATAATAATGACAGATTTATTTTTGCTACATTAATGACTTTGTAATTCGCGTCGAGAGTGAGTCGTATTCCGAAAACTTCCTACTCGGAGTTTATAATTGAATTGATTTCTCAGACGAAGGGATAATATAAGTATTTTATGCGTTTGTATGTAGGAGGAGTATGGCTTTTATTTCGTATTCGTCTCGTAAATATCGGAGTTTCTTTGCATAGGCTAATGGGATCGTGTGGCGAATTCAGATAAGCCAGGGAAAGGTTAACTATGGCAATTGATGGTAATTATGTTAGAACATAGACGAACGTAATTCATTTACTTATGCTTTTACTTTACCAAACTTATCAAAGATGTATAAACTAATTTTTATAATACACTTACATAAAAATTTAAGAAAATGCTATACTGATCGATTTAATATTATCTAAATATATTAAAGATCTTCATAAAAAAGATTTAAGTTTATCTTCTTCAAACTCGACTGGAGTAAAGATGCAACGAAAATGTACGCCACAAATACTGATTCGTCATTGGCCACCGCTGTGGTCATTCGAAACTAGCAGAGATCATGATTGGACGAGATATTCTTGTTATATGATATCTTTTATTCCATACTATTCATCGTATGGATTACATAATTATTATGGATTAAAATGTAGTAATATTTTTTAATTTTGTAGCAATGCAACTTACTCTGTGATTTTGGTATACGCACTGATCGATGTGAGCGTCGCAGTTGACTGGTTAAACACATGAATTATATTGATTGATCATATAAAATAAAATATCTTCCAATTTACCGCAACCTTTTTGGAATAAAAATAAGACTTTTAAATGCTCCTTGTTAAATAAGATATATTGATTTTATTATAATTTAAACTCAGCACGATAAAACTGTCTAATTTAATGGCGACATTATACTTTATAAGACCATTCGTACCAGGCGGCGAGAAGACTCGGAATAAGTGAAATATGCAATCTGGAGTTGGTTCAAATGTAGAAGATATTGGACACGATTTATACTTGTCGTGGTTAAACGCACATGTCTTAAACTTTAGAAACATGGCCGGTAAAATACACACAATAAGAAAAAAAAAACTAAACGTATATATTATGTATAAAAACCTGCACAGAAAATTCTACTGTATTCTTAATATCTGGTAATTTTTTTTTTAACTGAATTGAAATTTGGATAATAAAAAGTAGTGAAATTCTTTCTAAATTATGCTAACTTATTATAATTGACGTAGTTGATCACAATTTTTAGATAATTTTAAGAATTATAAAAAGTTAAAACGTGGTCATATAATTTTTTAGATGCAGTAATATTAACCTTTTGTATGTATAAATTAACTTATAATACTTATGCTAATATACAGTAGGAGGATATGGCATGGCAGAAAGGTCCAATTTTACAAGTAAATTTACTTTCAGTAATTATACTGTCTAAGCCAAATGAACTTCATCATAACAAATAACTCATATCAAACAAACAACAATCTCCCTATGTTCAGTAAAAATCCCAGGTAATTCATAGTTATAGAAATATATTTTTCAGCTATTTTCCTAAAATTTATCGCTAGTCTCATCTTACCTTATAGGCTGGGTAAAAAGGTACAGCCCAGAAAAGATACAATGTCCTCAAATTTAAAAAAAAAAACGAAATTATAGCTAGATTATTTAACCGGTGCGAAATACAAACACCATGTGCAACCTTTTTACAAAAATAATACTGTAATTCAATTGTAATCAATTTGCTCAATTATAATAATAATTAATTTAATCTATCTAGTGTAAAATTGCTTTTGAACTCAATTTACTTTTTATTTACTATTATCTCATTGTTCACACCTTTTGCCAGTGAAAAGGGTTAGTTGCTCCTTTTTAGCTTTTATAGAGGTTATATTAAAAAAGTTGTATCTAAATTGTAAATAACAACACTTCTTATAAAACAATAATATAACGTATTTTTAAGAACAATATTCGGGTACACCAAACTAAATAAAAGAGCTCAAAACTCAAAAAAATGCTTTTCTTGTAAATATTGATACATGGCCCTTTAGCAACGTCGTAGGAATGAAAATGAAAGCTGGTTAAACATCTTTTGCCTTCTGCTATAAAAGTTTATAAAGCTTTAAATAGTATCGTTAAAAATGCTATACTTTACTTGTTTTTGGGATAACTGTGATGAACCTTTTTACCCGCGGACCTTTAAGCCATGCTCTACCCTATACTACTTTCTACCACAAAAACAACTTTAATTATACATATTTTATTCACTTCGCAGAACTTACAAAATGATGCCTAAATTGTAGTTACTAAAATATAATTGTCTGTATATGCATTGCCTTAGAATTTAGAGAGAATTTTATAGCAAAAACATGAGTTTATGTTGTGCTGTGTAAATTGCCCGATGAGAAGGATTAAAAAACAACTCATCTTCGTCGGTAAAAAACTATGTGCAGAGAGTTAAAATACCATTAACTTCACTTCTATTCGTGTATATAATAATGTAGACGTCGTGTTTATATCTCCTTAAATTCAAAATAAATCGTGGCTAGGAGTTGGACGGCTAAAATAGACATAGGTACAGTACTCGTATATTGCGTATAAAGGCTTCGAGCAGCCAGATTTCATTGTTCAACCGAGCGTGTTGAGATACGACATCGGTGTGAAGCCGTTTGTGGGCGAATGTTCGAAAAGGGCGACTTAAATGGGGTGACTTATGATTATATCCATACTATACGGCACTTTTATCCTTAGTAAATGAAATACGCATTGCATTATTCATTTATATGTATTATTCGTATCAGTAAATGTATAAAACAATTTAATTTTGATTTAATCATACAGGTTTACATAAAATTATACATTATATAAATATAAATACTATATAATACATAAAATTATATAAAATTAAGTAGAAGTATCGATCTAGAGCAAAAAAGCACAGAATCTCATATAACTTCATTCTAAGAAAATTTAAACTTCATAACAAACATACTTTTAAAAGCCCAATTTTTTACGATATTTCTGAATTTTCCAATTTTGATAACGTAATACCTACTAATACTACTAATATATCTGATTTAACCATTCATTCGACAGTTCCAATTGTTTTTTCTTATTTCACTATTTCTTTTAATTCTTATTCCAAATTATTTTAACATTTACTATCTAAATATTTATCATTAAATTATTTTCATATTATATTCTGTTTTGATACTGCCATTAATTATTATTTTCTGGATTTAGAACTTAAATAAAAATTACACAACGAATATATAAAGGATTTTTCGCCGCCAGAAGAATATCTAGACTTAGACTAGACAAGCCTTAAACAAATTGCTAATTTAGCATTAGATTTTTTCCTTCAAGTTATCATTGCATTTCATAATATATACTAATGTTAGTCTTAATATCGTTTTAGTGTTGTATTTTACTGTAATTGATTCAATTAACACAGTTTATTTTCTTTAATGAGTAAATTTAATCCTGTATCCGAAATACAAGAAATTTGCTAAAATCGAAGTAAAGCCTTTGTGAAGAACATGGTAAAATGCGTATTAAATTATTCATTTAACCATATTATTCATATTAGTAAGTACATAATACAACATAATTTTGATTTAATCATAAAGGTTTACACAAAATTATACAAAATTTAGTAGAGCAAAATTCCATCGTTCAATGTTTGAGGGAATAAGTAAATAAGCACAGATCTCATACAACTTTATTTCAAGTAAGTATAATTATATTAAATCATGCGTGATGAGAGATAAAATTATTTATTACCCTTTCATGAAACACACACACACACACACACACACATATTATATATATATATATATATATATATATATACATACCGTACCAGATCAAGCATTGCTGTATTAAAAATTTAAACAAACATGCGAGATACATCTAATTAAAAAGATGAAAAATAGCTATCTTTTGTGATTAATTGTTGATCTCTATTAGATGCATCATCGAGTGAAATATACCATTCAGCATCGCAATATATTACAAGTAGGCTTATAAGCAGATCAGAATATTTTGACATTCAGTAAATATACTGTGAACACCAAACAAAACACACACTCATATATAAATATACAGGGTGTCCCAGAACTCAATTTCAAGCCAAAACGGGGTGATAGTATAGATCGTAACTGCCATGCAATAAATTAGAAAAAAAAAATCAAAAGTTTGAAAATTATGAGCTTTTGAATGCAACCTAAAGCTTTGGCCGAAGTGTCACCATTTTTTTCGTTATTGTGATTAATTTTCATTAGATTTATTCATTAAGACTTTGAAACTATAATTGTGATTGACATTTCTAAGACCTCAGTCAAAAATAATAATACATTTGCCAGTTTCTTAGAGTTAAGACTATTACACTATGAATTTAAAATTTTCAAAATTTGTAAGGCCCTCCTTTTAAAAAGTGTACTAAAGTGTGTTGGTAGGTTTCGTCAAAAGAATTTTATTCGGGTAAAATACTAAAATACATAATGATAACTTATGATAAAAAATTGATTAAAAAATAAAAATTCTAAAAATACATGGTTTTTGCTAGTGTATTTCGCTTACAATCACTGCGTTTATACGTACAAATTCATAGTCATATATGTTGATACATAATATTAATATAGTATTTTGTCAAAACTAAGTTATTATTTTTCAAAATTGTAGATACATTTAATAATCAAACAAATAAATCAATATTATACAAAATTAGTTTTATTAATAGTTAATTCCAAATGGACACTGATTAAAAAATTTCTGTCTACTAGCCTAAAGCTGATATAGCAACATACAGCAACCCCGCAAATATTCAGCCAGACAGCCGATCATATATTAGTAAGTAAAATACAGCCGGTCGTCCGCGGTCTGTAGCATATTTTCGAAATGGTCCACCTTTTCAGTATGGGACACGGTCGCAAACTATGAATTGTTTAGAAAGGGTTCGTGGAATGACCATGAATACGTTATAAATGAGCATACGTGTGTTAGCGAATCATGCCCTCCCGATGCAATTACTTCGACCGAGACGCGTAAAACTAATTTAATTCGTAATGTAATTTGTCGCCAATTGGGAGAAGATATTACATTGATCCATTCAAAGGCTTGAGGTAATAGTATACATAAACATATGTTTCTGACCATATTGAGCAAATAATTGTTTTAATTCTATATATGTATTTTTGAAGGGTGTTGTAAACCGTGATTTGTTACTGGAGCGTTAGATAAATTTTCACAACTTTTTAATATAATCGTAAAAAATACCTAAAAAATAGTTATGAGTGTTTCAATTACCGTATGCAATACCGGTGTACCGAAACCGGTATATCGTTATGCCGGAAACCGGTACACCGTCAAACCGGAAACCGGTACACCGTAAAATCGGAAACCGGTATTTCCGGTATTGAATAATAATAATAATGAATAATATGCGCAGTTCACACTTGCCGAATTTAAATTTGAGTTTTTCGAAACCATTTAAACTTTGAATCTTATAATCGCTCAAAACAAATGTCTTTAGGTCGTTTAATTGTATAAACAAGTGTCAAAATATTATTTTGACTCATCATTAAATCCAAAGGATTTCATATCGTGTTTCATTAAATACAATCGGACAAATAGATAATGATGTTTATTTCTTCTTATGTAAAAAGAAAAAATGCAACGTTTTCTAAAATGACTTATAATTACTTAAGAGATAAGAACAACTCTTTTAGAATAAATATATATATATATATATATATATATATATATATATATTTCATTTATTACATGACCAATAAAATTGGTACTGATGGCCAGAATTATATTCCTGACGCTGCATAAATAAATCTTAAATACCTTTTACAGTTACGATCTACTCACAGAGATCTCTGTACCACTTAGTTAATAATATACTATCACAACTATTAAGTAAATTGCTATCGGTCCAAATTTATTTTATCGTCGCGAAACTTATTTTAAGCTATAACGTCGGCAATTTAATTACTTTTCGCGCGTTTAAGCTGATTATGCGAAACGGCAATAGTTTTATTTTTCCGACCGTATAATTGCGATATGCAAATCCGATTACAATTAATCCGCGTGTACCCTTTTCCTCGCACGTAGATATAGTTTGTAGACAAACAGTCGCAAATAAAATTATTCAAAATTATATAGATATAAATTATATTCAGGTACTTTTTGGAGGAGCAACTACTTAATCTATATCAATTGGAAATCGTTCGGGTATTATTATTATTTGTTACTAGATAAGTAATACCAATTAAAATTCGTTTTTATAATTTAAATTCGACAATACTTTTAACTCTCTTATCATTACCTTAAAATCTAGAACGCCTAATGAGCGTATTACTGACGTTGTTTAAAAACTAAATTGTAACGATTGCACTTGATGTTATATTGGCGAATTTTAAAACTATTGCTTTTTGTACTGATCTCATTAATTTACTTGCTAAACAACACAGCACATGTAAAATAACTATTCAAACATTTAACATCTTGAACATTGATAAAACATTTTGTAAAACAAACTTATTAAGACACTATACGTGAAGCACCACATTACATCGAACAAGCAATATTCACATCACAGTAACTTTTCATTTAAATTTTGTATATATTTATACAACTAATTTATACAATACACATTATATGCTATAACATGGTCACTTTTACATAAAATATATTAGAGTAATAAACAATTAAGGTTTTGTGAAAAGTTGTTACACTTTGTTTGTTTATAATAATTCTACACGATTGCACTTTGCAAGTGTTAGAAACAAGGTTAAATTGCATTATAAATATTTTTAATTACTTTGAGTAAAATGTATCACTGTTGCGTAAGCATTGTCTGTCTACTCTCCTACATCTGTAGGTATTATTGCGATTGCTAAAGGACCACGTGCTCCAGGTCTCCATTCTATGATATCCTGCCGCCATTTTGTTTAATTATCTGAATAGCTTTCGACTAGAGAGTCCGCCGTGTAGGGGATGTTTCAACCCTTCCGCAGACTGTTCGAGTGTTATATCACGCGGGGATGCAAGGCTAAAGCCAGAAACCTGCGACAATGTCATCCAGACGGTAAACGCATGGATTTTCGAGGTACAGGTTTGATTGGAAAAGAAATAAATTTTGGATAAAAATGGAGAAGTTATACTTATGAGCGGTAATAAGATTCAAGCCAAAAAATAGGCTTGCTTAAAAGAAAGTGGATCCGGGTTCGATACTGCTTTTAGCAGATTGATGCCAAGTAGTAGTGAAGTCGGTTTCGGTCATAAACAAATATAGCAATATGTTTTCAAGTGAAAATAGTCTTTAATCCGATATTGCTGCATTAAAATTAAATTCATCACTATTAAAAAAAATGTAATAATAAAAATTTATCACCAGGAGATGAGACAACTCTTTGGGTTGCCATCTAAAAAAAACGTTGTTTGTAATCAATTCCTCACATCTGCTCATAGAGTTTGCTCTTCGAATGATAAAGACAGAAAATATCACGTTCCTTGCACAGTTTATTACGATTTAACCAATTTTGTCTGTTCAACCCTGTCACTGTACTGAACTTAAATGCTCCATTCATTGTTCGAGTACCATTTGGCATATTTAAGGTCTGTTTATGGCCAATATCGAAAGCCTCCAGATTAGGTGTTTCATAGTGCATGGTAATCTTTTATAGTGCTCAGTGTCTGCAACAAGAAACGAAAAACATCGAATTGCATTCGACACAAACAAACTAAGAGGAGAATGAGATGACAGTCATGTAATCCTTTCAAATTAAATAAATAGAGTAGAGAAAGATGTGAGATAAAGATAAAGTGTAAAAAATTCTTGATAAATGTTTCATAAAGATAATTTTGGTAAAACATGAATCTTGATATCACAAATTTGATGTTAATCAATGAAAAAGTAGCAGCGTACCTAACAGTTGAAAATACTACTAATAAATAACTTTTACTTCTTTATGCTTTAAATGATTATTTTATGAAGTTGACGTAGCAAAAAATTTAAGTTGAAACTTTATTCATAATTCTACTTCATCACAATAATAAATAAAATGTGGTTATGCACAAATATTAGTTTGACTACATATATATTAGTTCAGTAGTATACTAAAAGCTCAAAAAATGATATTTTTGTTATGTTTTAATATTAAATTATTTCCCTTACGTAACTAAATATATACTTTATTTCCCTAATAAATTTCAGCA
>NW_020539725.1:17423491-17528217 GCF_003426905.1 Ctenocephalides felis
ATTTTTTCTCGTTAATATACATACTCTCGTTATGGACATATTTTTCTCATTTTATCTATATTTTGTGCTTTGATCTGATTAAAATTCAAAACAATCCGACCTATTTCCTTTGAATAGAATAAAAATATATTGATTAGAATATTTACTATTGATATTTCCATTTGATTAAAATAAAACTATATTAATTAGAATATTTACTATTGATATTCATTATTTTATTGGAATATTTACTAGAGACAATTGGCAGTGACCAAGTGATAAAAATAAAAAAAAACTAAATTTCTACAAATTTGTTGATGAAAATATGTTATTTCAATTATTGTTACGTGTGCTGTAACATTCATGGCGGTATAATTTATTTTATTTAGAGTTTATAGTGTTTACTTACATAAAAACTTGAATAGCAAAATGTTTTAAAAGTAAGTGTGAAAATTGTATTTATGTGTGTGCACCGTGTTTATTAGCGTTTATACAAAAACCGACATTTCAGAAAATTGGTTTTTGGATAGTATTTTTAATATTAAAAAAAAAACTGTTTTAAGCGGTTTGCAACAGTGTTTTTATCAATCTGGTACATATGTCATTTTTATTTTTTTAGTGTTATCCATACATTGAAAATCGTTATTTTCTACTAAAAAAACGGTTTACGAGTTCCTTAATTTTCTTATAAAAAGCGGTTTTTTTAAACCAGTTTTTCAAAACCAAGAAAATACTAATGATTATAAAATTTTGTAATGACTTAAAATTTGTGTTTATAGAGTTCTAAATTAATTCTACGAGTACTTTGTGTTTTTTGTGCTATAATGTATTCAACACGACAGCATCAATTTGTGGGTTACAATAATGCATTGTAAGTTGCCAAAAAAATGTGATTTTAAATATATTAATTTAGTTAATATTACTTATTGTGTTTAATTTTGTGTTAGTTAGTTTGTTGTAATGTGTTTGTGTATCATATTTACGAATGAGGAAAATTTAAATAGAGTGTTCATTGTATTATTCACATAGCATTAGCAATCACAATGTAATATTTTTTTTATATTCCAGAACAAGTATAAAATGTGATTATTCTAGTCAGCTTTGATTATCAATATAGAACAATAGATTGTCATGACATATTGACTTTTGTGAATGATCAGATTTTTAATAGAGTTTCATACATTTTTAAAAAGCTCATTTTCTTAGTAAAAAAAATCCATATTGAAAGGGTAGTAATGTGGCAACTCGAAGCAACTTTAATCATGAATATAAAACAATAGATAGATGATGACATGTCGATTTTTGTAAATGATCAAATTTTTAATAAAATTTTACACATTTCTACAAAGTTTATTTTCTTAAAATAAAATTCCACATTGAAAGGGGAGTAATGTGGCAGCCTTGATCATGAATCATGAATGTATAACTATATATTGTCGTGACATGTCGACTTTTGTGAATGATCAGTTTTTGATACAGTTTTATATTCATGATCAAGGTTGACTCGTATTGCCATAATAGAAATTAAAAATTGATTTTTACTCAATTTAATCATCCCTCTAATCTCTATGCCTCTGATTTTTATTCGAAGTTGTGTTTGTTTTAGCAGATTGGAAAAAGATTTTTCTTTGGCAAAAAATCGTATCACAGTCATGTGCCGATCTGTGATTCAGAAGGATTAATATTTAATACAGTTGTCCATACATCTGCGTATGTGTAGTATCGTATGTGTATTTTGCTATCGGATTATATACGTCTGGCCATCGCTTGCAAAGTACAGACTAATAATGATACGGGACTCGATAAAAAATGTTCGACAAGGGTGCGATATCATCGCTTATTTGTAGTATAGAATGTATGTAATGAAAAATGAATGCAAGGTATTAAATTATATGAAGCAATATTAATAAATTTTCTGATGTAAACGTTGATTATATGTTGCAATGAATGAATGCATTCTATTTGGATTATTCTGCACTTGAACTAATATAGGATAATGAATATTTCAATTTCAATGTTATTATATATTACTAAACCCCACTAATAATGCAGTAAATACTGTGCTATATTTTGGTAAATACTAAGCGCGGAAACCTAATTCATATTAGTAATTGAGATTATTCTTTTCCATTATTATTTTATGGAATTTATCGATTTATTGATACTAAATTATATATGTGATAAATTATAACGTTTCTTTATAAAATAGCAAGTGGGTTTGCAATAATTTTTGTTATTACTTGTAATAGTGATCTGTTTTATGTAAATCAGGGAGCAAAAACAATCTTATTATATTTTGTTTTATTAGTGCAGGTTATTTTTTTACAGTAATTGATATGATTAGAATTATTTTAAAGGATTTGCAGAATTTTATGTTATTACTTATAATAGTAATCAGTTTCAGGTAAATGAGTGAGAAAGACTAATGGTACTATATTTTGTTTGATAAGTGCAGGTTGTTTTTTACAGTAATTTATATAACAATCAGAATCATACTTTGTATTTTATAATATACCAGTTTAACAATACTTTAACCAATAATAATAACCAATTTAACAATATATTGATGTAAGGCAGATTGAGCACCGTTGTGCCATTTCTTTTTTGATCGGCAATAATTTTGTTAATTTAACTGTTAGCTGAGAGAAAAGTAAATTAAATAGTAAATCGAATATTTGTCTACAAGAAAATACTGAAATACTGTCCTTAAATACAATGGATTAGAACTTTTGTTCTTTAATAGTAATGCGGTTGACTGATTGTTATTATACCAGATAGATTAAAAGGATGATAGATAAATAGAAGCTCGTGATCCACCGATATAGTTTTAATTATTGTATATTTAGAAAATAATACGTTGATATAAAGTTGAGGTAATATTACTTGTTGCTAAATTGAATGTTTGAATGTTTTAGATATTACTGATTTACATATAGATTTCTATATTTTTATATTATTTTTCTGAATGAACCGTTTTGTGGATTTAAGCAACATCCCATTACATTTTTGTCCAATCAGTTGTTGAAAATTTGTTTGCAACGAGTTCAAGGGAAAATAATTTCTTGGAAGGATTATTATTAAAGGGTCTGCAAGGGACAGGGTACATTACAATGAAGAATTAGGTTTTATAATGCTTATCTTGTTAGAAAGGTATTAAAATATATTTGAATCATTTAGAACAGGGTTGAGTTTAAGGTGTTAAGCATTAATGGAAACTTGTTCGAACAAACATACTACATCTTTCTCTCTTTGGACGTTTTTCAAATCAGTATAGTTCAGCTGTTATCACAACTGTCACTACTGTACCCTGGCACAATTATTGGTAGTTTTTTGTTTTCTTAGTATACTGCTAATATCTGAATTCGATTAAGTTTTAAAAATATTTAATATAATAACATCAAAGTATTAATACTCGCGTATACAATTTTCGAATGAAAAAGTATTACAAAAGATATTTAGATTCATATTGAAATCTCTACAAAAAGATATAATAATAATGGAAATTTAAAGTATTAAGAATTCCTTCTAGTAAAATTTGATTAAAACTTTAATTGCAAAAGTTTATTTTTTGTTTGTAATATCTGTAATAAAAAAATGACTGTTGCAAATGCTTATTCAAAATATTACCTACATTTACATTTCCATCGTATTTGCTGTACGTCTCGCAAGCAAATGCCAAGGTAATTGAATTTTTATATATCCATTTTATGAAACCGCCTTTTTTGTGAACACTGTCACACAGTCACTGAGCAAATCTTATGAAGAAAATTCTATTTACTTTTTTCTTTATTCATTTTTAGATTAGAGATTAAATATTAAATCTCAGACGGCGAGTATTTAAAAAATACTTTTTACACGCAGAAAGAGAACTTGCATTATTAAAACTTTTGCTTATGATAAAAATCTTTTACTTCGGATGTCGTTTATAAAGTCACACTTTGGGCTCTTTTTGTTAATTATGCGGTGTTCTGTCTGTTTTTTTAAGATGATTATTTATTGATGTTGGGAGGAAAATTAAGATGTTTTTTAAACGAAAGAAATGTAGAATTCAACTTTGACCTTTAAGGTTTACTTAAAATTCATTAGAATTTTTGTCATTACATGAAGACATTTAGCGATGTTTGAAAACTTAGGAGCCAATTCTTCGGTAAAATAGACCGTAACATGGGTTGCCATAACAACTACGTTACGCTGCTTTGTTGGTACTAAAAACTGTTAAAATGGTATGCATTTGTTATGCAGTCAGGCGTTTTAGATATTACCATAACAACGCTATGTTACGTTCTATTTTACTAGAGAATTGGCAAGAAACATCTTTAAATTAATTTTTATCATCGTCTAAACTAATTGTTGAAAATACTGAAAGTTTCTGTTGTTAGTTCGTATTATGGTAACTTTTATATGAATCTCTATTTTCTGCATCTATGAAGAGTGTACTAATTGTATTTTTTACATTTTATTTCGTTTGCTGTTCATTCAAGTATTTAAAGTACCTTTTACCTTTCTCATTTTTTTCCTTGATTCAATAATGCTCTCCTCCGAGATTTCTACAGATGTAGTTCTTATTCCAAGTATCTTATTTCACTATTCATTCCGCCTGGAAACGTCCTCTCCAGCCATGGCAGGTCTGATTCATTTTATATTGAACTAATAAAATTCGAAACGAAACAAAAAATAAAGACAAACTCGTACCATTTGCTATTGGATCTTTAAGGGTAGACTGCGTTTGGTTGTATTACGTAGGTGTATACTTTGATATACTTTAGAGTAGTATATAAACTAACCCTTTTTATAAGATAAGACACCTTTGAGAGTGCTTTCGTTTGCTTTTGCTAGACTGATGTTTGTTTTTTCTATGTAAATCGTATTTTGTTAAAGCAGCAGTAATATAAAATCGGGTTCTTTATTTTTTCCATCTTCTTATTTGAAGATGGATCATGTAGTTTTATTTCTTGTGTAAAGAAAATGTTGATAGATGAAACAAACGATTTGTTCAATGATGTTACAAAATGCTAATATAGGAAATCAACAAATTCATTTTATAATAAAAGTGTAGGGTAGAGCGGGCCCTAAATAAGGTTTGTAGGTAAAATGCACCACCATCGATTTGCTGGTCGACCAGTAATGTTAAGAATTTTTTAACAATAATATTTGAAAGTATATGGTGAAAGATGTATAATCAGACATCATCTTGATTCTTATAAACTGCAATGTTTGAAAATACATTACAATAGTAATATTTTTTGTTAGTATTTTTTGTTGTTTGCATAATTGATTATTTCACGAGACCTTAGTATAATTTTTATATCTACTTTATTCAAATATTTTTTATAATGTACTGCTATTTTTAAGTTAGATCCAATAGGTTTTTTTAATATTACCTATATAAATGTGGGTGGGGTAAAAAGGATTAATTGAAAATTTACTCTGGTGAATGTTTAAACAATACAAAATAGTAAACAGTAAACTAAATTCAGTAAAAACAAGTAATTTTGCAAGAGATAGGTTAAATAAATAGTTATTTCATCTCTGCTGATGATTGTTTCTGGTGAAATACCAGATCAAGGTTATATACGGTGTTATCTCTGTAAAAAATGTATCTATGAAAGTTATATTTTGCATTGGTTCAATAAGGTAGCTTTTAATCTCTAATCTTTTTAAAATTAAAAATACGACAATGGATCTGTTACAATTGGTTATTTCACGAGAACTTAGTATAGATTTTAGGTCTACGGTATTCGAATATTTTATATGATGTATTATTATTTTTAAGTTAAATATAATAGTTTTTTAATATAGTTTTTATTTAATAAAAGCGAACATGTGGGTGGGGTAGGAAGGACCAACTGAGTGAGAATATTTACCCCGGTGAATGTGTATACAATACAAAATCGTAAATAAAAGACTAAATTAAGTTCTAAATAGTGATTGCAACTCTGCTGATGACTGTTTCTGGTAAAATACTAGATCAAGGTTAAATGCAATGTTGTCTCTGTAAAGAATGTATCTATATAATTTATAGTTTGCATTGGTTGAATAATGTAGGTATCTTTTCGTAAAATCCCTTTATTAAATTAAAAATAAGACATTGGGTCTGTTTGCCCCCTAACTGTCGCATTTTACCTCGCTTATGGATTAAAAAAGACCAGGTTACAAATTTTTGAAAAGCTCAAAAAACACATTTCTACAATGATGAATTAGCTGGGAATTTATCTGAGCATAGTCATATAGTTGTTTGTTTGATATGTGGTATTAGTTTTAATCTAATAAGATTTGTTTTTAATATATAATTGCTCAAAGTCAAATTGGACATTTGTGTCTTGCCCTATCCATATCTATAATTTTTTTTTTTTTTTTAACTCGTTTTATATCTATAAATTTGAGTTTTTTATCATTCATACAGCGTTAAACGCGACTATTTCCCATCAAGGCAGCAATACAAGACAAAAGAAATAAAATCTTCTATAAAACTGCGATTTTTATTGAAGTACTCTTATTTAACTTTTCCATTTCTTTCAACATCCGTTAATGAACAAACGCCATTGTGCACAGTAGGAATGAAACGTTATTTACAGTCGTCATTAATTCAGCATTTTCTGGGCAAGTTTTACGAGACTGTGCAGTCTCCTTTGCTTTGCTGGATGTCGGGGTAGGCCGATGGCGCAGCCAGACAGACTAAACAATACTGCTCATTAAATCATAGCTCTCGGAGCATATCTCCACTCCTTGTTTTATGCACGTCGGTTAACCAGCCCTTAAAACTTCGGATACGATCTATAGTATTCCCGATACGATGTACGAAATGCCCGGACTTCGTGGAAACTTGCTTTGGAAAAGTTCCAGCTTGAGGGTAATTAAGCAGTTTATTGAATAATTAATTTGAGATTAAAATTTAATTATTTCTTGGGCCTTTATTATATCCACACAAAGGTCAACGGAATAAATACAAATTTTATTTTATACTTGAAGTATGTTGGAATAACTATTAGTTTTTTTTTCGTCATTTTTAACTGGTTTTCAACATTTCAATATGAGGTATGCATACATTTATTGATTTACCAAAATCCATAAGGGGGTGTCCATTAATCATGTAAGGTTTTTAGGGGGAGGCGGAGTTTGACGTGTATTTATTTTTTAACTGTTTTTTTTTTTTAAATTGAAACTTTAAAAAAAAAAATCAATAATTTTAAAGTTTTATCGCGTAACTAAAAATACACGTGATGTTTGGTGGGGGAGGGGGGTAATTTTGAATATGACCATGTATTACCAAAGTGGAGGGGGGGTGGTCCCAAAATCATTAAAAACTCACTCACGTGATTAATGGACGCCCCCTATATCAAATTTATAACAGAAAATTCAATGAAAATTATGACAATATTGTTTTTTTATTAATATTAATATTGTTTAAGATGTTTTCAAGTTGTCTGACTTTAGTAGATTTGACAATAAATAATCGTAAGTAGGGTTCATACAAAAACCGAAATTTTAGAAAACCAGTTTTCTAATAGTATTTTTTCAAAACACGTTTTTAACCGGTTGCGAGTTTATATAAATAACTATGTGCTCGAATAATTACAAGAAAATACTTCAACAGAAAATTTCGAGGGTTTAAAATCAGTTTTTGACTTATTTACTATACATAATTATTGAATAATTTTATTAATAATTATTTTTTATGTGATTTAGTAGAACAAAAAATGACCAGAATTAAATAGCTTTGCAAACAATTAAATAGTTGTTATTTATGCATAATTTTCACACATAAGGATGTAAATATTTTTACATAATAGTAAAACGGCTATAGATTTGCAGCAGTGTTTTCATCAATCTGGTACATTTAGCTTGATTTATCATTTTCAATTTTTTTAAGTGTTATTCATCAATTGAAAAAACTGGTATTGTCTACTAAAACCAGTTTTTAGTTTTTAGTCTCTGATGCGACCGGTTTTAGGCCCGGATTACCAAAATTAACAAAATATAGTCGTGAGGTTAGTTTAGATTACCTAAAATTCGTATTAATATTTGATCTTTTTAACATTTGATGACTTTCATTCTTTGCTATGTTGAGATAGTTAATATATGGAGATGCATTTTTAATATATAATAATTAACGCAGTCTGTAAAAGGTTTATGTAGACATAGGCCTGTGAATAATATTGGTTAAAATTAGAATTTTTTTTTCATTCTCAATGAACCAACATTGGTCCGATCGATTAGTTCACATCATTGGAAAACCGACGTTCCTCAATACTCGGACAATATCGATAACTCATCGGTAATCTGGGCTACAGGTTTTGAAGATAATTCTATGTTGGCCCAATATAGAACCGAGATTGATTTCCACGTAGGATTTACGTAGGTAAGGTTAACTGTATTAAGTCTACTTTTGTATTCGACTTTTTCTATACACCTGCTGTTCAATAACAATTATATTGCATCATTTCATGCATCATTTCTTTTTCAATAAGAAAAGCAACTAGATTTTTTTTTATTATCACTTTTATTTCCAACTGTCCAGTAAAGGACATTCAATAAATTTGATGAATTTACAATAGTCGGCCGAAAAGAGACATTGTATACTACAATTGTATAAAACAACTAGATGTCGTATTTTTGGACATATGTAGTCATGTTTAGATATACTTGTTTATCTATGGTTGAAGTTTTGAAAAAAATGTAAAAGCTTTGTTAGTTGATATACATGTATAATTATCTAGTTATGGCAGCTGATAGGAAACCAATTAATGTGGCTACGGCTGTAAACTTGTGCGCAATGAATCAAAAACAGAGGCACGGTTCATCAGCCGCCCGCAATTGTATTGCCATTTTCCATTGTATCGTCGCCATTCCCAACAGACGTACAGTCCGCGGGCAATCATCGAATTCACCTACCGTGTTACCGTTTGTTTGTCATTTTCGAACACGACGCATTTGGAATGACTCTAACATTAGACCGAACTCAGTTAATGAGAGCTTTCGGTTGAAATTTCAGCTCGCCCTTTCCGAGCTTTCCGAGCTTTGGAATCGGAATACTTCTCCCGGCGGGCGAAGCGTCTGCCCATGTTGCATGTACCGATGTACCCTTTCATCCATCTTTCGTCTGTGTTTAGGTCGTTGCACTGATTTTGACATCGACTTGTTGTAGGTGTGTGTTATTTATTTGTTAAAGTTTTTTTCCTCACAAATTCTACGGTGACTCGTTATTTTTATTTCGAGAGAGATTATTTCGTACCAGATAACGCAAGGTGGTTGCTTTTCGTACTTTCGAAGACTTGCCCGGGTCTGATACGTGTTGCTCGTGTCTTCGGTGACTTTTATAAATACGTAAATTTATTGCTAAAAATGTTTTGCATTTGGGTGAATTATTTTTTTATTTTTACAATACTGATTAATTTTATTTGTAGTATGTATTTAATATTAAGCATATTTTAATTAAAATAAAATGTTATATATAATGAAAACTTTAGTTTGCGTAACATTGCATTTGTTTGCGTAATATTGCAAAATAACATAGAACACTTTTATTTGCCTGATTAATAGAATGGTGGTAACTAGGGAATGCAATACCGCTATACCGATATACCAAACAACCGGCAAATTAATACCGAAATTTACCTTGAAAATATCAGTATTTTTGGTATTGAAACATAAGAGCTAGTTGATACATGACAATTAAGTTAGTATTTCTCGGTACCATCTTAACTTCAAATCTGATAATTGAATCGGACTAATAAATGAGGATGCTTATTTCTTCTCATTTAGGTTTCTTTATCGAAAATCATACATAAGTATATATTTTATTTACAATATATTCAATATTTTCAATGTTTTCTCCACAATTTATGATTTTCTCCGTTGTCGTCACTCTATTCTACTCTCAACATTTTCCTCTACATTTTTTATTATTTTTCCTAATACTTTGAAAGTTATGCATAATTTTATTGCACTGTGTTCGCTGCTGTTACATGCATAATGCATATAATCTTTGGAAACTTTTAATAACACAAACTTTAGTTTGAACTTGCTTTTTTATTTTAAACTTTGAACATAATCTCTAAAGTTTTCTGTTTATTCGATATGAGAGTCTTCTAGGAGCAGTGGTGTAATAAGTAATATTTCTGTTTAATAATTATTTAATATTCGGATGGTAAATAAATTCAAAAATAATAGCATATGTTTTACTAATTTTACTCATACTACAATTTCATCGTTTCGGCAAACAATATGGTAAATTTGGAAAAATTACAATAGAGATTTGTATACGAAACTTACAAGTATTTTTAAGTTCCTAAAGGAAAAGTTACTCTAGTTAAAAAGTTAGTATTTTTACACCGGAAAATCCGATTTGCAATTCTAATCAGAATCTATGCTGAAGCATATGTACGTTCCATGTTCCGTAGATAGCTACTGATTGCAGTTGACTTTCACACCTATGAAAAGTAAATTTTTTTAACACGAAATAAAATTAAAAAGGAATGTGTTGAACTTTTTAATTTGATTTACACAATTACATATATTGTTAGTATGTTTGAAAAGCATCAATTGAAAACCGTTTTCATTATTTTTTAGTGAAAGCGAAAATTTTATTTTTGAAATCAAGAGGTGAACATTTACCTAAATAGCAGAATTTTAATTCTTATTGATTAAGTTGATTATATTGCTTTAATGTAATATTATTTTAATTTTGTATAACTAGTTATTACTTCTAACACGCACTAGATTCAGTAAGGTAAAATTAAAATATTTATTTATAAATTAATTAAAATTAAGTAAAGAAATTTTTTGCTTTTCTGGGTGTCCAAAGTTTGTGATATTCTTTATAAATTCAGCCTTTTTCAAAATTATATTTTGTATAAGAAAATGATAAATATGTGATAAAACTTGTAATATTATTTGTAATAGTGTAAAGCGGCGCCGATATCTCAAAAACAAGTAAAGTTAGGAATTTTTTAACAATATTTAAAAGTAGAGGGCAATAGAGGTAAAACCAGCCAAAAGAATTTTCTTTCGTTGTTGGTGTTTTCGGTTGTGAGCACTGTTGTTTAGTTTACGAGACCTTAATATAATTTTTAAGAAAACGTTATATAGTTGTTCTATAAGACATCTTGTTATTTTTAAGTTGGATGCGATGATTTTTTTTATATGACCTCCATGAAAGCTTTTATGTGAATGGGGTAACTAGGACCAAAGAAATCTTTACACCAGAACAATAAGAAAATGGTAAATAAAGATGTAGATTAAGTTAACAAAAGCAATTTTACAGGACATAAATTAAATTAATAGTTATTCTAACTCTGTTATTATAATGCTATTATTTCGTATTATTCTTTTAAAATTAAAAATAAGATTTTCGAACTGTTTGTCCTGGTCTCTTTTACACCTTTTATGAATCAAAAAAAAAAAGTGAAGAAACACATTTTCATAGTTAGGAATGAACTGTAAGTTTTAATGAACACAGTTTACTATAGTTAGTTTCTGGATACACGTTATGTGTTGTAATATATTCAGTTGTTTTGGTTTAGGTAATATACTTACTGAAAGTCAAATTATACCTTTGTGCCAATCCCTACCCTTTTACAATTTGAACTTTTTTTGCTAACAATATCTACGATATTTTGAAGAATTTTGACAAATATTAGTATACTTAATTAATAAGTTTTTTATTACTTTTTATTCACATTTGATTCAGAAAGAAATATTCATCTTAAAATTCTATAAATATAACTTAATTAGAGACAAGGTAATTTTTACATCTAATGGATCTAATTTTTATTCTCTCTTTTATTTACAACAGTCCAGTTCAGGACATTCAATAAATTTGCGGAATTTACAATTGTCGGCCGTAAAGAGACATTGTATACTAAAGGAGCATGTTGGAAAAACAACATGCAATAGTTAACGATAATGTCTAATGTTGATGATAATCGTAAGGAATACAATCCATTTCGAATAAATACGAATTTTCACATATTTACTCCCTTGTCGCGCCTAAAGAAGTTTTACTTCAAAAATGATAAATTTGTGATAAACATTATTTGTAATGAGGCATGTGCCATCCAATTCCGTTTCAAGTAAATCATGAATTGGGGGCGATTGAAGTTATTTCATCAACAATTATAGCTCTTTGATACCGATTTATAATTTAGTAATCTTTAGTGATATTTTAGTATCAAATGACCTCTGAATGATTTAAAAGCTTCTAAATCGAAGAAGATAATATTAGTCCACGATGAGCCAAATTTTTGTTTTTTGTACAAAAAAAATTAGAGAAACAAATAAGTAATTGTAAGTCTATATAAGCAATTAAGAACAGAGTAGTAGGGCATTGTGGTTTAAGGCAAATTTGTGAAACCTCCAGTACAATAATTAAACATTAGCGAATTAAAAATAATCATCACCTAAATTTATCAATGTGTAAGGACAGAATTTGACATCAGCCCAGAATTTGAGCAGTTTATTTAAACACTAATATGATGTATGCTCTTGTATGTATATTTTATATGTTTCGTATCTAAAATCGTCTATTTATATTATCACGCCTTAAGGTCTGTTATAGTACGGTCGACTGCGTTTCGGCTATATTGAAAACGCGTCCCGTTCCCGTGCCGCCCGCCATCTGCCCGCCATCCGCCCGCAGCCTTGTTCGACAACGGATAAGGTCTTGTTGTTTGATATATCACGCGCTTGTGGCCATTATCGGCTCATTCGACTTGAAATCACTTTGATGTCAAATTCTGATATACATTACTCAACTAGAATGGGAACATTGGAACAGGGACCACCCTTGAAGGTTTTCAGTGGGTGGGTGGTCTGTGAGTTATTGAAATAGAGGCATTTTGCTTTATTTAAATGTTTGCTTTTGCTCGGGATAACGATTTTTATTAAGTAAGTTGAAACCGGATTGGTGTGGTGTTGTTTCTCAGATACTAATGAGAAATTTTGGAACGCATTTTAGGTAATAAAACTTTCCTATACACCAGAATAATTACTATTTAGTACTTATTCGCGTTCTATTTAGAATTTTTTAGAATTATTAAGAAAAAGTTAGAATTTATTTTGCTAAAATACATTCACCCAATCTGCATATCCAATTTTGTCGATATTTTACCTAATAATTATGGCTTATTCATGAGAATGGCGCATACATCTCAATTCTATAACATTATCAAGACCACCAATATCAATATTTATGAACTTTGCTAGGCTTTTTAACCTGAAATAACATTTTCATACACAAAAGTGCGAATTTTATAGGCCGCTGTGACTTAAGTCACAAAATTCATTAATGCCAAAAATAATTTTTTAAACAGATTTTTTTAAATTCCCGTAGGGCAAGTTACAGTAATCGCAAAATATCGAAAATGTATTTTTTTGCATATCTTTACATTTCAGAAGTTTTTGAGCATTTTGGCATACCTTAGAAAAAATTAATGTATTAATGTGTGGATACAATTTTTCTCCCACGTTTTCGAGAGCACAGATCAACCGATTTGAATGATTCAGATGTACTGATGAGTTTTTTGCAAAGGCAGGTCCATTTGTTCGCTAGATACGGAGTAAAAAACGCAAAAACAAGTTTTTGAGAGAACGACACATCCGATTAGAATGATTCAAAATAATTCATTTTTATTGAGTAAATGTTTTTTTTCTTATTTTTTTATTAATTTACTATATTTACAAGTGTCCAGTTAAGGAATTCAGCAAATTTGTTGATTTACGATTGTCAGCCGGAATAGGAACTTTGTACATATCATAACGACATATTGACACGTTATACATTATATTAAAAATATTTTATTGATTATAATATAAACCTATATATTTTCTGATGAACAATAACTAACAAATATTTTATTATAATAATAATTAAGTTATTTCAATCTTCATCGGGACAATTGATGACTTAAATCTAGTGAGTGAATAATTAATTACATTTTGGCGAATGCAGGACCAGCAAATTCGGAGATACGAAGCAATAAGTGCAAAAAATAGTAGCTTTTGAAAGAATGGCGCATCCGATTAGAGTGACTCAAAAAGCATATTATTTGTATCGACGGTGGTTTGTTAATTTTGTTTTTGTTTTTGCAGATAAACGTAGATAAAAATCATCACCCAAATATAAGCTCTTGAATTATAATAAACTTATAAAATGAGGCGATTAAATTTATATATATTATTATATTATTTATTGCAATCATAATAATTATTTTAAAATATTTGAAACAATTGTTATTACCTGTTGATATTTTTTTGATAATTATTTTTATTTTGTGAATGTTCAATTAATGTACTGGAAAAGTTTCAGCAATTTGTCTTAAACCACAATGCCATGCACCACCAGTTCATTTTTTAATTATGTTCTTCAATTTTGTTAAACGTGAAAGAAAAATTCGGTCCATTCGATTAAAATTTTTGTATGTTCTCTATGAGCTCTAAGATCAAATGATTTCTAAAGATTTTAAACGATTCTAAATCGAAGAAGAGATTTAGAATCGCTTAAAATCTTTAGAGATCATTTGATCCAAGAGCTAGTATATAACTATAGCACTAAAGGGTACTAATTACCAATTTAGGAATAATTATATCTAGTCATCTTCCCACTTATGAATAATCACTTAAAACTGATGTTCGCCTCATTAGCTGTAGATGCTTAAAACAATAGCTCCAAGGGAGAGCAAAACTATAACACTAAAGATTATGGTAAGAAATTTACAGACGAAAACCAATCCTATAACAACATCGATGGAATACCTAATGAGGTGCCTTCTGGATTTGCATAAATAAAACTAACAGATGCCTCCTGCCGCAGTTGAGTGTGTAATTAAGAAGTTCCAAGCAAAATGTTTGTGTTGAACCGTCTAGGACTCAGTAAGCGTAATGTTTGTATAAGGCATAATAAGCGACTCAGCAGAATACGCATCTCAATAATAGACGAGGTCTTATAATATTACCAAGATATGAGATATGAGAAATGAGAAAATACTCATCTCGAGAGCAAAGATCGCTTCAACGATCTGGAAATGGTTTGTGCAGTGTGCTTGACTGAACTAAATAATACTATTTATTCCAATTGTCTCCTTAGATACGTGACATTTTCCTACATAATATCTAATAGTAAATGTACGTCAAAACTAGTAGTTATTGGTATTTTGCATTGAGGCAAGTTACATGAACTTCCCGATATGGGAAATTAATCGACCTACTCAATAAATAATAAATAATAAATTAATTTATGAGTGATTAAAAGTATTCCGAGTGGATTAATTACACATAATTGAAAGCAAACGAACACGTTAACTCGAAGTATTTTCTAAAGCAAATTTTCACAAATCAATAATTTTTATAATTGAACCAGTTTCCGTAGGACTGTAATGGTTTAGTATGTTCATTAAGACCAAGTGCTCCATGGCTATACCAAGTAAATTGTCTAATTTTAATTTTAACTCTTTCTCAAACTTTGATGAATTTTCAAAATTAAACTACTTGTCGTAAGGCCGTAATATTTTAATGAGTTGTACAAGACTATGATATATATACCAACAACGAATTACAAGGAAACGGCTCGGTAGATTTTCACCTAAAACTAATCAGTATCATTCCCAACTAATATCTTTCGAACAGTTTATGATTTTTTTAAATCGATTCGGTAATATGAGCTTAAATGTGGACGAAAAGCTTAACACTTTTTTACAAATGACAATGAAACGTCCCGGCCGATCGTAGCACGAAACTGACAAACGATAGTCCTCATCGAGATACGTGGAATGCCTTTTAAATTTTTGAAATCAGTCACACACGCAAAAACACATACACACATACATACTTTTTCCAAATTTGGTCTCATTCGATTTAGAATGGCTTGAAACGTCGAGAAAACATAAAATTAGCGAATCGGATTTTTTGATGAAAATTATATATACAGCCAAAGCCAAAACGAGGTGATCGTAATTATCATGAAAAAAAATAGAAACAAAAACCTATTCCATGAGTTTAAAAATTATCAGCTTTTAATTGCAACCAAGAGGTATTGAAATCTTGGTTGTTTTGATAACGTTATATCATTAAGATTTAAGCGTCAGATTCAATAAATGTTTTGTATTTAATGTTTTTTATATAATCTCTATAATAGCCCACCTATTGGGTAAAGTAAAAAGGACCAACTGACCCTTTCCTCTGGCAAAGTGTGAACAACAAAAATAGGATTTGAATACATTTTTATTAAACTAAAAATACAAGAACTAAATTAAATTAATAGTTATTGCTACACTGCTGATAAATATTTTTTACGAAATACCAGATCAAGGTATTTATACAGTGTTATTTTTGTCAAAAATGTACCATAAACATTAAATTTGCATTGGTAGAATATTGAAACTATTATTTCGTAAAATACTTTAAAAGTTGAAGATAAGCATTGGGTCTGTTTTGCTCCTGGCTGTTTCACTTTACTCCGCTTATGGGGTAAAAAGCGGCAGATCACAAATTTTAAATTAAAAAAACACATTTCTATAATTGGGAATTAACTATAATTTTACTGATCATAGTACGGTAGTTGTTTATTTGATCTGTGTCATTTATTGTGATAGACAGTATAATACCCCGCCCTACCTTACTATTTCGGGTGATTTCAGTTATGATGATATACGATCAAATAGAACTTTGCTGAACTTTACTGTAGTGTATATTTTGAGAGTGATTTATGAGCAAAAAATATTATTCATTGTTTTATTATTAAAAGAAACGAATTTAAGCTTATTTCTCTTTTGAACTAGTATAATTTTTCTCATGATTCGACATATTGATATTTCTTTTATTTTCTTGAAATTCACTTTGCAACAAAAGTGTATATAATTTTAGAGTAAATACGAGATAAATCATTGAGCATCAAGTTTGTTGATATGCAATGGAAATTTATTGAACTTCACTATAATATATATATTATAATAATATGAAATGGAAATTTGTTGAACTTTACTATATATATTTTGAATTTTTTACAAGCAAAACTCATCATTTATAAATCGAAAACAAACTTATTCCACCTTTCCACTAGTAGAATTCTTCGCGTAGATTCGCCTTATTGTTATTTCTAGACTTATTGTACCTGAATTTCGCTTGTACATTCGAGCAAAAGTGTATATCATTATAGAGTAAATACGAAATAAAATCATTGAGCATCAAGTTTGTTGCATTCAAAGTTCTGTTATTATATTTTCTTATTATAATACGTAATTGAGTTCTCCAACTTCGACTTTTAAACGTAATAAGGTTAATATATTTTGCTACGCACCGTCTGTGTATTTCAAGTAGAAATGATAAAAATAATATAAAACAAGAATTTTAAGAGAAAATAGAAAATATGCGCTTCAAGGAATGGATTTAGAAATTCGTATAAGAAAATTATGGAGTCCTGGAGTACAAAGAGTTAAAGTTTTATTTAAACTTTTTGTTATAAAATATTGCATTTTAAATTAAATTAAAATTAATTAATTTGCACTAGGATAACGTCTTTTATGGTATTCTCCGTACTATTTCTGTGTACTGCTTCTTGTTTGTTTCATATTTACCTTTCAAAAAGCATCTTTGAAATGTTGTCTGCTTAAACATCTCGTGAAATGAATGACTCGAATAAGAGATAGCATAATGTTTTCAGTACTCGTCACTAATTTGATGATGTATATAATTAGTCAAATTATCTTCAATGGCGCAGTCTGTATATATTTATATACGTATGTACCTGTTAGCAATTAACAAAGCAGAATTTTCGAGCCAGTCTGGGCGAATCTGCATTGTTTGTAACCCCTTACACCTGTTTCAGAACGTCGAGTTTCACAGGCGAGACTGCAAATTTCATTTATTATGAAATATTAGAGTAGGGTGCAGAAGGAAATAAACATTAAGTTTTATGGACAAGTTGTATTATTCATGCACATTGTATATCGTTTCAGTCAGAAATTTGTACTCATAGGTTACAAATATTAAAAAAACACTTGGGTAACTCCTTGGGTGCATATATTAAAATTGATTTAGTATTGAACGAATTCGTGGAGAAGTTGTAGTGGCACGTTGTTTTATTTAGTGTCAGTAGTAAAACATAAAACTCAATTTACTACTTAACAATAAATAAATTATAAATTCCATCTATTACAAATTGCAAGCGATATAATTACTCTAGCAGACAACGAGGTCTATGTACGGAAAACTCAAATATTTACTCTTTGCAAATGGATTTCATAACATAACAATTCTATCCATACTTCTATAATACCTTTATAGTTTCCTAAGAATTTGTGAGATGTAGACAAAGACTTATGAAAGACGATGAGCAAACAAACGAGAATATATACAAGGACAACTTATATACACTAAATCCCTCTAACTAAGATCTTTTGTTTGATATGAACGAGTAGAAGATAAATATGCCAATCGTCTTGTCTGTGATAATAGTAAATGATTAAATAATCGTAAATGAAATAAATTGATATAGTTTCTTATACTATATGTTAAGATAATTCACAACAAAATTCACTACTCTTAACTAGTTACCTAATTCAGGCGTTCACATTGAACATTCGACTCAGTTTTGTGTCTTTGTTTTTTTTTTTATTTCAAACAATATAATATTTTAATAATAATCAATGTATAGTAATAGTAATGGTTTTTCGCAAAAATTTTTATAATTATTGAGATTTTTTTTTATTTCTTAAGATTAAAATTTATCAAGATTAAAATTTATCAAGATGAAAATACAATCTGTTTTTTTTTTAATTTTAAACATCTAGCAATTATTATGATTATTATGTATAAATATAGAACAAAAATAAATATTACACAGTGGTAAGCTTTAGTTGTTGATTTTGAGTATTTTTGGTATAGAATATTTTGGCGCTGTTGTCGCTTTAAAAAAAACCGTTACATTTTTACATAAGATGACATAAACCTCATTATTTAATAATCTGATTCTATTTACTTAGACAAGATGTGAAGCCCTTTGGAAAGCAATAAATATTCATTTTAATGATAAGTTTATTTATATTGCAGAAGCACTTAAAGATATATCTGTTAATGCGATTATGGAATTTAAAGATAAACTTGTTCTGAGAAATTGAAAATCGAGTGTAATATGTATCAATTAGAGCTTATGTAAAACTACCGAAAATACCGGTATTTTTAAGGTAAATTCCGGTATTTCGGTATACCGGTATGCTAGTACGCCGGTATTTAGGTATACCTGTGTTGCATTCGCCAGCAAACATCATTATCTATTAGTCCGATTCCATTTATTGAGAAATGAGATGAATATTCAGTTTAATAACGATTCGAGATTATATTCTTACACATGTTTTTACAATAGAACGACTGAAAGAACAATTGTTTTTGGCGATTATAAGATTTAAATATTAAATGATTCCGAGATACTAAACATGAGAGTAACATGTATCTAAAATAAATTCAACATTTAAGGTATTTATTTTAGTTAATGCTTTAGAAGCAATAAATAAGTTTGATGACGAGTCGAGATAATATTTTGACACTTGTTTATACGACCAAAAAAAAAACATTTGTTTCAAGCGATTATGAGATGAAATGGTTCCGAGAAACTAAACTCAAGGGTGACATCTATTAATTAACGATTATCTTTCAATAACGTATTTTTCGGTAAACCGGTATACCGGTATACCGGTATTGCATTTCCTACTGGCGACTAAAATAAATTCGGCATTTGATGTAATTTAGTTAAACACCAAATTCGTGTAATTTTGCTTTTGTAATTTAACAATTATAATAACTTTGTAATGCATAATTCAAACTTCAGTTGTCTGTTAACACGCCCAGACAGAGGAGTGTTTCTTCCTCCGTCTAGGGCAGACAGTGTGGCTCTGCTTGTTTTCTTGTACAATGTTTGAGATGCGGTTTGACGTGCACAAAGTAAACATGTCTTGTGTGTTGGCTTTGACACGAGCTGTGTACGGTAAAGGGAGATTAGCCAAGACATATATAGAAGAGGACTTTATAGTGCTGTTGCAGCCCTGGATGAGATTGTTACATCAAATGGGTACTCGGATTTTAGAATTGCAGTGCTCGCGGATATGCTATTGTTTGCCCATATCTTGAGGAAGTTAAGTGGAATTTGGGATAATAAAATAGGGCTTACAAAATGATGGTGGGGTTTTTCAATCTTGACAAAATGGTTTTCTTGACAAAAATGATAGTTCAAATGATAAGTGATAAAAGCATACAATTGCTTTATTTAAATTATATGGCTTAACATAATTAATGCTGAAAATTGATAAAATGAAATTCAATTACTTGATTCATATACATGCATACAATTGTCATCTCATATAAAAAATTATTAGAGCTTGGCTGAGATGTTTTGCCACATCTTGACCTTGCACCTTCTGGTTATTTATTTTGTTTTGGTCTTTACAAAACTCGTTTAAATAATTCAATGATTATGATGCTATCAAATTGTACTTGATTCAGTTTTTTGCTAATAAAAATCAGAAATTTTTGGAAGTGAGATGATGAAGCTGCTTAAAAGATAACAAAAAGTCATTGATCAAATTGGGCGATTCATTACAGAATAAAGTTGTTTGGTTCCATGAAAAAAATGTATTTGATTTACCAACAAAATTCCGTACTTACATAGTTTTTAACCTAATATAAAATATAAAATATATTTACATTCCACACTGAAAATAGTTACGACGATAACTATTCCTAATAGTTCCAATTTAACATTTAAGCCAACGCTTTGACTATGGCAGTAGAATTTCCTTCGTTTTGTGATATCTATCTTAGCTTCTGAAATGAGTTTTTGTTCATTAAATTCTACAAATCTAGTTGCACATTCACTATGAAATATATTTGTAAATACGCCGAGCTATAGATGTTTACCTTTGTGAATATTTATAAAGACAAAGTTATGAATTTACTTAAAAAAAATGAATAAATATCTTTAAAATGTCTTATGGTCGGGTTAAAAAAGTATATATTACGTTTTAGTATGCTAATATGTTCTGTAAACACTGTTTTAAATTGTTTGGTATTTTCAGATTCGTTTTTATATTGTTAAAGTAGTTTCATTAAATTTTGGCTTGTTTAACCAATATGAATTGAATCGCAATCTCAACAGTTGATTTGATAAACCAGTTAATATTGTTTTTCTACAAACTGGGAATAGTTTTTAGTTTTTATAGAAATTATACTTCAAAAGCGAATTGTACTCCGTAGTTTTTCCATGTTAATGCAAAGTATTTGAAAATTCATATTATGCGTTGAGGCAAAATCAATATTGATGTATATATTCGAGAGCAAAAAAAAAAAATATTTCAGACTAATAGTTCTGAATAATATACCATATACAGTGATTAATTTACCATACAAAATTTTACACCAATGGAATACACAAGCTCATAATATATACATTTCAATCCGAATCCATTGTCTGTCCCCTGAAAATGGATTTCCATAACGACACGTTTCAAAATAAATATTTAATAACCAAACGGTCAAATCCAAAACCACTGTTCGTTTGCGAGGGCTTTTTAACCTACACATTCATTCGGATACGAACAAGCTGTCATTTCAAGCCGTATATTTTCATTTTCAGCAATGATTCAGCGAAATATATAGCCAGACATATTTCATTCGCATATTCCGATCGCCTTTTCCATTGTCAGCTTTTCAAGAGTCGGTTATTCGCCCGTTCTGTCTGTAGATTTGACTAGACATTGAAAACAGATTCGGTTGCAAGATTTAAAAGCGGAAAGTTCCTTTGAATATGAATTCGCAAAATCAAGGTTAATGTCTATTTATATAGTGTAATATGGGAAATAATTGGTTGCTATTATTTTTGTAATGCTATGGTTTTCGAAACAAATTTCCTCAAACGACAAGATATTTTAGTAGTTAATTTAGGGTTTGAACAAAAACCCTAGGTCATATTATAAAATCGGTTTTCGAATATTCTTCTTTTAGAAAATTGATTTTAACTGGTGTCCAGTCTTTATAAAAATCATTGAGTCAGTATTAGGGTTTATATAAAAACCGACATTTTAGAAAACCGGTTTTCGAATAATATTTTTCATCGGAAAACCGATTTTGAAT
This sequence comes from Ctenocephalides felis, assembly GCF_003426905.1. NCBI lineage: Eukaryota > Metazoa > Arthropoda > Insecta > Siphonaptera > Pulicidae > Ctenocephalides > Ctenocephalides felis. Next base: position 17,445,584 of record NW_020539725.1, read on the forward strand.
GGTTTGGAATTTTTATAAAAAGACTATCTGGACTAGTTGGAAGAATTCGAACAAAAAAATCTTACGAAAAATTTCGAAAGCAGTTTCTGATTGAAATTATTTGTTGGTAGAGCTTATTGATAATATTTTTTATGCTAATTTAGTTAGTACAACAAAAAAATAATAATTTATTGGAATTACTTTTTTTAAACAAAAAGTTATATTTGGTTCATGTATATTTTTAAGAGTGTAATATTTTTTATAATAGTTATAAACGAGGGACGTTTATAGAGAATGCACTATCGGAATACCAAAAAAACCGGTATACCGTCCAAATTTTCGGCGGTAATAATAATAAATTAATTTCTATATTTGTACAAGTAGGTTTCAAATTTTTGTTAACATCTTTAAGATAACCTTTATATCGGTATTACTAGTTTTAACAACGAAAATACCGAAAAACCGGTATTGAAATTTTTATTGGTATTGCATTTCCTATTTGCAACAGTGTTTTGCATCAATCTGGTACATTTGGCTACATTTGTAATTTTTCTTTTTTTTAATTGTTATTTATGCATTGCATACCTACTGAATATTTCTACTAAAAAGCCGGTATTGAACTAAAACCCGGTTTTCGATTTTCATAGCTTCATCTAAGCTATGCTATAGCCACATATAAGTATATGTGGTTTCAGAAACTTTAGGTGTTTCTAATTTAAAATTAATAAAGGGAATATCAATTTCAGTCATAATTAATAATTTCGATGAATAATTTCATACAATATATTTTCAAAAATAGGTATTATAAGTTTCATAGGTACTTATTTACTGTTTTTTGTCTTTGTATACGAGTACGTTAGATTCATAGGACTTGAGTGTATAAAATTTTATTGCTATATTTCCTTAATCAAATTAATCAAATACTTTATGGCAAAAAGTTAACAAATGTTAATGATGTAAATTCTAACTGTACATCTCTTTCCATCAATATACATTATTGGCAACTATTCTAAAATCCATGAAATCTAATATATGTCATCAAGAACTCATACATTTTGCCTTAGTAGTTATAATGAAGAATCGTAATTACTAACTGTTTATTTATTAACACGTACTAAAATTTAATAGCGTTTTTGGAAAACAATACACGCAATTTTTACTAAATAACCCACGCATAATTTTAATTTTACTATCCATACCACATAATTAGTATTCGTTCGTTGCAATAAGTGGCCTGAGATAGGATTACCGTTATATGAAAATAAAATACGAGAGGCTTTCTCGTGCGTAATGTACCAAATAAGGTGATGTGGTCCATTTAATAGAACATTCACAAAGGTGATAAGAATCGTATATGGAGGTTTCTTAAAGTGGCAAACCCATCTAGGCGACCCATCGTGGGTTCCCCCGTACAACGATTACGCGGACGTGCGTCCTACCGATTGCACGCTAATCCGGCATAACGAAGCGTTAGTGTGATAATGATCTGAAACAAATTCGTTGGTAATAGTCAGAGCTTTTGCAAATTTGAATTCAACGTTTTATTTATTTATTTATTTATATTACTTCAGTACTCTATAATTTAAACTTAAGCAATGATATCTTGTAAAAACTATATTGATAAGTTATTATAAATGTCCAGAAATTATTCTGAAAAATCAATATTCTAAATGTTTAGCCCTTCTTCAAAACATACTTCTAGACTCCAAATTTAGTGTCAAATTTGAAACCTTTCGACTCCATTGTTCGGGTTGCTCCCACTCTAGACAATAGTTCGAAGGGTGTGCTTGAGGTCTACGGAGTCATGATTTTTTTTTTAGAAAAAGACTAATTTTTGCAAGATTAAATTAAGTCATTATAAAAATTCAGAAATTGTTCTGGAAAATCATTATAATATTTAACTCGTGATTTTGAACAAATGTTATGTCATATGCTTTATTAAGATAAGAATATTAAAAGAAAATCAATATCCGTATTAATATATCAGATTCCGAAAACAAATTAAATCTACACTCTATCAGTCTATACTTTATTAGTATATCAGTTTCTGGTGACTAATACGATTTACAATTGAATCAAATTTGTAATTTCAATTTGTAAATTTGTAAATTCAATATTTCTTTAAAAGCTGTCTTTTTCATCACGCTTTTGAATCAACAGATTTTTAATATTGTAGAGTTTTATATTTTTGATATAAAATCACAATGAGATCTTGTAAAAATTATTTATAAGTCATTATGCAAGTTCAGAAATTGTTTTGGAAATTATTAGTTATGTCATATGCTTTATTTCAAGATACCTATATTAATATTTAAACAAAGACAATATCCGTATTAATATATCAGATTCTGATAACAAATACAATTAACATAAATAGTAATGTATAGTAACATATATATATATATATATATATATATATATATATGTATATATATATATATGACATATATATATTATAATGATGAATCAAAATTTTTATATTTTTGGTTTTAATTTTTTTTATTCGAATGTATTTTGTTATTCAAATATAAAGTATTTTACAATTTTACAATTCTTATCAAATGCGCAAACTTTCGATGGATCAGGCCATCACAATTTTCAATGTGAAAGTTGGATCATTTTGAGAATTTTAAATTAATATTTCAACACAAAGTTCTGATTTTTGAAAAACTTCGGTCAACATTTTTGATCGTGGTCCTAGAAAAGTTATTCAAGATTGCGGTTACAAAGTTTGAATAAACAAAACTATTAAAAATTAACCAGAATAACCGTAAACTAGTACACTCACAATAAATCTAAAAAAAAAAACACTTTGACGAAATCTCTGACAAGTTGCACTTGAAAGCTCATAATTTTCAAACTGAGAATTTTTTTCATGATTTTTACGATCACCTCTTTTCGACTTGACGTTGAGTTTTGGGACACTCTGCATATTCTATCTAGTGTTACAATGCTGTCCAGTATTCTAAAAGATAATAATGAAAATGTTCGTTGTATATTTTAAACTTTTGTAACTATTTAATATAGGGTATTTAACAAAGTTGATCGAAAAGCTTCTGTATTTCGTTTGAAATGGTACAAATTTATTATCGTTGTAGATTCAAAACATTGTGGTATATATTAATAAATTACACATAACAAATTACAAAACAAATAATTATTATATTATATACACTAAAAATATATTATATTATAGTTCCCTAAATTATTTGTTTGTAAGATGTGCATTGGTTTATGTTATGGTCACATAGGGAAAAATATTTATCTACAATAAAATATTTTATTTATAATTTATAACTAGAATATATCTAGTTCATTAAAGATTTATGTGTACTTATTTATACTGAAGTTATTAATTGTAATTGACACCATAAACGACCCAAGATGATATCTTGTTCAGCTGAAAATCTATTTTGCACTAATGGCTCTAATATGCAAATCATAAACGGTTTAAATTGCAATTTATCTATGTGCTAGTTGATACTTATATTAAACTATGTATTTAAAATACATGTAGATTATATCTAATAGCTCAGATTATTTTCCTCGGTTTATTTCACACGTCTTTATTATATAAGTTAATGGATAATATATTCATATATATATTATTATTAGTGTAAATGACATATTTTATAAAAATAATTACTATAAATCTAGTCATTATTAGAATTAGAGTGTATTTTTAGGATTTAATATAAAGCTCCTCTTTATATTTAGAATCTCAGGGTGCAAAGCATACGTGTTTACGACCAATTTATACCAGGGGATAATATGGGGCTAATTTGCGATTAGATTTAAGTTTATGGTCATTGGATTTTCACTTAATTTAAAAATACTAGCTGCTTTTGCGTGTTAATGATTGTTTATTCCATTGGATTAGATTAAACGGCGCCATTTAAGCTTGGATATTAAAATGTGATAAGATCTATTTAATTGATCTATAATCGTATACAACAAGTCCTACATTGAGGATTTACATAATTAGAAGTAGTTATCTGTAATTATAAGACTTGATTTGTGCAAACTATTAGAGTATATTCTAGTATCTGTGATATAAGCCAGATTAGTATTAATATGGTTAGTAATTTTCAGTTTAAGTTTCAGAAATATATTGTTATTATGTGATACATTATAATAGCTTTTTCGTGATATAACAAATTGTTTCATAATTATCTATTAATTATTATTAAAAATATAAGTACTCTGAAATGATACTGTCTCTCTATAAGTAATTGGTTATTATTAATGACCAATTAGACATATTTTATTGCACTTCAGATTGAATTATCCAATTTATTAATTATTGCTTATTTATTATGATTTTACCTATTTTAATTCTTCTAATTGTTTTTCATTATCTATATTTAATATTTGAACAATATAATTGTTTTGCAGTTCTTAGAGATTTTTTGACACTCTTAATATTGCTTTTTAATGTATTTATATCAATTAGTAGGGCTAGTTTCTTTCGATGATAATTGCTAGCAAATTTTTCTACATAATTTATATAGTAAAACCTTTTTTTACACTTTTTAATCATTTTTCTCATATTTATTCTTTGGCAAAATGTAGAATATATAAAAAAGTTGGTAAATAAATAGTATATCATGTGAACACGTTCTCTCCAATGTAAATATTATATCATCAATCTTTTTAACACTTTCCATTCGGATGCCACCAAAATTCATATAAATCTCGGAATTCGCGAGTGGAAATGGTATTTTGAATATTTTTGCGAGTTGAAAGGTATTTTAAATGTTTTGATCATGTTTTGTTTAACAATTTCTATAATTTATAATATTTTGTAGAACATTGTATTTTTTATCGGTGATTTTATATGTTTTATATTAATAAAACTCATTTTTATGCCTTTAATAAGTTTATTTTTGATAATTACTTTTTACTACATTTGTGACCTCGGAAGAAAAAAGGCAAATTGCAATAAGCGCTGGCAATTACTAGCACATTTATTAGCTTCGACCACTGGTCTTCCGTGGGCCTACCTATCAAGTACGCAGACCTTCTCTTTGATAAATATTTTTTTCTACAGTACCATGATTAATAGAAACATTTGTGATATAATAAATGTAGTATAAGGTTTTTTTTAAATTTTGGAGTACAAAATAGTAATAGATATTATAGTAATAGGGATAGTATTCTAACAATTATTTTTAATATGATTATAACATTGCGTATATGAGCTGAGTGCATTTCAAAGTAAATGTAACTTACAACTACACAATAAAAAGTTTTAATATGATTAAATGATATTATATCATTTCCACACCCCAAAAAATAATTTTCACAAAATATTGCTCTAGCATATATTTCTTCCGACATGTTTCGGTATGTTTCGGTATGTTTCTCAAAAATAAAATATTAAAATCGTACAAAATTGCGCACTTGAACATAAAAGTTATTTACGAAGACACACCGCACGTACATTTATTTCGTGGTGCAGCCGCCGTCAACGATCCTGATACGATTCATTGTTACCGCAAAAAAAATATTGCAGCGGCGGCATATGACAAGCATTACTCGCTCACATGAACTCCACGCCGGTTTGTTTATGAAAAACGTGTACACATGCTGAAATAACGAAATAACGAAAAATAACAAATAACTTCAGTGTTGGGAAAATAGTTCCCAACCGGCGTCACGGCGTCTCGACGCAGAAAATGAAAATAATATTTGCAGCGAACGCTTTCCTTCTGAATGGCGATGTTATGTGCCGGTTATTGCATTAATATAATAATCATTGAGATTCTTATGCAGCCTTTATTATTTTAATAAAGCGAGCGACGACTGCCTCTCCTAGTCTTTGTTTTGGCGACAGTATGTGGAAATTATTTTTCTAGGTTTTGTTTGCGACTGAGGAAATTTTTAATGAAAATATTTTCTTCATTCCTCGCTTTTGTGTTCTGGTGTTTGCAATTTCACTTTAATTTATATTCAGCATGACTAAAAATAAGCAGAATATTAATTAGTAATATTAAACATTTTGCTGTATGCTTGTATTTTCAAAAGTCAACTATGGTAGTTGAAAGTACTGTTTTTATACATATGATTCAAATGATGATTATTATTTAATTAAGGAAAGTTCTTGTTGTAACATAATATAGAACATTCTATGAAATATATACATATGTATATTTATGAATTATTCCTCATCAGTTATATAAAATTGCAAAAATTATATCCATTAAATAATTAATTTTATTGTATGTTTTTGTTATTTTAAACTTGTCAATAACTTTTTTTAAATATATACATTTGTAATGAATATTTTCAATTACTGTTAATACAATGCTTTCTCTATGTTTCCGCAGTTTTCATCAAAACTAGTATACAAAAATTAATTTTAGTTTATATTTTGTAATAATTTTTGAATTGCCTTCTCTATCGCGTCTCTATTCAGTTATTTTATGAAATTCAAGTATCCTTAGTAAATGTTTCCACAATTTTTATCAAAACTAGTATACCAAAATTAATTGAAGTTTATATTTTGTAATAATTTTTGAATTGTTTTCTCGATTGCCTCTCTATTTTGGAATGCCTTCTCTATTCAGTCATTTTATTAAATTCAAGTATTCTTAGTAAATGTTTCCACAGTTTTTATTAAAACTAATATACAAAAATTAATTGTAGTTTATATTTTGTAATTTTTGGATTGCCTTCTCTATTGCCTCTCTTTTTTGAAATGCCTTCTCTATTTAGTTATTTCATGTCTTTAGTGAATGTTTATCCAGTTTTTATTAAAACTAAAACTGGTATACAAAAATTAATTGTAGTTTATATTTTGTAATAATTTTTGAATTGCTTCCTCTATTGCCTCTCTATTTTAAAATTCCTTCTCTATTCTGTTATTTTATTGAATTCAAGTATCTTTAGAGAATAATACGTGTTAAATAGAGTGTCCGTTGCTTGGTGCCGTCCGGCGTTACGGGACTTTTCCCTACGTTTTGAAAATATGTTATTATTATTATGTTACATCTTTTAATATCTTCTTCATTGATATAAATGTTTTATAATTCTCTATTAATTATTACTTATGTTATAAAGATTTTAGTAGCGATAATGCTGCTCTATCATGAGTAATTCGTTGTTAATTATTGCAATTGGTCATAATTTCTTTATTGCGCTTTAGAACTCATAATTCAATAATTATTTTTAATTTTGTTTTCATTAAAACTGTTATACAAAAATTAATTGTAGTTTATATTATGTATTAATTGCTAAGCTTAACGTTTAACGGGACCAATAGGTATTTTTACATATTAATAATAATGAATAAATATAAAAATTACTTCAAGAATATTTGTGTATGAGATCTATGGGCTTGTTGTAAGAGTTTTTTCTTAAATTAATATATAATAGCATCCACATATATAAAGATGAATATATGCCACAAATATTTTTCTAACGAATCACTTAAAATTAATTAAAATTAAACCAAAATTTTATGTTAGCACAATATTACATTACCATTTATATTACCAAAAATGACGCAGTTGCACACTTTTGTAAATTGCGTTGACCTGCAGTTATGGCAACATGATCGAGACAATATTTTAATATCAATTAAAATGCTATTGAAAAACTACGTTACTTCTTACCCCTGTTACAATAAGCCCATAGCTCTCTTATACAAGGCTTTAGATAATGAAACCAATCATAATTAATATTAATTATTAACAATAGCATCTTGAAAAATTACAGAAATGTTGATCTTGTGCAGAACAAAAAATTCAATTATTGAGACAACTTGATCTTGATAGATTTTGATAAAGATATATATGTTACACATACTTTAAAATTCAAGATCAAGGGCCACTTGATCATTAATTTAATTATTATACACTTAAGTTCTCTTACGAATCAATTTATTTTAATAATAATTATCGTTGTCTCATATCAAACAATCATATTTTTATTAATATAACTGTAAATATTAATATAAATTTATTAGTATGAACACGTTGCTTTTTTAGTTTGAAAACTTATATTTAATTCCAGTAATTATATTTAATATCCATTAATCGCGTACGATATTAGAGATATAATCTTACTTATACTACTACCCCCTAAGAGGATATCATCTTTTTTATTTATATACTCTGAAATACTATTTCATGATATGAAAGCTTACAAAAATATTACAATAGTTTATGATATTGCGTCTTCACAAGATACAAGATAAGAACTGCCCAATATGTGCATGGAACCCCTAGTTCTTAAGGGTGAAACGGTTATTCTTTTACTGAGGATTTTATTATTATTGCTGCTAAACATGTTAAGATAACATGAAATTGTTTCCTTTTATGATTATTGTGTATTTCCTCTCTATGTAAGCTGATATTGAGTAGATTTTTTTCTATTTAATTTTTAAGTAAGTAATATAATTGCAATATAGTGGACATAGGGAAAAGTATTTTTGTATAATTGCTTAAATGTGGAAATAACTTTTTATCATAATAACTGATATTTATAATACACAATTCTATATTAAATTATTTATATACTATTTGGAAAAACTATTGCAAATACAATGCTAAAATTAATGCTTAAGAAGAATATGAGTTTTAATCATAGGTATATACATATTTAGATATTAATCACTGATTAATCAGTAAGGACAATGAGCAATAATTAAAATGATTATTCAGATCACACATATTTTATGACTTTAGTATCTTGATTATATTTTTATTTTATCAAGTCTTATAATATTTCAATTAGTAAAGAATGACATAGACACTTTTTAGTTATATACTAGATATACTAAATAATTACTATCAGATCAAGTAACAGCTCAAATACAAAGTATATATGTTGATATACATTTTCAAAGTCTTGTTGTAAATATATTTATGTAACTAAATTGTTTTCATATGTTTTTAAAACAAACTTTACTGATCTTTGTAAAAGTAGTACAATTTCTAAGGGTTTTCTCACATCAATTTTTCTATGAATAACACTATAGATCTAAAATATTTGCAAAATAGTCGACCTTTCTACGTTTATTTATTGTTTTGTATAGGGAAATTTTAGCGGATTTATTGAAATTAATTTTATATTACCCGTGAAAAATGCACCTGCACTATTCTGTATACTATACTTGCCCAATCGAGTCAAAAATGTTTAGTTTAAACCCCTACGTCTCATATATTTATTTTACATAACGGTTGACTTTTTACTTCACATACAAATGCAGAAATTGTATCACAATTCATAGAATCACAAAATTTCCTTCATTTATTAACGTACCTACATTTTTTTAATATGGTTGATTTTTATATTACCTGCTAAATAGACAACTATCTTTTATAAGCTATAATATAAAAATTTATTTTTAAATAACGGTTTCATATTTCAAAATACATGAATATCGTAAAGAAATGTATTTTTCTCAGATTTTCCCAAGTTTTCTTTTCTTGATTGACATTTCCGATTACGTTTCACGGCATTTGAATTGCAATATGGTGGAGGTTGTCGTGCATTGTCACTTTCTTGTCTGGCGCGTGCTTGAACATTTTTTTTATTTTATATTTTTTATTTTTTATTTTATTATTTTCAGTTTTTCTGCTTTATCAATGTCTGCCGCACGAAAATTGCGTGTCTGGATTTTTTGACAAGAGTTGTTGCGTGTACAGACGAGTTTATTTTTGTTTTCTTTGTCTTCTCTGAAAATAGTAGGCTTATTGTTGATTGAACGCTTTTTGAGATAGGAGAGGTTTTGTTATTTGAATATTTATATTTTTATATATAATACAGATAATATTATGTATAATTAATGGTGAGAAGGTTCTCCACCATTATCTCAAAAACAAGTAAAGTCTCGAATTTTTTCCGATACTATTAAAGTAGAAAGCAGAGCAAAAGATATATAACCAGCTATCACCTTAATTCTTGCGACGTTTCAATTTGGAGATAAATGTCTATATATCAAAAGTATAAATAAATTCCAAATTATTATTTAAAAATAATTGTTAAAGTAAATACTGTTTAATTTTATGATACTTTTCATGACGATTATGATTTTTACATAAAAGTTAGTAGTTTCTATTTAGGGCCATAATTTTCCTAATCCACCATTTGCAGTTCCGGTTAGTCATTATACAAAGCAGTTACGAAGTATTAGCAATGTGTTCTGGCGTTTAAGTTCCAATAATGGCGTTAAGACTCGATGCAAAATATTCTGGATTCGTTATCCGTCTTTTCGATCTAAACGAGAAATTATTGCTGCGGTGCAGTAAGCTGCAAAACCAGAGGTCGGAAATTTTCTTGAATTATTCTTAAAGTTAAAAATTTGTTTATTTTTAACTTCCCGTAGGGTAAGTTATAGTAATCGCAAAAAAATCGAAAATGAAAATTTTTGCATTTCTCGACGTTTCAAAACCTTCTGAACATTTTGGCATACCTTAGAAAAAATGGATGTATGTATGTGTGTGTGTGTGTGTGTGTATGTATGTATGTATGTATGTATGTATGTATGCATGTATGTATGTACGTGTGTGTATGTATGTGCGGATACAAATTTTCGTCGACGATTTCGGGAACACGGATCAACCGATTTGAATAATTCAAAAAACATTCGATTCGTATTGATAAGGAGACGTGCTGATTAGTTTTTGGCGAAGGCAGGTCCAGCCGTTTCGAAGATACGGGGCAAAAAGTGCCAAAAACAGTACCTCCGTTTTTAAGAGAACGGAGCGTCCGATTTGAATAATTCAAAAAACATTTTACTTGTATTGACAAGATGTATAATTGATCAAATTTTCATGAAGGCAGGTCTAGCGGTTTCGGAGATCTAATAAAAAAAGTAAAAAAAAAATGCCATTCGGCGGTTAAAAATGATCATTAGACATATGCACATCAAATTGTCAGATATTTTATAGAGATTTTAACAATAAGTATAATTTTTTTTTACATTTCTGTGGGTTCCGTACCAATGCTTATGCGTTAGACGGCGGCGCGGCACCTGCGAGCTTTGACATTTCGTCTCTATGCAGTTCAAGCAGTGCGATTGCTTTGAAAAAAAGTTCAGAATTTTCAAAATATGTCAAAATGAAGAAAACATTTTTTTTCAAAAAAATTTTTTGTCTTCAAAAAAAAATTTTTTTTTCAAAAAAAAATTTTTTTTTCAAATAAAAAAAATTTTTTTTTCAAAAAAAGGTATTTTTTTGTCAAATTTATAGTTTCTCAAAAATCTATTTTTTTTTAAGTAAATTTTTTTCAAAAATGTTAATCGTTTTTAAAAAAATAATAATTTTTGGTACGGGAAGTTCCAGCAATTTGCCTTAAGGCACGATGCCCTAATTGCCTTAAGACAGAATTTCACTTACAGCTAGTTTTATGTTAAGTTCTAATTGATTGATTGATTATTTATTACATATGTTTTTTCGCGGACTTTACTTTTAAAAGTGAACAATTAGCCCCATCAAACTCCCCGCTGCCTCTACCCTCTCCAGGCGTAGCAACCATCCGGTGTAAAAGCTCAATGTCATGAATATTGCCGCTTTCATGGCCAATATAATAAAATGAAAATTTGACCGAACACTGGTAATAAATCATGAATACCAAAATAACAAACAAAGTGATTTACTCGTATATGTACACAAGTAACAGTTATTATAAAAAGAAATCGTACAAAAAACTTAATTTTGACTCTTTAAAAGCAATGATATACAAATTGTGTTGATGTATGGGTGACTCAATGCAGTAAAGAAAACTTGTTCGAACAAACATACTTCATCTTTCTTCCTCTTGACCATATCTCAAAATCAGCATAGTTTAGCAGTAGTCATAGTCGTACGCAGTCTCTCCTATTTCTTGATCAATTATTTTAAAACTTAGCCACTTTATTTCAGAATCAGAATGTTCGATTCCACTGGTGCTAAGTGATCCGTGTAAAACCAGCAACTTTGTTATATTCACAATTACTAAGGTGCGCTCTGATATTACTGGTAGTTACACTCCGACGGAAAACTTACCGGTATTTTGATCCTAAAACCTGCACATTGCAGTTTATCGCACCGAGCCGGTTCCAAGATAAAAACGATAATGTCTTTGATAAAGTATGATTTACTAAAAACTGTATTTAGATTCTTGAGAGTGGTTTGATCACATTGCACAACAGAAGCATTATAGAGACAAGACATTTGTACTACAATAAAAATCACTACTGTGATAAAAATATTGCATATGGTCACAACTTTCTAAAGCACGAATTTAATACATTCATTTATATTAACAAAATAAAGTACTAGAACTATATAGATTGTAGATGGGTGAATACATAATCTTAACTAATGTGCACAATTTCTTGATCATTGGGTTATCAAAATGATACCTCAAAATAATGTTAATGCTAATTACTCATTAATGAGATTTAATTGAAAAGAATTCTTTGTGTAAATATTTATTAAGCCCGAATTTTTATCGCTTTGAACCTACCCTTAATTTCTCCCTATTAATCACAGTTCACTTTTTACTTTCAATAAAACCTTAATATAATGGAGCAACGTTTCTTTCAAACATTCCAAAAATAATCTCGACGTCCACATTAATTCTTTTCACTCGCAATAAGTCGTTCATTCATTTCATCCTCTAAGGAAATAATCTTTAAATTCCAATTTGAACATTTATTGCTGAGTATAATTATTTTATATTCGGAAATCGTTTGATGATTTTTTCGTCGCGTGATATTTGCCTTTTAGCAGTGCACACATGCGAGAGATGAAAATGTTTTATTAATTTCATTCCCTTTTTTCTTTCGCCGAATTTAATATGACATTGGTCGCAATGCCATGGGAACATGGTTTAATTTGTCCCAGATGTGCAGGGAGTGGAGGATAAAAATTTCAACAAGCGTAGTCGTTAATAATAAAATGGTAAATGACATACAAATGTGATGATCGCTTAGTATTTAAATTGACTTGACTGTTTGAATCAACAAGTATATGTATCTGTTATATTCCGACTGAAACTTTTACTGATTCGAATGATTCCAGTCAAATTTGCATCAATTCAAATCATGATTCGAATCAATTTGAATCAATTCAAATCATCATAATTCGATTCAATTTCAATAAATTTGAATCAATTCAAATCAATTTGGATGATGGTTCGAATCAATTTTAACAATTTCGAATCACGATTCGAATCACGATTCGAATCAATTTGCATCAATTCGAATTATGATTCGAATCAATATGAAATAATTCGAATCATGATTGGAATCAATTTCAATCAAGCTTATATATGAACAAGTTTAAGACTTAGTGAACAATTTATTCCAAATAGTGTAGAAATTGAAACTTTTATACATATTCTCTTATACTCGATTGAGTCGATTGAATTCGAATCGTACGAGTAACTCGAAGAGTCCAGTCAACTGGGGTGACTCGCATAATATTTGTATTTTTTTATTTATATTCATTTCAATAATTTTTTTATATTTTTTACAATTTGTGTTCATATATATTGTATTACAGTAAATAATTTTCGACATGATACGAGTTGATTCGAATCGAGGGCGAATTCGATGATCGAGGGCGAATTCGATGATCGAGGGCTTAATTCAAACAAATTATTAAATTTATATAATATGATTAAAATTTAAGTCAATATTCACAATAATTCATATAGTTTCTATTAATATAGTTAGTATTGATTGAAATTTATGTTTATACATATTGGATCACAATAAATATTTCTGTACTTGATACGACTTGACTCGAATCAAGTCAAATCTGATTCGAATGATTACAATCACTTGATTCGACTCGGTACATCACTAATTTATATACAAGTTTGTGAAATTCTAGGAAGAATACATTAATTATACTATACTAAGGCAGGAATATTCATGGTTTTGATTGACAAAAGTTTGTCTTGATTTATGAAAAATTAAACAAAATATTATATTTATATAATATGATTAAAATTTAAGTTAATATTTATAATAATCTATATATTATTTATTAGTACAGTTAGTATTTATTAAAATTTATGTTCATACATATTGTATCACAGTAAATATTTCTTGACTTGATACGAGTTGATTCGAATCAACTTAAAACTGAGAGTCAAATCAAATGGTCGAAGGCTTGATTCGAGTGATTCGAATCACATCTCTAATTTATATATAGCTAGTTTGTGAAATTCTAGCAAGAATTCTATAACAATTACTTTAATTATACTAATTGTTTTGATTGACAAGGGTTTATCTTGACTTATGGAAAATTAAACAAATAATTTATATAGTATTTATTATTATAGTGAGTATTTATTAAAATTCATGATGATACATATTGTATCACAGTAAATATTTTTCGACTTGATACGAGTTGATTAAAATCAGATTGTCAAGGGCTGTCAAGTCGTGATATTCTAGAAAGTATACTATGAAAATTACTTTTATTATACTAATTGCAAGGCAAGGTGTTTATGGTTTTGATTGCCAAAAGTTTGTCTTGATTTCTAGAAAATTAAACAAATAATTAAATATAGATAATGATGATTAGAAATTAAGGTCAAGTATTGTGATAATAATGATAGATATGTGAATTATTGATTCATTTTCGAAATTTTGTCTTGTTCTTGTATTCTTAACATTAAATTGGATTTAAACCCATGATATTATCCAAATATTTACGAGCACTTACGGAATGTATAACCGCAATCAGTGAAGCGTTTTCGAAGTAGCATTTGCAATTTCGTATTCGTATGTCTCTGACATGTTTGGTTAAGTTGTGCAAGTGGATGATGGCTTTTTGAATGACGAGGTGTGTTTACTCACTCAATGAACGAATGTGTGCAATACGGGTAACTTATTTATAAAATGAAATACACATTTAAGTATGCCACACAGATGGAAAATTTTCGAGAGGCCGAAATGGTTATTTAACTTCTTCGAGTTGGTTAGTTTACTTATTTGGATTGGAATATATGTTGATTCTGATGTGTTTAACATCGTGTAAATTCGCATATGTGAATTTATATTTACATATTTGTTGAAGGTGTACTTTGTAAAATTGTATGTGTAAAGTAGCATTATCAATGGAGAGCTTATTGTTGCATTACAATATTTTTAACTTCGTGAAGGAAAACTTGGTTTTTGCCTAAAAATCGGATGCTCTATCTTTTTTGACTATTCAAGTCAATCTGAATCTAAAATATTAAATTTGGAAAAAGTATATCTGTGTGTGATGTATGTGAGTCTATTTTTCACCTTTCGTCGACGTTTTCTCAAAAACAACTTTCACAAAAACTTTTTTTGAATTATATTAGTAATTAAATACAAAGCCATAAGATGCATCTCGATAAGGATATATTTCTTTATAATTAGCAGAAAACTAAATTTTTGATACACAATCCTGAATGAATTTTAAAATCTCACAAACTATCGAAATATATTTGTTTGGGAACTGTGCTGATTAGTTTCTGGTGAAGTTCTGCCGAGCCGTTTCTTCGTAATTAATTGTTGAAATAAGACAAAGATCATATTAAAATATTATAGATAAGCGGTTGAATTATAAAAAATCATCAAAGTTTATAACTTCGTCACGCGCTCAAGGGATTCAAATCATAATCTTTGTCTAGCATATGTACGTTTTGTGTTTCGTAGGTAGCTACTGATTACAGTTGACATTCCATATATACGTATGTATATACCATACATTTTTAGAACACGAAATACTTGAAATGAAATGTTTTAAACAAGTTACTTTAATTTATACCATTACAAATATTATTTATAATATGTGATAAAACTTAAATTTGCGACTCCAATTTGAATTCTATGCCTATAATATGGACGGTTTGTTTTTTGTAAGTAGCTACTGATTACAGTTGACGTCCACTCTTTAATAAAATACATAATTTGTGTTAAATGTGTTAAACAAGTTAATCTAATTTATATATTCACATATATTATAAGTATGTTTGAAAGACATCAAATGAAAATCGTAATGATTATTTTTTAGTGGAAGCGAAAATTTTATTTCAGAGATATACAGTTGAACATTCTACCTAAATAACTAAATCTCAATTCTTACTAATTAAGATAATCGTGTACTTTCAACTAGTTACTTACACTCTTTTAATGCTATTGAGCGATTCTATTCATAATCTTTCTAAGCATATGTACGTTTTGTGATTCGTAGGTAGCTACTGATTACAGTTGACGTTCATACGTCATCCAGTTTATAAATTTTTAGAACAAGATATAGATGAAATAAAATGTGCTAAGCAAGTTACTTAATTTATACTATTACAAATATTAAAAGACTCAAATTGGCGACTCCAATCAGAATTCTGCGCCTATCATATGTACCGTTTGTTTTTTGTAGGTAACTACTGATTACAGTTGACTTTCATACTTGAATAAATTATATTTGTATAAACAAAACATATGAGATAAAATTAAAACAAATTAATTAAATTAATCTGCAAATACATTTACAGATGATATAAGTATGTTTGAAAGGCATCAATTGGATATCATGTCACTATTATTTTCAGTAAAAGTTTTAGTTCAGTGAAGTTTTTAGTGAAACTTTTAGTTCCGTAACAATTTCTGAGTTTGCAATGACATCCAGATAGTTTACATATCGGGAAGATTATGAAACTTCTTAGGGCATCATAGAACGTTAAGGCAAAATGCCGCATTCTACTTATTACTGACACTGTTTGGATGTCATTGCGTACTTCGAAATTATTGAGAAACTAAAAGAGCCTAAGAGCGATTTTTTGTATCGAAATTCTAATATAATCGTTATTTGAAATTTTTTTAATATCCTAATACTTGGAAGGAACTGTCCACATGTCTTATCGTCAGCTCCGGGTTGCGCTACTGAAGAAGTATAATTCAATAAAATAATATACTCTTGGAAGAATTATTTCTATTACTATCAGTATTTAATTACACGAAGCTAACTGTTCTCAAATCCAGTTCTACTTCCATTTAGTATTATCATTTGTAATTTATCGTTGCAATGTACAATCGTTGAGTAGCATTAGGATTTCTGTTTCTCGATCCATAATTTCGCAAAGTGCTTCAATATTCCATCGTCTTAGTGCACTACATAGTGTTAAGCCTCTCGCGATGCTTGTTCGTATCCGGAGAAGATTAATCCCCCATTTATCGGTACTTTGCATATTCATCGGCTCGTGTAGAGATTGCCTCAACTCTACCTAGTTCTACTCTACCTATCTTAGCCCCGAACGTAATGCTGTCATGTCCCATTTAGATTTAGCTGAGCCGTAGAAACTCGGGCTTTGTTGCTGCCTTGATTAATTCATACGATAACGTTTATGAGTAAATACACTACTGGGTAATATCAACTATTGTGCATGTGTCTCTGACAATACTGCATAACGAACGCTGATTGCTGCCAGCTTAAGATCTACAGTTCGAAATTGTGTCAATGTGCAAGATGGATGGGAATATGTATTATGTTCAATTAAATTAAATGAGCAAAACATCGTTATCGTTTATTTATACATATACAGTAGAACCTCGATTAACCGAACTAATTGTTGTCGATAGGCATCCGGATAATCCAATGTATGAAGTGTAATGATGTGTATTTATCAAAAATAATAAATACATACGTAGATATCAACGAAAATCAATGTTTAATAAGAAATTAACATTTTCGTATATATGTAATATTTTCTTAGATTATATCACATACATATATACTAAACTCCTGTAACAATATATAGCTGAATGTACTTTGTATAGTTTGCTATGAAAAATAAATAAAAAAATAAAAAAAAACATATACTAAACTATAAATCGTGCAAAAATTCGAATTGTAGGTATGTACTTACATATAACTCTGTCGCGGTTTTTGGTCCGGATAATCGCAAATCCGTATAGCTGAGGTCCGGATAATTGAGCTTCTACTGTACATTCTTAAATATTTAAACAAAAAAACTCATGTTCTGTTGAGCATCTGCCGTTGATGTCTAGAATCTTTTCACTTACAAATTTTATTCGAAAGTCTTATGTTTAAATCGTATAGAGTTAGAGTAGGCTCAAAAATCCACAGGAAAAAAGGTCCACTACTTACTTTTACTTTTGAGCTCTTTTATTCAGTTTATGTTACCTGAATTTTAAATAATACCTTATTAAATTGTTTTTCACGATGTCTTGTTATTTTTAAGCTAGATTCCATAGTTTTTTTTTCTCTATAAAAGCTTACATATGATTTGGGTAAAAAGTACAAACTGAACCTTTACACTGACAAAGGTATAAACAATAAAACAAAAAGCGAGTAAATTATATTAAAGCAAATTTACAAGAGATAAATTAAATTAACGTTAAGAGATAAAAAAATTAAAGTTATTTTTCACGAAACACCAGATCAGGGTTATATACAGTTGTATCGTTGTAACAAATGTACCCATGAAATTTGCATAAATTTTAGAGAAAAATAGTAACAAATAATATTCTATAATAAGGAATTCATTGGTAATTTTACTGAACTTAGTTTGTTAGTTGTTTAATGCGTGTTATGTGTAGTTTATTTGGTTTAAACAATATGATAAAACATAAAACAATATAAAAAAAAATCAAAAGGACAGATGAAAAATTTTAGAAAAAATAGTAACAAATAATATTTCTATAATTAGGAATTTATTGGTAATATTACTGAACATAGTTGTATAATTTATTTTATGTATTGTGATGTAGTTTATTTGGTTTACCATATAATCAAAAATATAAATTACACCTTTTTGTCCCGCCCTACCCTATATTACTCGATATTATAAAAACAATCATTGTAATGTATAGAACTTTATAAGATGATTATAGTACTAAATTAAAAATAAATAAAAAAGAAAGATAGGACTGGATCATAAATTACTAATAAATAATACAGTATTAAATTCTTCGATTTTATTTACAAATCAAAATCAAAATCACAAATTAAAAATTTTTGGTTGTAACAATAATCCCTTTTTTGAAATACGCAAGTTCTGCAAGGTAAAACCAATTTTGTGCTGACGAAATTATTGAAAAAAATTAAATTAATAATGAATTTTAAGCTTTTTCATAGTTAGATATGAATTTGAATTTTTCTTTATTTTCTCATAATTTACACTTATATTTTTGTTCACAAACAGAGCAAAATTGCGCTCTTGTTTAAGCTTGGAATGTAATCTAATTTGATGTTATTAATTTATTTCTAATATTGTTATTTTGTTCTATTTATTATTATCTTTCACTTTTTGTTTTTATTCTACTTTATTGTTTTTCTTATTCAGAAATTTTATTTATTTTACTTATTAATTTTATTATTATTTTTATTTTGCTTTTATTTTATATTAAATCAACATACTACGGATATCATTTTATTAAAATTTCTATACTTTATCTTGTGCTCTTTTTATTAAATTTATAATTGTTTATTACTGTTACTAGATGTTAATTATTTATAAGTTGTAACAAATATAGCAATTAAAAAAAATGTGTCTAGAAACATTTTTATACAATAATTAACAAAAAGCTTAACATTGAGTTGTATTTCTCTTATTTAAATCCATGTTTTTGTCACTTATTCATTGCTGATTGACGAAAATTACTTATAATCTCATAAACAGATAAAAATTTCTCATCTTATTTACACTTCGAATGTAATCCAATTCCATGTTATTTATTTATCTCTAAGAGCATCATTTTACTCGATTATTTTTAAAGAAAATCTCTCCGTTCAGCTTTGTTTAAATTTTATTTGGTCTAAGGCAAAATGTAATAAGGTGTTTACCTGGTTGCTCATTTCAAGGCATTAACGTTTCCACTTTCTTGAACGACCTGAGTTATATGCTAACGACGAACTTAATCCGACAGGGAATTACATGATTACAAAATTACAACACGTCCTTCCTATTTACTTATGCGTTGTCTATTGAGAATAGGAGACTTAAATCATAGAATCTAGAATTTAGAATATACAATGTAGCAGATTATGTACTTAAGTGTTTCGTTATTATAATAGTGTTAGAGGTATAAAAATAAATATGATTTACAAATATGTATTATTTGTTTTTCGAAAACATTTCACAACCTTTCATCAAATGGGAGAAGATTGGAAACTAACAAGGAGAACCCTAATGTTGCTCGTCCAGGATTTTGATGAAACTTTGTATGATGATGAATTTGGTGCCTAAACTGACCACCGTTAATTATAAGAGGCCTATGATAAGTATAGTTTAATTAAAAAAAAGAGTGCGCGTAAGGTTCACTCGCGATTTAAGTAAAACCTATTTGCTACTGTACAATATGGCATTTAAGTGAAAATAAATACATCATATAACAATTTTGAATAATGTTTATTAGTAATATGGTAACATTCGTGATACACACATTTATTAGTGTCATGTCAACCATTATACACATTTATATAATGATAAATTAGAAATTATATATTTATAATAGCATTAAAAATATGTACAATATTTAAAAACAATAATTTAATTAAAGTCATACTTCAAATATGATCGGTTTGTCATTGTAATTAGCATTTAGATATGAACCTTTATAGAAAAATGAAGTAATTTGTTGATTATTGTTAATTAATTCTATAATATTCGTTCACACAGTGGATTGTGTTAAACAACGCCTAAACAAATATTGTTTTCGCAACTTCACTCATCATGTAATAATTGTGTTTGAAGAACTTCATGTAATTAAAATTAACATACATTCATTGACTGCTTGTATTTTTTTTACTTTTTCGCTGGCGATATAATCTCATTCTTTGAACAACTGTAATATCTATCTTGCGTAAAAAATATTTTCCATTTTAATAAGTTAAAAGATTCATAGAAACTACGAATAATATAGAAATAATTTCTAATCAATAAACTTACATTTAGTACACGGCACAAATGTTTAATTTGTCTTACTATTTTCAAGGAACAGGGTGAAATATTCTTCTGATTTAGGCATTTTTCATTAAATCAACATTTGTACTATGATGTAATTTTAAAATGTTTATTTATCAATGCCGATTTCCTTGTTGATATTGGTACGCATACAACGTTGATGCCGATACGCATACAACGACAGATCTCTATTCAAATACACGACAACTAATCACACTCGACCCGTATAGAAATAATATCATCGAGAGCGAATGACGATTCATTGGCACTCGAGTCTTATCTTATCTTATCTGCCGTAACGCACTTCCGTTGCATTTGTAGGAATTTACACCCTAGTTGCGCCTAAAGAAGTTTAACTTCAAAAATTAATTAAAGTTTGCACATTATCAGCGTTGGGGTTACAATTACAATGGTTTTCTTTGTAAATGATATTTTCTAAATTTTTGAAAAATTTAAGCAATTGTTTTAACTATGTGAGAATGTTAGACAATCTAACGTAACCATTTTTGAGTATGATTACTGTACTTTACTTTTTTATATAACTTAGTCATATTTTAGGCAATGACTTTTAAGAAATATTTCTTTGTTCCTATGTAATTTCTAAACGGTATTACAGTGAAACTACTTATAGTATTATAAATTCGAATAGTTAAGTAGAACTAAGTTGACAACTAGTCTTGGCATCATTTGCATAACGGATAGTCATGCAAGGAGTTTGTTCACGTCTGCATAATTTTGCATGGTTTATATTTTGTCTTTTGGGACCTAAGTATTATATTCAGCACACGTATGATAGTTTTATGCAAATTATAGATGAAAATAATACACATTTGTATGTTGATATAATGTAATTTGAAGCAGTTTTTGGACAAATATTATTTTATTAGCTCTATTTGCTACGCCTGTGAATGTGCATTTCGAGGAAAACGAGACACACTAACTTAATAGGACTTTGCAGCAATTGAATAAAACATAGTAATGTTATTATAATTGAATAAAATATAGTTAGGTATATACTTATATGTTATATTATCGATAATTCTTATTTTTACTAATTTATAAAATATCACTAATTTGTGTGTTTGTCGGTTTTGGGTTGAAGCATTTTTATCTGCATCTTGCAAATTGGTTATGAATTATAATTAAAATTAGAAAAAAGAGAATATCATTTATGAAGACTGAATAATATTATTGACCATTATATGATGAACCAAGTTTTTGATATTGAAAGCAAATTTTTGTTATACATCGTTTTCTCATGACTGCAAGGGCTCAAAATAGAAATTATTTTAGTATGTATGGACTTAAATTATATCCGCAATGGGTTTATATTTACTACGCGCAATGCAATCCTGATTTATTGTCG
Organism: Ctenocephalides felis; assembly: GCF_003426905.1. Classification (NCBI taxonomy): domain Eukaryota; kingdom Metazoa; phylum Arthropoda; class Insecta; order Siphonaptera; family Pulicidae; genus Ctenocephalides; species Ctenocephalides felis. The sequence goes on from NW_020539725.1 coordinate 17,467,830, forward strand.
AACTTGACTTGTTGCCAAGAAAATTATTCAAAAACAAATTAAACCAGCTGAACACATCTTTAACAATAAAAACTTCAACAAGTAATTGTTGTCTGCGTATTTCATGCATAATGTATAATTGATATGGTTTTAGACATTTCATTGACGTCTTTGTTAACATATTTATTATAGCAAAAATTTCCTCTTCAGCAATGATACAGACATATTGTTAAAACGACACAAATTGATATTTCATTCTAAAATAAAACTCGTAATTATCGTGAAAATACTAATCTCTGAAAAAATCTCATTTAAGAGGAAAGTATACATTTCACTCTACCCTTCGAAAAAAAATGATATTGATAAATTATTCGGTAAACATAACTGTAATTAATGTATCTTTGCAAATGCTCATTTTGGTTATTTTAGATCCCCTGTGTAAAGAAATTCTAATTAAAAAATTATCATGTTTCGACAGCGGTGAAAAATAATTACTCATTCAGCAAAGTGACAGATGTCATATTTTGGAAAAATATTTACTCGGTTGAGAGTTGATTGCTTTTTTTATTATTTTTGTTTAATGTTATCAGTACTTTTGCTGATTACATTTTTACTTTCTTATTTTAATGAATTTTCTTCTTAGTAATTTATATTTGAAGGTAAGAATCATGTTAAAAGTATGTATCTAATTATAAGTAGAAGTCTAAACTGACTGAGCACTGGGTAAAGCTAATGTATATGTAACTATTTTAATTTCTAGGCTGTTAGGCTGAAATAATAATATTAGTGATAATAATAGTCATAGAAAATGGACTCTATGATAAAAAAGATGCTGAATGGGATATTTTATTCTATAATACATTTTGTACAACTTTTTATCTTAATAACTATACTGTTGTAACTAAATCGCATTTTTTAATTCATAAAATTGATAAAAATATTATTAATTACTTTAATATCATCAATAATCCGTGGAAACCTTGTAAACCCATAAAAATGTATATATTTCCATTATCATATATTTCCATTATTCGTATCTCTATTATTATTTTCCTAATAATGTCAAGCAATTTTATGAAGCCATACAGAAATATTTCTCATTTGCTACGGAATTCACCGATATACCTATGATCATAATTTTTCTACGTCTATAGAACATTTTCACGATAAATCGTCTCATTTGGTCTTTCATGGGCCGATAGTTTCGGCAATCCAATCTAATGTCATGATTGTCCCCTAATGTTACATATCATATAAAACAGAGGCGGAAAATTTATAAGGGTAATAAAATATACCCTATAGTGGTTTTTCTGGATAATATGTTGTTATTTGAATATTATATTGATAACTGCTTGGTATTTGTTATCAGAAATTACTTTTTTATAGTTTTCTATCATGATATATCATCTTGAAAAGTAGATTTATTTTTTTTATCTGATTTATCTGCTTTTTTTTTGGGAGAATAATAACTCATTTGTTAGGGTTCTAGTATTTTCTTATACGGATCACAACTATGAAGTTTTGCATTGAGTTTTTCTATAATTTTATCATTATTATTATATTCAAAAAAAGTTTATTATTTAGGAATATTTTGTCTTTTTTGTATTCTCCTTCAAATCTGATAGATCTATTAAGTATATTTACTCGAAATTTCATACAAAGATATGAACAAAACATATAAACTATATTATAATTTGTGCATTTCAACATAATCTGTTTGCAGTAAAAATTAATTACCTTTATATGGTTTTTATACGGTCCTTTCAATATCTCTGGTAGTCAATCTCATCCCTATGTGGGAAAAAAGAGGGTAGATGATAATTGGAAAAAGAATCCTGAGCGATTATTTTGGATTAGAAGTGGAACGATTCTCTATTAGGTGAATTCCATTGTTATATGATTTTCACAGTTTCCTAAAATAAATTGATTTTATTAAGCAATATTTGGGAAAAGATTTTAAAGATAATAGAAAAATAGAAATATCATAAAAAATATTTCTGTTATCATGTTTTCATCATTATGTACCTATTTTATCTGATAAACAAATTTTTTACATAAATTATTTTATATAGGTTCAATAATTTATTAATTATTAGTATTTTGGGATGATTTTGTTCTAGTTATTATTAGTCAATTTCTACTTCCAATAGGACATCAGCATAGGGAGTATGCAAAAACCGACATTTTAGAAAACCGGTTTTCGAATAGTATTTTGCCGGTATACCGGTTTTAACCGGTTTCGAGTTATTGTAATTAAACTATTTGCTTGAATAATTCGATCAGAAAATCTTGACAGAAAATACTTATTTACTGTTCAATTTTATATTGATATTTTTTATGCAATTTCATAGACCAAAAATCTAATAATTGACCAAGATTAAATACTTTTAAAAACAAACAATAATTCATTGTTTTGCATAATTTTACATATAAGGGTGTAACTATTTTTATAATAGTGAAACGAAAAACGTCTATCGATTCGCAACAGTGTTTTTATCAATTTGGCTGCATTTGTCTTTTTTATTTTACAGTGTTGTTCATATATTTCAAACCGGTATCTTTTACTACAAACCGGTATCTTTTACTACAAACCGGTTTTCAAATTCTATGATTTTTTTCTGGGTCCGGTTAGGAGCGGTTTGTTTCAACCGACAAATTCAAATTTCATATTAGTCGTAGGTTAGTTAATCATTTAATCGTATATTTCAGACTTTTGGATATTGATTACAATATAAATTTGTTATGTAAGTTAGAAGTTCTTTATTATCATTATAATGTGATGACTCAAACGTTATACATATGAATTCCAAGAAAATATGTGCGTCGTTATATATCATTTTAAATAACATAACATGGCATGTGTTTCTTCAATAAACAAGCGCTATTAAGTATAATTCTCAACTCCCAAATTTACCGCCAGACAATAGACATAAACACATCTCGGTCTCTGCAATGAAAACTCATTCATTTCCACGTTTGCCAAAATATCACTTAAAGTTTGTCATGTGTCTTCATTGCCGACAAATGCTCGTGTGTCTAGAGTGCTATTATTTCCCACCTACCTATTAGATAGGAGTTACGGGATCCATCCCGCTGACATAGCTTATATCTAGCCACAAGATCCTCCTTGCTGATAAAGCATATTTTTAACTATATAAGTAGCAAGATCTCTACATTTGTTGAGGATAATCTTTGCCAGTACTTACACCAGTCCAGTTATATAATTATAATTCATTATATCATTATATTGTAAAATTCAGTTATTTTATATATTTTATTGTAATTTTAAGAAATAAAGTTTTTTTTATTTTATTCTCGAATAACGAGTATAAAATTTAGGACTGGCTTTTCGACACATTAGTTTTAGATTCTCTGTGATGAAGTATCTGCCTCGGTATGGCCGAAACAGATCTGTGACCTTTGGTCTGACTCTAGAACAATACAGTCTGGTTGATCGCAAAAAATGCAGGAGCGCACTTTGATAGATTAATGGACAGGGGATATTGGAGTATGCGAAAGGTTGATGGATTGACTCTACATCTTGAAGATGACTGGTGGGAGTGATTAATAATAATTAATTGATCGTTTTAATAACTCAGCCTGGGTAAAAAATATATGAATTAGTTGTCTAGAAATAACTTGTTATTTTTCAGCAGTTTTATTTTTAGTCTAATAAATTAAGGTCGGTGATTATATGACTTGCGAAAACCTATTTTAAAAGTGCGTAATATTGCATTATAATGTCAAATATTCTTTCTAATCCAGCACAATGTAGTATCCACGGTCAATCTTAATGTTCACATTTTCATCCTTTATATTGTTGATATTTTTTGTTCGATTTCTATATATTTGGGTTTCACAATTTAGTATCATATGAATTTTGCAGTTTTTGGCAGCCGAGCATAAATTTTTACAATTATTTGTTTACTCGAAGCAATTCTTACTGAAAGGGGGCGTCTAAATCACGAAATATCACGTGGGGGAGGGAGGGGTATAGTTAGATATCACGTGTATTAATTTTTTAACTGATTTTTTTTTTGAAATTCAAACATTTTCAAAAAAAATACAAAAATTTCTTAAAATTGGTGTTTTAAGAAGCTCAATTACTGTATAATTGATAATGATGTTCTAGTTTCGCCAATTATTGGTCTAAAATTTTGATACAGATAATGCTTCGATGCTCCTTGGTTCGTTACCAATAAGAATTTGAACGACGATTTTAACATAGAATTTAATTTTGAGATCTTGATGTATTAACCAATTGGGAACGTATTTTGGAGCGTTCACGATTTCTTTCAAAATTTTTATTTTGGAACCTTTGTAGAATAGTTATGTTCGATTTACTGGCCGCACCCCATAATTGTAGACCGTAGGACCATATTGGTTTAATAATTGTCTTGTATATTACGAGTTTATTTTCTATTGTGACTAGTGATTTCCAGCCCATTAACTAACAAGTGTTCAACTTGTTCTAAAACTGGAAGATCATGCAAATTCTATTGTTGTTCTTGAGACACAAGTCTCATAACATGACTGAAAAAGATGTTCCATCATCACATCTTTGGAGAAATGAACTCAATTGGTTAATCACTCATTGGAATGAAATGAAAATTAAAAAAAAAAAACGTTTTGGTCATATTTAAGAAAATATAATAAGCCGTATTATATCATTACTGACAATTTTAGGTGTAAGTTCATATACTTAAGTATAAGATTATAGTTTAACTTTATTACTATATTTGCGTCTCTATTAGCATAATGTGTTTTATCCCAAAAAAACATAGAATACTCGTATATCCAAAACCATACCCAGAGCAATTTCCACATCTCCTAATTCATTCTTCTCTACCATGTTTCTCCATGGTATATATTCGAGTCTTTTTGGAACAATATCTTTCTGAGAGGGAATAAACGTGATAGATTTAGTATAGCACGGTCCATTGAAGTGGATATAGAAGAGGCTATTATTATGTTTATTTAGTCTCCACAAAAGATATTTATTTTCTATGAGGATAGGTGGCAAATATACGATTGTTTTATAAAGATCAGACTGCTAGGAGATAAAACACTAGTGGACTGCAAATAATGGACAGGTCACATGGAAAATTTACAGATGAAATTATAATGGATAATATATAGTACTTGCAACGCAACAGTTTTATGTACTCGAACTTCTCATTTTATGCTGCCTAAATTATTAGATAGAGTTGTTTCATTTTTTAAAGATTAATTTGAACATTATATAATTAGCGTTACAAAAATAAATGTTGAAAATAAATTAATAACTACATGACTTGGCTTTTAGGCTAACAATTATAAATGTTATAAATATATAAATAGGTTTCTTAATTATAAATTTTACATAATTTATAATCTGCAAAAAATACTTTTCTTCAGTAAAAATTCATAAGTTACGTCTGAAAGCACAATATATATTATATATAAACTTTAGAAATAATTAACAAATTCAAACTTGGCGAATCATGAAAATTAATTGTAAAGTAAAATTATTGTACTATCACGTACCTCAAAAAATTATGTAAAAATAGTCATCTAATGCTTATAAAAGGCAATATATTTAGGATAATAAATAATCTCTTGTCTAATCTAATAAAAAGCTTTCGCATTTATTTCTATTTGTACAGAAGCGAAAATATCATATTTTTTATCTCCGAAACCGAACGCTTTTCCGCTTCTCTTGGTTTTAATTTCTTTTATTTCCGGAGGGGTCACTCAGCCAATAAGTGACAATGCTGTCACGATTGTAACAAGTCAAGTCCAACAACAATTTGGAGTGACGGGACGGGACGAAACAACACAGAAAATACATTTAATTTACTTCTTTGCGAAGGAAAATATTGATAAGCTGGACAGTATTAATGGGATTGAAACAAAAACATGTTTTCACAAAAAAGTTAATTAAAAAATGAATGCAAAATAAATAATACAGAAGTTTTTTGATAACGTTTATATTTAACTTAACATTTGTTGGCAAAACGTTAAAGATGTTATATTTAAATACCTCATATTTTTTAAATATTATTTACCTATTACATGATAATATATGTACTTATGTAATAAAAAATAATAGGTATTATTTTTCATTAAAACATGACAATCAGAAGTGTGAAGATATTTGGCTGTAGTGATCTAATAAATTATTTATACATAGTAATTTGAGTTTATTGATATAAAAAAATTGATTTTTAAAAGAAAATTAAGATTTAAGACTAAGAATTCCAAAAACCGCTTTTAGTAGAAAATATCAGATGTCAATAATAGATTAATAACTAGTGGGGTGGGTGGCATCGTGCCTTAAGGCAAATTGCTGGATTACTGAATGTTTTCAAATAGATTATTATAAATATTGTAACATTGTCTAATATTTATAAATATTATATAAAATGAATTGCAGAGTTGAAATTATTTGTAAAGTATATTAGAACTATAGTCAGAATTAAAAATAAATATTTTCGATATACAAAAAACTAAAAAAAAAAAAAAGACAATTTTTTTTTCCAAAATCGATTATTTTGTTAAGACAAGCAGAAAGTTCTTTGAATCATTTAAATCGGACGCTTAGTTCTCTCGAAAACTGCCATTTTTTACATATTTAGCTCCGTACCTTCAAAATGGCTGGGCCTGCCTTTGCCAAAAACTAATAAACACTTCTCCCAATCATTACTAATTGAATGTTTTTTAGATCATTCAAATCGGATACTCCGTTCTCTCAAAAATACGATTTCTATTTTCTGCACTCTTTGCTTCGTATCTCCGAAACGGCTGGACCTGCCTTTGCCAAAAACTAATCAGCTCTTTTCCCTATCAATAGGAATTGGATGTTTTTTGAACCATTCAAATCGGTTGATCCGTGCGCCCTAAAACGTGACTGGAAATTTGTATCTACACATACATACACACACACACACATCCATTTTTCTGAGGTATGCCAAAACGTTCAGAAACCTTCAAAACGTCGAGAAATGTAAAAATTTTCAATTCCGATTTTCGGCCCATTACAATAACTTACCCTACGGGAAGTTAAAAATACCGATTCATATTTTGATTATAACGAAATAAGATATATAAAATTTAAACTTTGTCGACAATAATACGGTAAACCGAAATTTTATGCTAATAATTTTTAGTACTATTTTATATTACCTGTGAAAAATGACTCAGCTGCACATTTTTATATACCTGCAGGACAGTAGCTATGAAAACATGATAGTTTACATGTCTAATGTAAACTTTGTCTCGAGACAGAGAAATATTATATTACCGTTTAAGGTCCTATTGAAAAACGTCTGTGACTACTTAATCCTGTTACAATAAGCCTCTAATAACCGCAAATGTTAGCAAATCTGTGATTTATTAGTTTAATAACAAGTGCATTTAATTATTTGTTTTGATGGATAGTTGTTAAGGTAATTTATAATCTACTATTTTGGTCTTATTAAAATCCCCGTCAATGACTACAGAGATAAAAAACTAATTGTTTTCGTTTTCATGTTCAACCTTGGTTGATTTTTTGTTACCTCAGCTTTGTGAGGAAACACGTAGCACTTTTTATTATAATATAGTAGGTATAATTATATTATTTCCAATCAAATTAATTATCCAATCTCGCGAAGAAAACTTGATACAAAATCCTATGTAAACCAATACTAATTAAATTACCGTTATTCGATGTGGTAACATAACTCCAATATCCTGGGATAAAATGAAAGAAATCGCGCGGATGCGACGTGTGCGATTTGACGTCCCTCACTCTTCTTAGGCTTCTTTAGGTCTTCGCTCCTGGTTAACATCGGCCTCGGGCTTCATTAGCGAATGACTTTGACTTTGACAACTGACACGTAATTGTACGCCGAATGTTCGTTCGTTTGATGACATAGCATATCGTGACAATTTCCCCATCAATGGAGGAACGAGAGTAACTTGAGATACAGACTTCGCGAATATTATGCGTGTAGTAATATATATGTGGGGGAAACCGGGGGTATTTGGCTTAATTCACTTTTGTATTTATTAATTGATTGAGCTATCTAACAATAGGAGTATCATAATCGTCATAATGGGCAGTGTTTTAATACAATAAATGAGGCTGGGTACGGTTGTGGCAGGGTACGGTAGTGACAGTCGTCATAACAACTAAACTATAATGATTTTTTATAGGCACCAAAAGGAGAAACATAAAGTATGTTTGTTCGAACAAGCTTCCAATACATTTCTAGTAAAAATGTCGAAATAAATCTCTTTTAGTATCTATACATATATAATAGATAGTGATGCTTTGTATATTATTTTTGAAAAGTACATTAATATATACACATAATAATACAATAATTTATTATACATTACACATGAAAATGTATATCATTACTTATTTGCTTTGTAAAAAAGCAGTTTTAGAATGAATATCAAGTGTTATTTAATTCAATATTATAACGAACAACAAAAATTGTTTTAAAATATTTTATATGTTAGTTGTATGATGGTGGGCATACAATACGATATACACAATAGAATTAAGTTATACTTTACTTATTTTTTAGAATCACAAGACAAGGAACGTTTTCAATAAAGCTTCTTACCCAATATTCAATAATATATTAAAAACTTCTTGGTGATCCTAAATGTTTATGTTTTTATTTTTTTGGTACTAATTGTGTTTCTATTAAGGTTTATACATAAACCAACATTTTAGAAAACCGGTTTTCGAATAGTATTTTTAAAAAAAAAATCGGTTTTGCGAACCGGTATATTTGCAAAAGTGCTTTTCAACGTATCAGATAGGCGTTTGGCCACGTTTTCAATATTTTTTAAACATTATACTTACAACCGGTTTTTCAATTTTGTAATTTTCTTTAGGAAACCGGTTTTTAAAATCGACAAACCCTGATATCATTTAGCATACCATTGTATTCATATTGGAATTAATTGTAAATGATTTGTATTGTATTACTTTTGCATTGGTAATAAAATTAACAAAGCTGACCAAGTTAAAATGTTGTGAATATTTAAAGTATCTTGTACAAATGTGATCTAACAACTTTTTTTCAAACCGGTCCACGCGCAATATATTTATATTTATATTACGGATACAGGATTAAATTTAATAATTACAGAATATAAATTATCTTAATTGGATTAATTACAGTAAACAATTACAGTAAAATGCAACTCTAAAGCAATATTAAGCCTAACATTAGTATTATGTAATTGTTATGCTTATAGATCTTGAGATTCTGATGGTAAAAAAATCCTTTAAATATCCGTTACGCAATTTTCCTTTGAGTCCAATCTGGAAAAAAGTAATTAAGGGCAGTATCAAAAAAAGAATATAATGTGAAAATAATTGTAATGATAAAATACTTAGGATAGAAAAATGTTAAAATAATTTGGAATAAAAAATTATAAAAATAAGGAGAAGAGAAAAAATAATTGTAAATATAAACTCCATATATTTATTTATAATACTTTATAATACTTTTCTTAAATAATTCTTCATTTTGCCCTTGTTTCCCCTATGTGTAGTATAAGGTTCCCTAAACGATAATGTAAAGAAGGCATATGAAGCGAAAATGGAGAGAACAGTTGTTATCGTCGGTGATAAGCACGTTTTGGTACTCGACATATGTGATTTTGATTGACGGGCTTTGAGAGATTTATTATTGGAAAAGAACTCGGCGAAAAGTAAAATGATCAAGTACATGTTCCTTATTATTTTTTTTTATTATTTGATATTATGTAAAAGATAAACATTAATTATTTACATTTTTGTAGTTATATAGTTATTATTAGTAAATTTGGTCAGTGCCAAAAATAATTTAAACTTTCTTTTCGTTGGTGGGCAGATTAAAAGATTATTCATTTTTTTGGCTTACTATATCATGACTTCTAGTTTTTTTTAAATTGAAGTAAACATGTACCTAATATACTTGAGTAAGTGAAAGTGAACAAATCCAAACTATTATTAGTAGTTACTAGCAAACCGGGCGAACTCCGTTTCACCACCAGATGTTTCATGTAACATTTTGTTTGGTGATTAAAATATGAAGAAAAAAATGGCCTGCTGTTGAAATTGAATAAAACTTTGCACAATACACGTGATTGATTTGAAGGTTTCCAATTGAAATGTTAGGAAACGAATAGCTTATTTTTTACTTTTTTTGCACAATTTCACAGTGAACACAATGCCGGTTTGTCACATGAAATTAACTGAGCAGAGAACAATGAGTAACTATCAAACAAATTAGTAGCAGTCAAACAACAAATATTAGTTTGTAGTACATGCTAAGTATCAGAGGTGACGCTGTATGTGAAAAAAGAAAAAGTGTTTTCCGCTTTTCTGTTGAAATCTTTCTTCAATTTTCTTTGCTATAAACCTTACGGAGTCCGAGACCTTTTCAAAGAATGCAAAATCGTCGAAATCGGTTCGTGCGTTCTGGCAGAGAGCAACTACTCTGTGCAAACAATCCAGAAACTAGCTGTAAGTGGAATTCTGTCTTAAGGCAATTAAGGCATCGTGCCTTAAGGCAAATTGCTGGAACTTCCCGTACCAAAATTTTTTTTTTAAAAACGATTAAGATTTTTGAAAAAAATTTACTTTGAAAAAATAAGATTTTTGAGAAACTATATATTGGACAAAAAATTACTTTTTTTGAAAAAAAAAATTTTTTTTATTTTTTTTTTTTTAAAAAAATGTTTTATTTTATTTTGACATATTTTGGAAGATCTAAACTTTTTTTCAGAGCAATCGTACTGCTTTAACTGCATAAAGACGAAATATCAAAGCCCGTAAGCGCCGCGTCGCCGTCTAAACGCGTAAACATTGGTACGGAACCCATAGAAATGTAAAAAAAATTTATACTTATTGTTAAAATCTCTATAAAATATTTGATAATTTGATGTGCATATGTCTAATGATCATTTTTGACCGCCAAATGGCATTTTTTTTTACTTTTTTTTTCAGATGTCCGAAACCGTTAGACCTGCCTTCATGAAAATTTGATCAATTCTTTATCTTGTCAATACAAGTAAATGTTTTTTGAAATATTCAAATCGGACGCTCCGTTCTCTTAAAAACTGAGTTACCGTTTTCGGCACTTTTGCCCCGTATCTTTGGAACGGCTAGACCTGCTTTCGCCAAAACTAATCAGCACGTCTCCTTATTAATACGAATCGAATGTTTTTTGAATTATTCAAATCGGTTGATCCGTGTTCCCGAAATCGTCGACGAAAATTTGTATCCGCACATACATACACACACGCACATACATACATACATACATACATACATACATACATACATACATACATACACACACACACACACACACACACATACATCCATTTTTTCTAAGGTATGCCAAAATGTTCAGAAACCTCTGAAACGTAAAGATATATAAACATTTTCATTTTCGATTTTTTTGCGATTACTATAACTTGCCCTACGGGAAGTTAATTACAACGGTGTGACTCTATCGTCCTGGGTGGATTTAAGTGTCTAGACACAACACAACGTTCAGCCCGGGATCCCGATCAAACCCGGAGCCGAGATTTTCCTTCTTCATCCAGCTGGATTATTAAATTTCCCTCGTAAAACCTATAGGTTTACATTTTTGTATATTTTGTTTTTTTTTTTTTGTTGAATTTCAAAGCCGGAATTTAACGAGAAACGAGAAAAATATTTTGATATTCTTATGGTTATATATTGTACTTTTCTGTCTGCCATAGTATTGAAACAGCAATATAATAATGAGATGACAAGATTTTACAATTTGTATGTTGTTTTAAGATTGTAAATGTATACCACTATCAATAAGTGAATCTACACTAAATATATTAATTAAATTTACTAATAATAATTAAAAATATCAGGAACTAGTAGAATAACTGTAAAAAAAACTGCATATTATGGACATTTTCGAATTTTCTTGCTCCCAAGGGCTCAAATGGTTCCAAATTATAATGTATATATATATATATATATATATATATATATATATATATATATATACATATAGTAATAGATTTATTTAGCAATCAGAAAATTGCAATATTTTTATAAACTAAAACGAGAACTAAGTGAAACATTTATAACTTTGAGGCAGGTTTGATTATAATGTGATATAAGCTAATGTGATAACATAAAAATGCTATAAATTTAGAATTCTAAGAAATCAAGAAAAATACAACGGTAATACTGATTAGGTTATTTATACAATAATAGAATTTTATTTGTGCTATCGAATAATAGTATAACACTAACAAATTTTTTTTTAAATTCAGTTAGTAAAAAAATGGTCGATGTTCTATATATAACATAACAATTGATTCTTTATTATCCTAAATACTACTTGCTGTATTTTTAAGTTATTGAACTGTTAAAATTTAGTTTTGCGAAAATAGGAAAGTGAATTTGTGATATTACTTCTAAAAACTCTTCTTTAATGTATAATTTTTACATGAATATTTTATATAAATAATATAATTTTGTGATAACCCCACAGCATCGCTTGCATTTACGTATATTAAATTTGATTCATCCAAAAGGACCGAAAATAATCTCAATACTCCTATTCCATTAGTTTCAATTACGACAACCTTAAGTTTCTTCATTGAGATATTTTTTATCCGAGCTCTTAGTGTATTCAAATTCCTTACAGACATCTAATAATAATATGAGTATAAAATAAGATTAATCATCCAATTTTACTTGACTAGACATTAATAATTGCCATTATAATTTGAGTACATTCATGTAGATTTCTTATTATCTCCGTATATTTCAGTTCATGTATATATGTGTGATAAATGATCCAGAAACACATTTCTCAACAGGAACCAGGACGTCTGGTAAATTTCAGTCATTTCAAAGATAATCAAATCTTGTGAATGATAAAACATTACTGGTTCTATTTGTGACTCTCTTAGTTTTATCAAAATAGTTTGTAATTTAAACAGGGTTATTAGTTTTGTTATTTATGGAAAAATCATGTAACGGGCATGGGTTACGCAAGCAGAAATTGATTATCTTGGTTGAAAGTATAGTGAACTATTTTTGGACAAGTGAGATTAAAACTGCCTAAATTTTAAGTGATGTTCAGTTAATTGAAGTAATTTCAAGGAAAAGGATGAAGGTGTTAGTGGTATAAAAATAACCAATGATTTATCAGCTACATTATAAATTATGATTTTTTCGTGAAATTAACAGAAATAAATTTCACTGCAAAGTGATAGTGAGTTCAATATTGAAATAGTGATTATCAGCAAAATTTTAAATTATGAAAAATCTTCAAATCAGAACACTTTTTTCGTAAAAATTTATCGTGAAATTACCAGGATTATGATTGTTGCTTAAGAGTGATTTGGTTAATATATGCGAGTTCATTCTCTAAATCTTTAGCCAAAATCCAATTATAGATATAAAAAGATTAGTGTAATATTTCTTTTTCCAATTTGCTAATCTTCTACAGAGGAATAATTTTACATTTTGCAACAATGTGCAATATTACATTAATATTTAAAATTTATGGGTAAGAATGAATTAAATTCATTCAGAATTATTTTGATATTTTGAGAAATCTGAAAAAAACTTTTTGCGCGAATTATTAGAACAATAATGTAGACCGCATTAAGTTACAAATCCCAAGAATTACTACGCAATTTTATTTAAAATTATATCAAAACATAAATAAAGTAAGCACGACGCAATTATGAACAGAATTACTTTATACTATGAAATAAAATAAAAACTTTTTGGGCAAATTATTAGCTAAATAATTTTATTTGAAATGGTATAAAAATATAAATTAAAGTAAGCAAGACGCAATTATGGCATCAGAAATATATTTATTTGAAAAATTTTAATCGTTTGATTCAATTTTTCAATTTTCGAATGGTGATATAATATCAAAGAAATAGGATCAGTATTCAGGTTTCCGAAAATTCGATTCAGGAAAAGATTTAAAGCTAAAATTAAGGAATTTTGAAAACTTTTATATAAAAATGCTGAATTCGAAAAAATAAATCATTATTTAAATGATATAATTAAATGATGCTGCAATATGACAAGTTTTTACTTTTTTGAAAAGGGAAATATATATTTAAATAGCTATAAATCCTAGTAGATCCTTCATATCGGTCTTATTAATAATTTGAAGAATTTTATATTCTTGGCGGCCGATTATAATCAATAACTACATTGATGATTAATATTATAAGTAATGAACTTTATCTATATAGTTAAGGGCTGTGGTAATGGAATGATAGGAAAAGATGCAGGAAATTCGTTATCAGAATAAATCCCTCTGAAGCCGAGATTGACATGTGGATATCCTTGTTAATAAGCGAGCTCTTCCATGTATCATACATTTGACATATTTGGGGAGTTACCGAAAATGATGAATTGCTCAGGGTGTACTCGGATTTCTTATTAATGGATTTGCCAATTGACGGTCAAAAATATAAGAGCACCTTCGAATAATAAGAAAATTTATACAATCTGAACCAAATAAATTTGGCATATTTATTTTGGAATGAGATTTAAAAAAAGATCAATATCAATTAATCAACGCTCTTCCTAATTTACATAGTAATATTGATTGCTCTTTTGGCTTTGGTCTAAAACAGTGCTTAGCTTAATGAAATTCAAAGGCAATTTTTATCAATCTTACATTTAGTAAGAAAGATAATGAAATACAAAGTTCATACTACTTTTTTATATGATTGAGTGAAGCATAATTATTGGATAGATACATAAAAATAGAAAAAATAGAATTAACTCAGGGTGTTCTCAGATTTCTTATTAACGGATTTGCCAATTGTCGGTCAAATATATAAGAGCGACTTCAGATTCATAATAATAAGAGAATATTTAAGTTGGCTACGTATATTCTGAACCAAATGAATTTGCTTCAAATATAGTTCAATCAACGCTCTTCGTAAATTAAATAGCGATATTGATTGCTTTTTTGGCTTTTGTCAAAAGTACTTAGTATAATGAAATCCAAAGGAAATTTTTATCAGTGAGCAATGTTAGAATATGTAATAAAAGATAATTAAATACAAATTCATAATACTTTTATTATATGGAGCTAAGCGTAGATATCTAAGAATAGTTTTCCTAATGGAAAATTCTCATAAATAATGATTCTACAATCAACGTTTCACGTATTTGAAGAATGAATGGAAATTTTATTTCGAATACAAATATACTTATTGAAAAGCTTTGATGTATAAAATAGCTAATTAGAAAAAGTAGAATTGTTCGAAATTATACGGAAATATATTTTATAGTTATTACTGTTCATAATTAATTTTGAAAATACAAAATTAAGCTACAGTAAACCAAGATGAACAATTTGTAATACTCTTAAAGGTTAAACTTACTGAAATATTTATAATTTCATGTATTACATTTGGTCAACTTTATAAAAGTGATAATGATAATGAAATAAAAAATGCATAATACTTTTATTATGCGAAAGAGTTAAGCATAGAAAACTAAAAATAGTTTTCATAATGAAAAACTTCAATAATGATTCTACAATGAATGTTTTATGTAGTTGGAGATCGAATGGAAATTTAAGATAAATTACACGCATAATTGAATAAAAATTTTCGAAGTGGTACGGAAATATATTCAAAAATTGATACAAAAAAATAGTATATACTTCATTTTAAAAATGCAAAATTAAACTTTGCATTTGCAACTAACTTTTCGTTTTCTTATATGAAGATGCATATCAGCTGCAGTAAACAAAACTGAATTATTTACAATATTCTTCAAAGGTGAATTGAACAAATCATTTAACATTTTATAGATATTTGTTGTGTTCATTAATTTTTTAAAGATGATTAAAGTGAACTATTCAATAAATATTGTTGAAATGAAGCAACGTAATATCAATAACGAATGTTGGAGTTCAATGCCTAAATTAAATTTATCAGAATCTTCAAGAAACAAATTTAAATTTAGTAAATTGCAGTGAGTTATAAAAGATATTTGGTGTTGAATGTGATCAAATATTATATCATTAAGAAATAAAAGTAATAGTGAATAAAAAGCTATAAACCGGTGATTCAGATTAATACTTAAAATAGCTTCATTAGAAAAAAATGAAGTTGTTCGAAATTATGAAGAAAAATGTTTAAAAGCGAATACAAATATTCGGTAATGGTAATCAAAACTAAAACATCTGCTATATTTCTCAAAGTTAAATTTATTAAAATATTCAACATTTTATAGAGTTTTGGTGTATTCATTAATATTATACTTTGATGTACTATTCAAAATAATTATTGATAGAAAAGAGCAATGTAGTCTCAATAACGAATATTGAATTTTCAACGTCTCACAATATTATATTTATCAAGATTTTAAAACAACTAATTGAAATATTATTAAATAAGAGTGATCTATACAAGATTGAATGTGATAGATTAAAAAAAAAGATTAGTGAATAAAATTGTATAATATCGAAAACACTATAAACTTATATTTGTGTTGTAGAAAGCGCTTGTCAATACAAGTATTGTACTATTCGTGTGTGTGGAAAAAGTAAATTATTACATATAATTTTATCGAAACTGGCTGCTTGGGCGTCGTAAACTTTTTATCGGCTATTACGAACTGTCAACCATGTTATAATATAAGAGGCTGTATCGTAATATCAAGAACGATGGTCCATTGGTTGTGCAGACGTGCCCGAAGTTTAGTCCGGATTATAGCTTCCGTGTGGCGCGGACTCCAGACGCAAATGGGATGCGTTGGAGGACTCGATTTTACGACGTCTGCTTGTGCAACTCATGGCCGTGGGGGTTTTGATGCATTTTGAATAAATTTACGATAAATTTTATTATTTGAGAAGATGGAAAGTTTTTATAGAGATTTCATTGTTTTCTTCGATGCTCTCGGAAATACTATCAGAGAAGTTTATAGTTATTGAGAATAGTTGATGTATATCAACATTGGTTTGTGGATCATTTACATTATAAATTTACGTTGCATGAAATTTTGTTATTTAAGATAATACAAAACTAATTATAAACATTTTATTACCACAGATATAAATAATATTAATTATTCATAAATTTCAAGTTTGGTACTGTTTGTGCTCAAATATTCAATGGTTTCCAAATAATTTTTGAAAAGTAACTCTTTCGCTTCGAGAGTGTTTTACGCAGGAGTGTCGCTGCTGTACAGAAAGGCGCTCATTAGTAGTGCCATTAAACGTACAAGACACAGATATATATTTTAAAATATTTCTATCATTATCAATAAAAATGTGTTGAAAAATTAACAATTAAGCTTTTGATGGGTTAACAATTACAATAAAGAGAATTGTAGAAATTATAATAAATAGAATAAAACAATAGAGTTCTCAATAGTTTATTCTCATAGTGATAAATCAAACACAATTCGTCGTCCATGGACGACACTCGTACATACAGCACCTCATTTGGAAGTCATCCATGGACGACATTCGTACACGGGGCACTTCACGCAGATGTCGTCCATGGAAGTCATTCATAGTGAAAGGGTTAAAAATAATAGACAAATGAAAATTTGAAGTTTTTAGGAAACATCATACATAGGTACAATACCAATACATTGTTATAAAAAGTTAGACTATCTTACATATAATTTGATTTAAAAATGAATATTAAATGTTCCTAGTTATTTATTTTATTTTATACTCATAACTAAAATATGCGAGTTCTGATACAATTCTGAATGTTAGACAAATCACGTTTAAATTATTAAAATTATCAAAATTAAATCTTTTTAATAAGCAATAATCATTCGTTTGGCAATTTCAAACTGTTTCAAAAAATTTAAGTATCTGCTGAAAATAAATCTATACATAACTGCAAGCGGTGATTTAGTGGTTTTATTTATTTATTTAAAAAATTGTATAAAATATGCCTGTGATAAGTTGTTTAGGCGCAAATTACGTCTGAATGTTACCTATACTGTTTTACTCTTTTAATAACTACATTATTAAATACTACTATGATCTATAATTATTAGAAAAATGATATAAACAATAAATAAATAATTTTATATTATTAATATGTTAAGCCCTTGATATATAAAATGCTTCAGCTAAATTGAAGTTCCTAGACTGATGATCAAGCTTATATTTTAATTTGTGTTACATCAGCTAGGCTTTGAGTTTTCATATTAATTTGTTTACTGGTGGTGATATTGATATTGGCTAGTAACACGATTATGTTTATATTAATTTATTCAATTTTAAAAATATGGCATAAAAATTCACAATATTGAAATTTTGCCTTAAAGGGGCGGATTACATATATAATTTAATACTCCTACATAGAAGGAATTCAGGAATTTCTTATATTTACGCAGATTTTGCAACTAGACAAAGTTCATTTTTATGGAGGATAATAGGATTTGTAATGAAAGATAAATATCTGCAATAAGCAATTTGTTTTTGGATTGAATGGCTTGTGAATTTACTTTATTATTATACAATGCATTTATTTACTTAGATTAACTATTATAATGACCATAAAAATTCAAAAACAAAAAAATGTTAATATAAGTTGTCTATTAAGTTTAAAATATGCAATGCTTCATGATGCCAGTTTTCTTATCACCTTTCTAATGCGTTAAACCTAATTCATAAAATTTTATTATATAATTTTACCGCTCGCTTTTAGTTCATTTAAAACCGCGACGCGTTCAAAATTTTATAATATCATTTTTATCGGGAAAAAACACAAAAGAAATATAAAAAAATCGTCGCAATTTTTTTAAATTTTTTCTAACGCGTACTTCCAACTCTTTGTTCGGCAGATGGAGGACGAGGGAAACCATGGCAATGATGACACACGCTGCTTCATATTATCTACTTTGGCAGCCCAGCAAAGGTCCAGAGTTTCTTGCGTGCTTTGCGACGATATCATGCCTGTGTTTGATCGCTACCCACTGGTCGATGGGACCTTCTTCTTGAGCCCAAAACAGCACGCCAAGGGATGCCAGGAGGTAAGAAATATTTATTATTAATAATTGAGGAATAACCACTGAAATATATGGTTGTAGTTCACCTATCCATTTTTGCATAATAACTATATTTCTTCTTCACTATGTACTTACGATGAGTGTTCATTTTCCATCAACTCTAAAAAATATGTCAGGCCTCTTACATAAGCCAAATTGAAGATATACTTTTAAATAAAATAATTGATTAGATTGGAATAATATGATTGA
The DNA here is from genome assembly GCF_003426905.1 of Ctenocephalides felis. Lineage (NCBI taxonomy): Eukaryota > Metazoa > Arthropoda > Insecta > Siphonaptera > Pulicidae > Ctenocephalides > Ctenocephalides felis. The sequence continues at coordinate 17,487,058 of NW_020539725.1, forward strand.
ATTATAATTTAATTAATCACAAGGAGAGTGTTGTTAAAAAAAAACATGTTGTTAAAAAAAAACACACAGTTGTTAAAAATAAAACATGCCTTTGCAACAGCTGGACCGACTAGGACAACTGATTATAACACAAACTCATTTTCTTGTTTCTGCTTCCAACAACCCTTCTAGGTAACAACTGTCCACCCAACAAAAAAGTAGACAGAGAGCACACAACATTTTTTAACAAGTTATAATCGAGAATATTTTTCTGAATAATTTTCTGATTTTCGAGAGTAGAGATAGCTTTCAGAGTTTATGGTGTTATTATTCATTTGAAAAACCCACAGAGAAATTGAAATAAATAAATATTGTAACTGGGGATGTTTTAATTGGGAGTGATTGTGGATACAAACTAAATTCTCATTATGTCGACTATTTCTATTATTAGCTATGAAAAGATGGCGCCGTTGTATGGTGTGTATGTTGATATGAATGATAGTATGAAATTATATAACATTTCTGTGAATAATCATCTATTGGCATTGACAAGGGTTATTAATGTAGATTGTTATAGTTAGAAATCATATTTACATTTGAGCGTTATGTGGACTGTTTCGATTGTTACCTATGAATAGATGGGGCTGTTGTATTGTGTGAATGTTGGTATGGATGATAGTATGGGCATACATAAGATCACTGTCGATAGATTATCATGACAAGGGTAGTTAATGCAGAATGATATAGTTAGAAACCATACGTAGATAGAGACTATTAGTGTAATTAGTGATGATAAATGAATAAGTACACGATATGATATAATTATGCACTTAGGTTTTGAATATGGTCATATTAGTTAGAATTGCAATGAATTACAAGTAATAACAATAAATATGATAATTAGTTTCGAAAATTCAGAAAATCATGTATATTGCACTAAACACTAATGTTTGTTCGCTATTTTTAAAACAAACCACAATTAGTCACTTAAATTTGTCGCTAGTCGAGCTCATGACGAGTATATTCGTAAATCACAGAGAAAGTTGCGCTAGTAAGATATCGGATGAAAAATATGAGTTTATTTTACTAAATTCAATAATGTTATCACTACATTTGACTTCTTTGTTAACATAAGAATTAAATTAAAAAGGGATTACATTCAATTAAATATGTACATGTAAGAAAATAAGGAGAGTCTTTGATGAAAAGCCAAAACTATTTGCAAAATAAAAGTGGAAAATGTCATTTAAATAGCTAATTCTTAATTGTTATTGGTTAAATATATTATTTTCACATTTCGGGAAGTTCATGCAACTAGCTTTAAGGTAAAATGCTACTTATAACTACGTATTTTATACAGTCCTAGTCTCAAAATATTTAAAACGACTTGACATTCCAGATTACATCTTGTTTTATTAAAAAAAAAATTTAATTGCAAATGGTTACTGTTTTATACGAGTGACGAGAATACTCGTCAATACTCAAATCTCCGCCACTTATCAATGACGAGTACATTCGTCAATTATAGTTAAATGGTTAATAGGATTCTTTTTGATTTCGATAGGTTTCGGTTTTCTTGAGCAGAATTTCTTATGTAGATATCAAAGCTAAGTTTTCTCGAGCCCTTCGTCTATTGCGGGCAATATCCCATCGACAAAACGTCCGACGTTTGGGTAACACGGTTGCGGCGTGTCTGCGTCACGTAACAGGGTAACAGAATCGCGTTAGAGTATTGTTCGGCGAACAGCAGACTTGCTTTTGCGGTGGAGGCGCATAATAAAATAGCACCTGCTGTATTCGTGCATCGTTTACTTCAGGACTGGCAAAGGAATATTTTTAAGACTTATATATAAATACTAAAATTGATGTAATAATTATTATTGCAGGCATAATGCCTTACATTTTCTTTAACTAAAATTTATTTATTTTATTCTCAGCAATAGTTTTAATATTAAAAATCATGAAATAATTTAAGTTTTAATTGCTTTAATCGTTATTGAAAAATTCTTAACTTTACTGGTTGTTGAGATATCGGTAGTGGACCTTCTTACCCGCTCTTATCTCTCCCAGTAATTTTCTGAACATATTTCGATAGTGTGTTGTTCTATATGTGTTGTGTGCAATAAGTGCTGTGATGTATTTTACTAATACAATACTGATATGCTTATAAGCTATATATTGCAATGCTGAATGGGATATTTTACTCGATGATATATTATTAAAATTTGAACATAAAAATTTCTATGTGAAGTAATTAGTAGTTGATAGTGACCTGTTCAAATTTTATTTTTAATTAAACGCAATTTAGTAAAAGCGTTTTAAATTATACAAAAAGATATTTTTAATTTGTTAGGCTGAATACGAAAAAATTAAAAGATACTAAACTAAATTTACAATATTTATAAATAATAAGTTTATTAAAAATATATTAACTTTTTGGGAAATTTATAAACCCTGGTTTTAACTTTTTGCAAGCTTACATACGTGAAATATATTTCGTGGGAACACAGAACTATTGCTTATCGATTTACTAAAGATGATAGAAATTGTTTCTATAGAATAGAATTTATTCTTTAAACATACTTGCTTGATGAAAATACTGGTTTCTAATATATTACCGAGTTTAATATTATTTTTAAATTAAATGATTTTAAATTCATAGAAGATTATTAAATTTTGCAGAATTACAAAACATTTGTATTGCGAAAGAAAAATAATATGATTTAAAATACATATTTATAAATTATTACAAAATTTGTAACAGCAAACATGTTATATATTATTGTGAGTCAAACTAGTACTGACACTTATAGTATAAAATTTGTCATTGAAACATATTGAAGAACCCTGCATGATTGGCAGGTAACTCAATATGTGTAATTAATATACATGTTTTACATGACATAACATCCGACATGATTTAAAAAAGAAAACAATAAAAATACGACACAGACACATTGCCCCGGGCTATAACATAATATCAAGCAATGAGTCTTCTGTCTTATATAGACTAGAAACCCGTACCTGAACAGAAGTATCCAGGTGTGAAATTACAGCCGAGCGAAATAAAAATAAAATAAAATTGAGACGTTACAAAAAATAAAACGAAAAACACAAAAAATAAACTGTGTCGTAAAACTTTTCAAAGAGAACCCTGCGTTGTTATGTCTATAGGATATTAAAGAACAATATAAATTTACTATAGGGCAACCCGAGTCTAAAGTTTAAACTGTTTGAGAATTATTGCTCATTGTTTTGCGTGAGAGAAAATTACTTAAAACACATGTACGTGCTAAATCACATATACGCCTATAAGCTTAGCTTTGTCATATGTCATTTAATAATTATTCATAGACAACATAAAATAATGTCAAAATTCAAAATTGTTTTTTAGTATTTTATTTTTTCTAATCAAGTACAACGTACTCATTACGATTTACTAGAAATTCATACTAATAGACAAAAATAACACAATTTTTACTAGTGAATTTTGCTCACACAAGTTCAAGCATTTGTTGTTTTAATGTGCGTGAGTTAGTGATTATAATTTATGAATAAAATGCACTAGCAAAAATCGTATAAAACACCAGTATACTTTTGAGGAATTATATTATATTTTCATGTTCCATAAAAATATATCCAATACAGAAATATTTTATTCCACCCCCATCCCCTAAAAGGAGAATTATAGAATGATAAAACCTCACTCCCTCGTCTCGCCCAGGTTTGAATGATTGAATGTCCGTGCGCAGTACCGAAAGGGAACGATGACCCAACCGAATACTATACGGCAAAAGTAAAAAAGTTCAAAATACTCAAAGGGAAATCGCAAAAAGTAAAAGATTGCATTGCATTGTGAATGTGCACGAATGAAACGAGACTTACAAAAAAACGAATCGTTAACAACACACACGGACCGTGTCCAATGCATTACAATTCGGCGGATAGTGGTAATCAGAAGGAATTTAGTTTTGGGCAAGGTTGGAGGTTAAATTCGTTCGGTTGATTATTTTCATTCATTTTGAAGTTCTCACGCCGCGGAGCCAAAATTTGTCCCGACAAATAAACGATAATTACTTGACGAAAGTAATTATGGGGATTTGTTAGTCTCCCATAACCTGCACATTTATATTACGATGTTCACACAATTTATTCTTACACTTTAAATTTTTATATCATTTAAATTTAATAGCATTATATTTAATATCATTATTTAGTTTGTGTTATTATCTATCACTGCTATTTTTGCTACTATTTTTCCGATATTCCCGATCAATGCGAAATGCACTCAAGACTTACAATATTTTAAGCTCATATTTGCTTAATAGAAAATTTATAATCAAAACTAAAGATGTGGCTTCGAGCATTAGAAATATAGAATGCGGGGTACCACAGGGCAGTGTGCTAAGCCCAGTACTTTATCGAGCGCATTTTTTACAACAACCAAACCGTATATAACCTCGATGTAATATTTTGTCAGTAATATTCGTCAGCATAATTGGAGTAATTATTAATTTAATTTATCTCTTGTAAAATTGTTTTTTTTCAAATTTAATTTACTTTTATTTACTATTTCCTTATTGTGTACACCTTTGCCGGTATAAAGGTTTAATTAGTACTTTTTACCCTACTCAGATGTGAGCTTTTATAAAATTTATATGAAAAACTGTTGAATCTAACTTAACAGTAACAATACATCTTATAAAACTATTGAATAACCTATACTTAAAAGTTATATTCAGGTCTTATGAACTAAATAAAAGAGCTCAAAAATAAAAAAAATGTTTTGTTTTAAATGCATAACCGTTATCTAATGGTAGTGACGACTTAACAATTATGTCTGGTTATATATTTTTTGCCTTCTATCTTAAAATAGTATTGTCACAAAAGAGTATTCTTACTTTACTTATTTTTAATATAATGATTGTGAATCTTTCTACCCCGCTCTACCCTCTAATTTTGATTTTATTATCTCTTATTTGATTAAAAATTGTTTATTCACAGAATTTTCATGACAGTTACTGGGGTATATTATTTGAATTTTATGCTAAAACTTTCCGAACTTTTATTCTGATATATTTACTGAAGAATACTCTTTATGTATTAATTTTTCTTTTTAGGAATTAAATGAAATATTTCTCTATTGGGTTTTATGAAAAATATAAAATACTTTTATATATTTTATTAAACTTGCATGATAAACAAATTATTATTGATTATTATATTAAAATCGTTTGAATATACGTAGTAGAGTTACTAATATTTAATTTATTTTTCCAACTGGAGTATAAAAATTGAAAATTTTGGTAAATATTTAAAGATATTATATTTCTGCCATCCCATTAAATAAGTGGTTAAGTCGAATTTCGGTAAAAATGTTTTAAATCGCGGTATTAACTATTTCTCTGAATATAGTCATTAAATTGAAACTCTAATGATTAAGAACAAAAGCTGATTATGCATTTTATATAAAATTTAAACCATTAATTTCAAATACGCGATATTACATGAGTAATAGAACTTTGAAACCAAGCTTTGCAAAATAGTCCAAATTGACTTAACCACTTATTCACTGGGATGGCAGAAATAAAATATCATTAAATATTTAACAAAATTTTCAATTTTTACACTCAAAATTGGAAAAAGATATTAAATATTACTAACTCTATTAGACAGATATTTAAATGACTTTAATCTAGCAATTATTAATAATTTGTTTATCATACAAGTTTAATGAAATATATAAAAGTATCTGTCATGATTTGTTTTATTTAGTTTTAACTATTATAACTATCACTATGAATTTGCCAAACGAATTCTGCTGTAAGTCTTGTGTTAACCTATGAAATACTATAAGTACCACGGGATCTTTGTTGAAAAATAGTGTCTATTTTATTTTTTTCTTTAATTCTTGTTAATAGTTTTCATTTAGTTCAGTTTGTTCTATAGAGTTTGTTATACTCACCTGCTGTTTTTGAATTATATATCAGAAACAATTCAATGATGATTAAAAAATACTATATTACAACAACTTCAATAATAGATTTATTTGATATACTATTCATAAAACACCACAAACAACTCTGATACTGTATCAATACCTCGGTAAATATATTTCGCGCTATTTCCATCTATTTTATTGCATCGAATTATATTTTATGTATCCCGATATAAGCTCGCCAGAGCTTTCTAATGCTTTCTGTGTGTTTGTCTACTTTACTACCGCCTTTGTATCCGTAGAATTAGTTTCATACGTTTCGTGTTACAGTCGGGAAATGCAATAGCACGAAAACCATCGGAGCTTAACCCGTTTCCATGAAAAGTTGCACAGGTACATACATGGTGATATATAACATGGGATATACAGGATGCGAAGAAAATTTAATACCATTGCATGATACGAGATATAATAATAATGTATTCGATAGTTTGACAACAAACATGTGCGATGTCATGGTTCAGTAGTTTTTATAGAGTCTTATTTTGTTACCATAACGGTTTTTGAGTAATAAACATGCGAACATTATATATTGCGAACTGCATATTTGGAAGGCAAATTCACAGAAACTATAAGGGGTAGTAGGTACAAATCGTTAAAGCAAAAAAAAATTCACTAATTTTGAGATTAATAGGCGGGTATCACACAGTGGTCTTATTAAAAAATTGGCTAATTGGTTTTGATTTCGTACGTTTTACAATCATGTCAGATATTGAGCGCATTGTCATTAATCAGTTCAAACGTTTATCACGCATTCAAAACTTTGTTTTGTAGCTTTCCTAATTGTTTTGTAATTATTATTATATAAAAATAAGTCGGGTTTTCCTTCCTGACGATATAACTCCAGAACGCACGAACCGATTTCGACGATTTTGCATTCGTTGGAAAGGTCTCGGGCTCCGTGAGGATTATAGCAAAGAAAATTGAAGAAAATTTCAACAGAAAAGCGGAATTTTTCTTTCACATACATCGTCATCTCTGATACTTAGCATGTACTACAAACTAATATTTTTTGTTTGACTGCTACTCATTTGTTTGACAGCTACTCCTTGTTCTCTGCTCAGTTAATTTCATGTGACAAACCGGCATTGTGTTCACTGTGAAATTGTGCAAAAAATGTAAAAAATAAGTTATTCGTTTCCTAACATTTCAATTGGAAATCATCAAATCAATCACGTGTATTGTGCAAATTTTTATTCAATTACAACAGCAGGCAATTTTTTTCTTCATCTTTTAATCACCAAACGAAATGTTACATAAAATGAAACCATCTAGTGGTGAAACGAAGTTCGCCCGGTTTGCTATTTTCTATTAAAATCAATGAACTAATGTCAGTACTAGCAATTTGATTAATTTTATTGGAATGATTTGATATTTTTTCTGTTTTATTTTTCATAGTTAACTATACCATAAATACATTCAGCTACAGTTATAGACAATTAAATATGGAGGCGTGTGAAGAATACAGTTATCCTATGATAGCACCTTCTGTTATTATAACATCTAATTTTTAGGTAATTTGATGCAATAATTCATTACAGCTTCTTTTTTAAAAGCTTGAACAGGTCACATGCCAGTGCTGAAGTCCCAAAGAGAACCAAAGTATTTATTTGTGAAATATCTTTTTAAAATTTAATATTTCAGTATGTCCTTGTCTCAATCTCATTTTATCTTTCGCATTAGTTGCATTGTTTCTTTATAAATTTGTAGTTATAGTTTCTCCTTAATTAAAAAACTGTTTGTGGTAGACAATGATCTTGACAATCGAACTTAGTAGAAACGTTCGAGACTGATTATAATATCAATAAATATATAAGTATCATTAAAAGACAAACCACAAGTCATTATCCTCTACTTGTAAAGTTCTTCACATATGGAATAATTTTGAATTCCGAATTAACCTCATAATAAATATGTCTAGCCATTTCTTTCATTTCCACTTGAAGCATTTTCAATCGAACCATAGAACAGATTACAATGGAATCTAGTTTGCGCCGCGCACGATTTTAATTAAATCACGAATTTCCCAATTAATTGATTTATTCCACCTGCATGTTATGAGAATTAGTTTGCGGGTCATCTCACTCAAATAGAAAGCTATTTTATATCGCTAATGTTTCACTAGACCGTGCCTAATGCGATTTCAAAAGGTGTGCTTCATATTGAGGGTTTCAAACCGTCTGAGTGCTACTCTCTGCCTGCCCACTTACGTTGTAAAAGATAGAAACTTTAAACTGGAAAACTGAAAAAAATAAAAAAATGTTTGACATCTGATGATGTAATTGTCTATTGAACAAGAACATAGAGCGTAAATAAATATCTGCGAACAAAAATGAATAGAGCATAGAAAGAGTATTTTTGTTCCATAATTAACATTTTGTTCCAAACATTTTCCAAAACTTAAATTTTTTTATTATATAGTAATTTTTACACCTATTCTGAAATAGACAACAAGTATAACTGTAGAAAAAAATGACTTTAAAAATAAAAAATTTAAACAATAAACAATTTTTAGAATTGACATATGTTAAGGCAGCGGTTTCCAACCTTTTCTTTCTTGCGCCCCCCTTCCGAATGAAAAAAATATTGCGCCCCCCCTCCTTCTTATTTTTCTAACAATTTAATTTAAATATAATTAATATAACTGAAATTATGCCAAATAATACACAGTATTATAAAAAATATACATACAAACATAACTATTTATTATAAGAATTTTCTGTTTCACATAAGTAAGATCTCACAAATGGTGATAAAATTTCTAATTTTGTAGACTAGTCATATGACTGATATAATAATAAGATCTTTGCTTACTTCTGTTTCATCAGTAACACAAGTAATTTTAAAAGTGGGAAATATGTTAAAGTTATAAGGTTATTTGATACTAACTATACACAGTTCTAATCTTTTCATAAAAGCCGTAATCTTGTCTTTCTGAACAAAAGCACGAATTTGAGATCTTTGCATTGATTTATTTAAATCAAAATTTATTAAAATCTTTGAAAAATATCAACTAAATACGCAAATTTTGCGAGGAACTTTGTGTCCTAAAACAAGATTACTCCGTCTCTTTTGTTATCAGGTTATCAGCAAGAAATACAGCAATTTCTTTTTTGAGCTCAAACACACTTAGAAGTACTTTAAGTATTTTGCTGATTTGTTTTGGACACTTACTCAGCATTTATTTAGGACACTTACTCAGCATATTTTTGAAACAACTTCGCGCCCCCCTTGGAACGATATGGAGCCCCCCCAGGGGGGCGCGCCCCACAGGTTGGAAATCACTGTGTTAAGGGGTAACACCACTGTAACAGCCTAAAAAACGTTTATTTTTGCCATTTTTTGCGGCAGAAGTAAAAGTTATAAAACCTTGATTTTGAAGGTAGTTATTTATTGCACTTTAAAGTAACAAAATAAAATATATGAAAATGGTGGTACTACAGCCATTTGGTGCGGCAACCAAAAATTACCCTTGATGTAACATGAACTTCTTTTTCAATCTTGGTTGCCTGGCAAATGAGTTTGGGTGATCCTCGAGGCGACTTTTGTAATTGTCTGAATTAATCAGTTCGTAATGTTGTGCTCAGTGAATTATTATTTGCATTACGAGTCAACCAATGCTCTCATAATGAAAAACTTATAATTTTTAAACTAAACCAGATAATTCCTTTTTTCTTTTTTTCTCATGATATGTACATATGATCAATATCATCAGCCAGATACCCTGTATATATTACAATATAAATATACACATATACATAGGGTAGGGCAGGGCACAAAGGTCGAATTTGACTTTGACCAATTATATTGCGAAAACCAAACCAGATTTGTCGCAACAAAAAGATAGAGGAAAATGTGTTTTTCAAAATTTGTTACATGGTCCTTTTTACTCCATAGGCAAGGTAAAATGGGCCATGGCCAGGAGGGCAAACAAGTACAATGTTTTATTATTAGTTTTGAATTTTATGAAATAATAACTACATTATTCAACCAATGCAAAATATAAGTTGCATGTCTACATTTTGCACCGGGAACGCTGTATATAACCTTGATCTGGTGTTTCGTCAGAAATATTCATCAGTAGAGTAGGAGAAACTATTTATTTGTCTCTTTTTTAACTTAATTTACTTTTTTATTCACTATTTTTTATAGTTCAAACCAAACAGGGCAAATGTTTAGTTCGTCGTTTTACCCCGCCACGTGTAAGCTTTTATAATGGTTATATAAAATTAACAATACTTCTTATAAAACAATTAAATAACGTATAAATAAAAATTCTATTAAGGTCTCGTAAACTAAAAAACAGTGCTCACAAACCTACACATATACAAATTTATAAACAATACAATTTAAAACAATTTTTATAAACGAACCGTTTCCTTTCATAGAATATTTTTTCTCCTAGCGACATCTATATTTCAACTGGGCCCTATTCCTTTTCTTTCCTATTTGATATTCCGTGATTCATCTAGTTGACCGTGATAGAGAATTCAGACTCCGACGATCGTTGGTGGGGCAGTATAATGAACGACTTGTAACGGATAACACATAATGCTAATTTAGGTTTCCATGTTTTAGATTTTAAATTATAACACACTGATTATGAGACAAACCTAGTCTCGAAACGTTTGTAAAATTATTATTTAATAAATTAGTGCAAAAAAAAGTGTTGATTATTCATATTTCTAAATTAATGTCTATCTATCTACTCAGAATACATTTGATATATGTATATGTATATGTATATTATATATGTATGTTTCTATTACATGTGACATTGGTCGAGACATACACCTCCCAGGCTTCTCGTAAAATCGTCTTTATCTAATCCCATTGAACGGTCTTTCGTTTATTTCTCGTACTATTGTTCGACATGCTAATATTATTTAGTTTAATCTTATACGTGTTCAGTGTTCAGTATTCAAAGATAATAGTTCCCCGCAGAGGGCATTCCAAAAACAATGCCTTTGGGTAATAACAGTCGATTTGTTTCTTGTCTGAGACGGAGAATTTTATGGAAACCAACGAAGGTCTAAAACTTTTGTTAACAACGTTGCGGGCTTCGACTGACTGTGAAGTTTGCTTATGAAATTTCATATCGTTTGCTCGAGATACGTAATATTGGCATTTTTGTAAGAAAATTGTGTGGAATGGAGTATTCGTTCTAATAATAACCTTTGAGTTGTTCAGTAAGTTTAATTATTGTATCATTTGCTTGATGTCTACGTTAAAATTCTCTAATTCTAATTTCCAACAATTAGCAAAATAGTAACCGTACATATACACTCTATATATTAGGTTAGAAATAAAGTAAGTGCAGATACAAGTTTTGAGACATCAATTTCAATTATTTACTAGAACGAAAATACCAAAGTGCATTGTTTTAGTCAGGCCAAAAATGTTCATTTGATTGGACATATCAAATGAATTCTACATTCTGATGTCCATCTTAATTACGTGTCACTTTAACCAATTACTCGCAGCTGTTGCCAAAAACGTTATAAATACTTGTCTGGGAAGATTAATACGACCAACACGCAAGCCTACCTACGCTCCTTAGGATCAGACGAAGAGTAAACTGAAATATTATTATTTATACCCACTTGATATTATCTCAAAATCGAAATAAGACATCATAAGGCAGTCAAATTTGTGAAAACTTATTTCACTGGATAATACTAGCAAGTATAATCTATTATATAAAAATAAGTCGGGTTTTCTTTCCTGACTATATAACTTCAGAACGCACGAACCGATTTCGACGATTTTGCTTTCATTGGAAAGGTCTCGGGCTCCGTGAGGTTTATAGCAAATACAATTGAAGAAAGATTTCAACAGAAAAGCGGAAAACACTTTTTTTTTTCACATACAGCGTCATCTCCGATACTTAGCATGTACTACAAACTAATATTTTTTGTTTGAGTGCTACTCATTTGTTTGACAGCTACTCATTGTTCTCTGCTCGGTTAATTTCATGTGACAAACCGGCATTGTGTTCACTGTGAAATTGTGCAAAAAAGTAAAAAAAAAAAAGTTATTCGTTTCCTAACATTTCAATTGGAAACCATCAAATCAATCACGTGTATTGTGCAATTTTTTTTTTCAATTTCAACAGCAGGCATTTTTTTTCTTCATCTTTTAATCAGCAAATGAAATGATACATAAAATGAAACCATCTGGTGGTGAAACGGAGTTCGCCCGGTTTTCTAGTTATATAATATAATTTTATTTATTTCTTTTATTTATTTCTTTTCTTGAACTCATGGAACAGTGTGCACAGTTTGGTGTCGTCCGAAGCAAACCCATGACGAGTATATTCGCCAATCAATCGTAGAGTAAGTTACGATTTGTACTGAGAAATATACGTTTATTTTACAAAATTGAAAATTTTTACTAAATTTTACTTCTTTATCAACTTAAGCATTATATTATATACCTACTTATTAAACTAAAAACTGCTTAGATTCAATGAGATATTAAATATACATGTAAATGTAAGAAAGTAAGAATAGTTTTTGATGAAAAACAAAAATTATTTTCAGAATTAACCTAAATTAAGCTAAAATTACAAATTAATTATTATTATTATTTGCGACTGATCCATTAGGAGCATATAATCAAGTTAACTGTTTGAAAAATATCAGTTAATTTCAATACATAGCATGGATTTTTGGAATCATCATCTCATTTTCCTAGTTGTGGAAAAATGTAGCAACCAAGAAAATATGATTATTAAAATAACGACTACGCTAGCGAATAAATAATCTGTAGCTGTACTCAAACATTATTATTCCAACAAACATTATTCTATTGTTCAAATTAATCACTTGAATGAAAGGCGTTTAATTATAATAAATGCAGTTGTGCCTTTAATAATTATATATGTAAGCACATTTCAACGTTGTTACATCAAGAAACAATACCCGCGTTTTCGTTAAAAATAAAAATAATAAACAAACTTTGAATGAAACCAACAACAGAGGTACAATGTGCCTCATTAAAATTACAAAGAGTTGTTGAAACAACGTGCGATAAGGTCTCGACAATCATTCAACTTTTTATCGTGAATTTACTTCAGAAGTTCTTCGTAAAGTACATACTGTTTATTGATACGTCTGGTTAGTTTCGACCAGTGAATAATTGAAATAGACTTAAGAAATAAAGGAATAATTGAAATAGGCTTAATAATATATTTTATAGAAATATATTTAATAAAATGAAAATTTGTAGAAATGTATAAAATTATGTTAAAAATCTAATCATTTTCAAAAGTCTACAAGTGATGACAACATTTTATACCTAAGAACAATGTTGACACTACCGCAAACGTCGGGGTCACCAATGTAGAAATGTATTAAAAAATATTTTTTTTATTATTCATCATCATTTACAAAAGTCTACTTATCATGACAATATATTGTTTCACGATTTGGACGACACAAAACTTCGTCTACTGTTCGATCTGAGCGCCACAGTTAACTGGTTAATTAATATATTTCTCCTATTCATTTAGTGCAACATTTAGATATATTTATTACATTAAGCTTTCTAAATGCGAGTTGCTGCAATTGAAAACATGTTTTATATTCAAGTGAAGCAGAATAACATAAAGCCTTAGAAAACATTGTCGCGACGAATACTTACTATTCCTTAAGGATTTATTGCAGTACTCTCTATATATCTACTCTGTTATTCTCTTTATTTTTTCTTTTCACTTTCAAAGAGCACTAAATTTTTTGCAGACATTCTAATATTGTAGGAGCACTAGACAAAAGTTTTCGTATAATATGTTGAATATTTGAATTTAAATGAATGGTAGAAATCTATCTCGAAAATAAATATTTAGTACTTATAATAAATAAAACAATTTCTGGATATGTGAGCTAGAAATTAAAGAAAAGTACCAAAATAAAATGAATTAGTCTATTTCTGTTAAAAATAATAACAGTACGTAATTTCAATTCAAAATTTTTATATTTTTATATTTTTTATATTTTATATTTTATATTTTATATTTTTACTAAAAACACTATTCTAAAGTGCAAGGAAAGCGAACGCATCTGTTGCGTTTGTCACCTCAATACTGACAACGATCACACGCAACATATGCGTGCACACCAGTGAAGGTGTTGACAATATTTTACTAATGCTGCTACAATTTTCAAATAATACAATCAATTCCATCATTTTTATATCGTTTTTTTAATATAACAATAAGTGAATATAATAATATAAAATTAAATTAAACTTAATTGATATTGTTCCTTAAGATATATAAAAATCTTAAGATATATGAAATTTCTTCAAACGATTTTAAAAATAAATATAATTATTTTTAAAATTAAATGTACAAACTTTATAAAATCTCCTGAATTATTTATATGCTATACCAGTGGCAAATATTCTTTGTTTTTTTATTTCAAAATTGGGAAAAAAACAATTACCAATATTGCTCTATTTTTATTTAAAATTCTTATGTATTCTGGTTCACATACAAGCATTTAGTTTTGAAACTAAATAATTATTTTAAAAGTTAAACCGTGTAATGTTGGTTTTTGGGCAATAAGATATTTTTTTTAATTACTATATTTGTTACAACGGCTAAATAATTAACATCTAGTAACAATAATGAACAATAACATAAATTTAATTAAAAAGAATACAAAATGAAGGATAGAATTTTCAATAAAATGATATCCGTAGTATGTTGATATTTCGTAATAATAAAATTAGTAAGTAAAATAAATAAAATTTCTGAATAATAAAAATAATACTAAAAAAACAATAAAGTAGAATAAAAACAATAAGTGAAAGATAATAATAAATATAACAATATCAGAAATAATAAGATAATAATAATATAATAATAATAATAATATTAATATCAATATTTCAATTTTCAGTCATTAATAATACCATTAAAACGTTTATTCTTTTAATTGAAATTTAGTTTATTATTTGAAATGAAAGTCAATTATTTATGAAAATATAAATGTCTTACTACCATAACATTTCTTCTAAACCTCATATGGTCTTGTATTTTCTTAACATGGACGTTGTTATCTTTTCATCTCCAGAACGTTCAATTTTTCTCCAAGTCTATCTTATAAATAAAAATAATAACCATTCTTTCAATAGATATATCAATTTTTCTGGTAGTCGTAGCGATGCAATCAAATAAATTCCATAAGATGATGTTTTTGTTCTCCTCTTAAGTACCTGGTATATGCTATTGTCATCTGTATGGAATCGAGCTTCGTAGTCTGTTTCTAACAAAGAAGTATTTCGATCACAGACTTTCTTGCTATTGAAAATATATTCTCTCTTGTTCGGATTCGGTTATTGTGCCGTTATTCAGAAGCAAATAAACCTATTTCTGGAAATCTGTTTGTCCTCTAAGCAACAGCGATTGTGATATGTAGATCTAGAGAAGGAAAACATTTTCACAGAGGAAGAAAAAATTGTGTGAAAAGTTGGTTCATACGAATGAAACACGTTGTGAAATAGTTTTATAATGAAAAAGTGTCATCAATTTATAGATTATTTAATATTTTTTTACATTGAAAAGTAATATCTCTAAAAATAATGGTGCAGCATTAACTAAGCTATCTTTATTCAAACCAATTTGGTGCTATGGTATACCATTGTGGGGCAGTGCTCATAAGACTAATATAGAAATAATACAAAAATTTCAAAACAAATTTTTGAAAATTCCCTTAGGAGCTTCAAAATATGTTCCCAACTGATTGATTCATGTCGACACGAATATACCTACCATAAATGAAGTAATAACAAAAACAGCGCACAAGTATATAGAAACAAGTAATCAGTCATCCAAATTCATTAGCAAACTTCTTGATAACAGGGAACTATCCAAGAAGATTGAAAAGAGAAGCGCCACTGGATTTAAGCCATCAACTCTCCTGATAAAAAATGGAAATAACTTAATCATTATTTATAAGAAATTATTCAATAAGTAAATAGTTAAAATTATATAATTGTCAATAAAATATTGTGAATTTTATATCGAATGGAAAAAACAACTACTGAGTTGTTTTTTCCAACATGCCCTTGTTGTATACAATGTCCCTTTTCGGCGGACTATTGTAAATTCATCAAATTTATTGAATGTCCTTTACTGGACAGTTGTAAATAAAAGAGATAATAAAAAAACTAAGCAGAAATTTAAAATATAAAATGTAATTAGTACTGTTGATAATTTTCTATTTTCTCAAAATGAATATTTGCTTGCAAATCTACGATATTGTGTAATTCAAGTGCTCCCGTACTCTTATGTGATTTTATTTGTTTTGCTCATTTTAAAGCAAATTATTTTGACAATTTTGTCTTGAATTCTATCAGCTTCAGCAACAGTACTTTTTTGATAAAGGAAATAATTTTATCCAATAATATAACACATGAATCATGAGTTAGCCATATGTTTATTACCATAAGTTCATCTGCAACATCTGTTAATTTTATCATTGTTCTTGTGTTTTTTATGCATTAGAAAAGCGCATTTGCTGCCAATTCATAAATTCGTCCGCAATTGTCCGAACACATGCTGCTGTGAATCACTAACGTTTGCCGCAGAAACTTTGTTGCTCTTCATAATGAAGCACTTCGTGTGTAAATAATATTGAAATTGCGTTATGGTACAGTGAGTCAGTCAGGCTTTAGTAAACAAATTGTCGTTTTAAACACATGCAAATTAATGGATGTGTAATATATAATGGTGTTGCGTAAAAAAACTGGTTGCGATAATTAAAATACTTATTGTTTCATTGTGTCATATTGCATGTTGTTTTTTTATTTTTAAATATATGACACTATTGCCTTTGTTGCTCAAGCCAATACACACAGAAAAAATGTTGACAAAGAAATAATATTTTTTTTAATTCATTTTTTCTGCACTTTGAAAGGAAACAACGATCAGAAATTGTATGAGAAGAAACATTATCATTATATACACTAATAGAAAATGTATTTGTAGTAAAATATAAAACAACAGAAAAAATAATACAATAGTAAACAAAAAAATTTAAAAATATCTAAATGAGATCAGTGGATGTATTGCGCTTTAGTCTAGTAAGCTGGATTTCCGAATGCACTTTGTAGACCAAATGGTTTGGATGGACGTCGATTCTGGTTCCATCCAAACGACTTGCGAAGAAATTATATGATATTAGATTTTTGTATTTTAACCAACGATTGCTTATACCGGTATAAAACATGGAGATTTGTGCATACTATCAGGCCGGATGGTAGCCGAGCTTTTTAATTCTGCTGATGTTGGTACGCCAGGTACACGTCTGTCGTGATAAATATAAGCTTTTGATACTATAAGGTATAAAATATGGGCGGAAAAAAGGTATCTTTACCAGCTGCGCAGTAGCTTTGTCCGCCACTTTGGGCTTAGTCAGTCCCCATCTCATGTAGGATAAGTATAGAGGAATCGATGCACAAAATCTCAAAATGTCGTAAAATACATACTGTCATCAGCTCATGGTCTCTTGGTCTATATTTATAATTACAGATATATCATAAATTTCTTCAACTTTTAACCAACTTTCCTCCATTTTTATCATGGTTTTCTCCTTGACAACAAATGCTATGTTAAGACTATGTTATGGATTTATTTTCAAATTAATTGGTAGTAACAAACTGCCAAAAAGTTATGTATTTGCTGTCCAATCAGGCGTTTCACATATAAAACCTAACGTACAAAACACAAATACAAATATTATCATAAATGCATCTATCTGATATCTCATTTTAACACATGTGTGAAGTTAGGTTTTATGAGTAAATACCATAGACTTTCACTACATGGACTGCTAGTCCTTAGTTCTCAAATGTTTTTCATTTTATAAAGTGTCAAAAAATAGAGAGACTGTGGCGCCACTTAGTGAACGAGCGTTGCCGACAATCGTGGACCCCACACGAGATTGATTAAATGTTCTATGTTAAATGTCATTTACTTATGCTTAAAAAGCACAATTTTGGTATGAAAATGCCAAACGTATGTATCAATTTTGTGTTTTTTATTTTCCTCGTGGTGCATATATTATAATTAGAAACATTTTTGTCACAAAGCGTGTCTCATAAGACATATTAAAATTTGATTTTTTTTCTTAGCAGCAATTTAATAATTTGGAGCACAAGATTTATTTTAGGTTAAGCACGTGTCATATGATATATGATACTCAATCAATCGGGAGTGTTCCACGATTGTCGGCAACGCTCGTTCACTAAGTGACGTCACAGTCGTCTTCTATTTCTTGACATTTATTTTGCACTCCATTTTAATTTGTTGCTATTCTATTTCTCTTACAACAAATTTATTGTTAGTTCTCAAATTAGGGTGTTGCCGTTTATAATCTCCATTTTTTTCATTTACTACAATATATCATGAATATTCGTCATTATTTATACCAGAGGAGCCCAGACATGGCACGCTCCATGACACAATATGCATACAATGGACAAGAGTATATGGTAATATATTTCTTCTCAAAAGCACCACCCATCGGATTAAAGTAATGATACCATACTAAAAGAAAAGCGAACAAGTTTTTAAATGTACGATAATACGAATAAAATATAATGTGCGATAAGACGAATAACTAAATATTCCTATAAGTAAACTCGTTTGTTGCTGGTTCAGTTTCGATATTGTAGGTCAGGAATGTACGATTAAAATAACCAGACAAGCCGCTGGGGAAGAAGATAGACTCGGTAAGAAACTGAAGGAGTCTTTTTTATTTGAACAGTGAGGGATTTTGTGTATTTCATAGAAAATAGATAAATTAAATAAATTATCAAATCACTCAAACAAATATTTAAACCAATTGAGTGAGGAATGTTCTACTCGAAGATATGAAAAAATGGCTATACGATCTAAAATAAAATGTTAAAAAAGGAGATGTCTCATTGGAGATAAACTCTTCAAAGTCATAACGCCCAGAACATTGTTTAAAAAAAATAATAAAAAAAATTAATTAAATTATAATTGATGAAACAGAGTCACGGTTGAACGTCATTGAAAGTCATTGGTTGTTTCAAAACCAATTTTTGATCTTGCTGGTTTTAATGATCTTTATGCTTCTAATTTAAATCAAGGTCATACTCGTATAATCAAAAAGCATTAGTTAATAAATACACAGAAAGTAATAAAGCTTATTAAAAAATATATGATAACTTAGGCGTGCTTGAATGACTACTTGCTATATCTTTAAAGTAATGTTTGAACTCTGCCAATATCAATTATGCAGTCACAAGAATAGAGAAAATCATCATTATCAATAAATGCTAATCATCAAATTTTGGTTTATATCAAATTTGAGAATATTAAATTTTGATTTATCATCATTTTTAAATTATGATTTTTTTTTTAAATTTTGTTTAAAGCATTTAAATTTTGTTATATTTCTGTGTTTAGTAATAAGGTATAGGCGATTTGCAACAAAATAGAATAGAATTTAGGTAATATTTTCTATAAAATATTCATTTGTTCCCAACTGTTCAAAATGTTATTTTCATTTGGCTATCAAATTGTTTGAATTGTATTTATTCCTCATATATTATGATTATACACCTCTAACACATTCATATATGACATTATATTACTAGATTGTGATTGATGAGTAGTAATTCCAGACTAACTAGATATTCAGAATTTAAAATTTATTTTATTATATGCAAACAATACGTTCTCATGTTTGTCTCGGAATACTGAAGATAATATAATGAAATTGATATACATCGCTATGTATTTGCATTTGAATTATATAATGTTCTGTTACATGTTTTGTCTTGAGAAGACAACTTTTGTAAGTGGATTATAATTGCATCCGAATGTATTATTTCTTTATATGGAAACATCTTGGTTCATAATGTACGAACCCGCAGCTTCTGACATTGAGAATAATTTTTTGTGGATTGCACACAACTAATCCTATTCGAGTTAATAATGAAATTATTAATAATTATTAATAAAATTAATATGCCAAAAGAAGCAATAAGAGTATGGGAGCTAGCGATTTCGATATATTTGAATTGGCTTCACTGCATCTTTATTACCAGTCAATACCAGTTTTGCATGTTACAACTAGCCTCAGATTTTGATATAACTGACCCTAGGTGTGATTTCTTAACATTATTCAAGATAACTATTTAAACAATTTAGTAATTACAAGAATTGTTACACGTTGAGATTGATATTATCAAGGTATATAAGATTTTAAATACTCAGGCCAATCGATCTTTCATGATAGTGCAATTGTATATTATCTGTCAAAAATCATGCATCTGCACACTTCTGTATACTGCGTCGGCTATGATGACATGATCCAAGGAGATTTAATGTAAAATTGAAGATTTTTTGTTTTAATATCGTTTAAGATGCTATTGAAAAATTCCTACTACTACTCATTTTTGTTACAATGAGTCCCTAGCTCTCCTCCTTTCGAGAACAACGCTTATTCGATGCTGTTTTTCTGGATAAATAAAATTCTTAATGGGATTTATTTTAATCCTTGGTAGAGTGTAAACTTATAAATGAAACTAGAAGTTTAAAGAGTTTTAATTCAGATTTACGACGTTCACAAGAAAACTTATTTTATCAGTTGATGGAAGTACATATTTCATTCACAAAATACTCAGCATTTTGCATTTATTTTATGCATGTTGACTCATTCTTAGTACGAATATATACAGATAATCTAAATAACACGAAACAATACTGAACAACTGTGTAGAAGCAAATTGTTTGACATTAAAAAAAAATTAAACTAATAATAGTCAACAACGATATGCATATATGGACCAAAAGCCAACGAACTTTTTGAATAACAGTGTTCCTGCAAGGCTAAAAATTATTGTACTGGTGTTTCTTAAAGTGCTAAGTATAAAACTATCGTCTGTCAGTTTTCAGCCCTGTACATCATGGTCGTCCAGGCGTTTAAAAGTGTAAAAAAAAAACAAAAACTAAACATTTTTCAGTAAGCTTAAGATTTTTATACTTGCATCGTATAAAAATTTTAATTTATTAATTGAGAAGTTCAAAAATCATAATGCCAGGCTCTCATTAGAAATTATGTACGTTTGATATATTTATGAAGCCAATATTGTCATTAACACCTTTTACTTATCATACTTTTTAAAACGTTATGAACATGTTTTATTTTATTTTCCAGGTGAAGTTCGAAGGTCGCACCCAATATCTGTCTGCGGTTTGCATGGCCTGCCTGGAGGCTTCGAGCCCTGAACGCGTAATCCGCTGCCGCTTCTGCACCACCCAGTGGGACGGATCGTCCCTGGTTTTGGGCACCATGTACTCCTATGACATCTTTGCTGCAATGCCGTGCTGCGCCGAACGCCATAAGGTAAAATTATAATAAATCAGTGCTATTTATATTTAAATCCTTTCGCTACGGATGTCGTCCATGGACGACATCTACATGATTTGCTGTGTACGGATGTCGTCTCTGGATGAAACTTAATGTTAGTTAAAGTTAAAGTATTGACTAGGGAATGCAATACCGGTATACCGAATTACCGGTAAACCGCCCGATTTTTGGGCGGTATTTTTACCGGTATTTACCCCAAAAATACCGGTATTTTTGGTATTTTTACATAAGCGCTATTTGATACATAATACATTAAAGTTTAAATTTCTCGGAACAAATTTATCTTCGATTTCTATAATCGCATAGACAGCTATATCTTCAAGTGATTCTATAGGATAAACAAATGTCAAATATTATCTCAACTCGTCATTAAACTGAATGTTTATTGCTTTACTAAGGGCTACATAACGTGTTACAATAAATAGAATTGAACTGATAGATAATGATATTTGTTTCATCTTATGTAAAAATGTAACAGTTTTTTAAGTGATATTTGCGCCAAAATATTTTATATCATGCAGATTACCCCTGCGTAATCTTTATTTTTTTCTAACTTTATACATAATAATTATGATAATTACTAAATATTTTTGCTTCTTATTACAATTATAAAATATTATTTTTGGAAAATGTTTCGAAGTTTGAAAATACTATAGAAGCATCACATTGTTTTAAATTACAATACTCAACAATTATAGTAACTTACTATCTCGACAAAGTATTCGATCTTAAATTAGTGTAAAAAAAATATTTTTTTAAAATATTGGAGATTATGCTAATTTAACACATCGGATACAGACAATACAGTTTATTATAATAATGTAATATGATCTTTTATGAGTTTTTGGTCTTTCTTACTCATAAGCTTGTTTTTGGTGAAAAGTACTCAATATACTCGATAGTGATAATGAATTAATTAAATTGGTTATAATTTTGTTAAATTATTATTTAAAAAAACAAATTTATTGTTTTATTTTATTGTTTTTATCGTTTAGTTGAATATAGTAGTTATATATACATTTTTTTATATTTGTACTAATAACTTTCAATTTTGTTTACGTTTATTTGAAATAATAAAAATACCGGTAATTTACCGGTATTCCGATTTTAAAATGAAAAATTCCCGAAATACCGGTATTGAAATTTTCCATCGGTATTACATTCTCTAGTATTGACAATGCTAGTCTTTGATTGTAATTTATAGTTCAATAGCAAAAAGGTTAATAAATACTCTATCAAAATATTGAGTTCATAAATATGTTTCCCTAAACAATTTATCATACTATTATTTGCATAAAATGTGATTATCTCCAATTCTAAAAAAGAACAAGAGGATATTATATAACCTTGTACGTTATTACGCCATATAACTTGCGCACAAGATATATAAATCCTGCTTAAATACTCGCGCGTTTCGCTTTTTACCGCCGAATGAATATATCTTGTACTACGTTCAGTTTAATTTATTTCTGTAGCGCGTCTTTGTACGGCTATGTTTTGCGTTATTAAATCCTGAAAGTCGTATATGTAGGCACATTATCAGTAGACAATGCCAAGAGCAATATCAGGCGTACTTCGTTTCAGACATCAATGCATCAACCGCACAAAAGCAAAAGCGTTGCTGCTGCTTTTATTCGCACTCGACTACTGATTTGATTCTAGGCTCAACATTTGTGAAGATTAATTTCCAAGCCATTTCTAACTCATAATGCAAAATTTCATAGGAGTTCATCAATTTATAACGCTGTTTTCAGCATTTGTAGGTTTAATTGTAAATCAAAGTTCAAGCTTCAATAAATAGTAGTTCAAGTTCTTATAATTTTATTTAAACTAGTTGGTATTGGTATTTTGCCTTGAGGCAAATTACATGAACTTCCCGATTTGTGTAAATAATCGACTTAATCATTGATAGATAAATTAATTTATGAGTAGTTAAAAGCATTCGAAGTGGATTTAGTACGCATTATTGAAAATCGAATACGCTATCCCGGTCGGAGTATTTTTTAAATGCAAATTTTCAAAAATCAATAATTTTTATAATTGAGCTAGCTTTTTGTAGGACTTTAATTGTTTAGTATCTTCATCAAGCACTCTATCATTATACCAAGTAAATGGTCTAATTTTAATTTTAGCAAATGTAAAAAGAACTACTCATTTTCTCAAACTTTGATGAATTTTCAAATTAAACCACTTGTCGTAAGGCGGTAATATTTCAGTAAGTTCTATAAGACTATGATATATTACGCAAAAAAAAGTTCCAAGAAAATCGGTTTAAATTTTTTTTTAAACAGTTAATTACAAGAAAACGGCTCAATAGATTTTCACCTAAAACTATCCCAACTAATATCTTTCGAACAGTTTTTAATTTTTTAAAATCGATTCGGTAGTATGAGCTTGAATGTCGATGAAAAGTTTAACACTTTTTTCCAAATTACAAAGAAACGGCTCGGCCGATCGTCGCACAAAACTCAGAAACGCTAGTCCTTACCGAAACACATCGAATGGCTTTTAAATATTTGAAATCGGTCGAACCGTTTTTGAGAAAACGGCGATTTACGGCAAAAAATCTGTTCACATACACACACACACAGCATACTTTTTCCAGATTTGGGCTCATTCGATTCAGAATGGCTTGAAACGTCGAGAAAACATAAAATTAGCGATTCGGATATTTTGATGAAAACATAAACTTCTCCTTCGGGAAGTTAAAAATGTTCTGTTCTTGTTCAGTATTTTTCATTATTGTTAAAACTTTGTTGGAAATGCGGATAGATAGTAATCATATTGTTGCAAATCCAGCACCATAAAAGTCACTGAAAGGGGAGTAATGTGGCATCCTTGACATGTTGGCTTTTATAAATTTTATATTATAATCTGATGCCAAGATTAAATTATAACTAATGAATTTTTAAAACCCACATTTTATTAATTTTTTTCACTAAAATTTACGAACCATTCACATTTGTATAAACTTTTGTTAGTAAGGCATAATTAACATTGTCGTCCCTAAATGAAGATAGATGAGTGCTTGTTAGTTTCTATGTCTAGTATCATCAAAAGTGTTTACTCAGCTATCTCAATGTATATTCTGTTTTATCTAATTAGTAGACCATGAAGAGCTTACGCCCGAAACATGTTTCATTTATTTTCTAGCCGAAAAACCTTTACAAGCTTTTAGTTTTTGCTCGAAATTCTTATCTAGTAGCTTTTAGCAAGAGATAGATTGAATTATATTTTGATATGTGAGAATTATAATGTCTGTTACAAAATTTTAAGTGTATTTTATTTGCCAATTATTTTTATAATAACGTAATAATCAGTTTATTAATTTTATTTTATCGTTTTAACACTTATAATTAGTATGAATAATTAATATGCTTCATTTAAATAAATTAAGAATATTGTATAAGGTCAAAATAATAAATGATCAGAAATCCGTATTTAAATTGAATAACAAAAAGTATTATTTTATTTTAAAGAGCATTTAGGGTTATGACAAGGCCATGTTACGCTCCAACTTTCATATTATGCTACTGAATCATACTGAATACTGTCAAAATGTCATGTATTTGCTATGCATTCAGGCGTTTCACACATAAACTGAAACGTCACTCGTATGTTATGAAGGTGTATCAGAAACACCCTGTTAGGGGGCGTCCATTAATCACGTGAGGTTTTTAGGGGGAGGTGGGGTTTGACAAAAAATCACGAAATATCACGTGGGGGAGGGAGGGGTATAGCAAGATATCACGTGTATTTATTATTTTTATATTTTTATAAAAAAGTTCAAACATTTTTAAAAAAAATTAAAACTTTTACAGTTTTTTCACGTAACTAAAAATACACGTGATGTTTGGTGGGGGAGGGGGGGTAATTTTGAATATCACCAAATATCACCAAGGGGGAGGGGGGGTCTAAAAATCCCTAAAAACTCGCTCACGTGATTAATGGACGCCCCCTATATAAGATCGTTTTTTTGACACTTGTGCGGTTTCTAGGTTAGGTTTTCTATCCGACAACCTGAGAAATTCGCCTGACTGCACACCAACCACATGGCTTTTGTCAATATTTAGTATGGAAAGCGGCAGAATCGGTCCCTTACTCTACTTGCAATGTATAAAGTGTAGTAAGAGAAATTCATCATTATTTTACCAAAAGATGTCTCTAATTATTTCGCGTTGTATAAATCTGGTTCGGTTCGCGTTAGAATGATGCGATTTCTTACTAAAAAACTTTTCTGACAGTTTTGTAATTAGTTGACACAGTTTTGTTTGAGCCCTCGTCAAAAATGGACAAAAATGTAATTTCCAAGCCATTTTATCATTTTTATATTCCAGTAAAAACTTATTTACATTATTATCTTTAATATAGCAGTCATATAAAGAGCAGAAAAAAAATTGACTGAATTAAACAAAAAAAAAAATTATTTACCATGCATGTGAAATCTCGTCCATTCTATGTCTGCTTTTTTGTACTCTTGTTTATTTAGTATGATTGTTTGATGACACATACAATATACAACCATTTTCATCATGTTTTCCCATCTTTTCTCTTGTCCCACATATTAGACCGATCGGCTTAACTAAAGCGTTGATGGATCACGGAGACGGCCTTCATTGAATCACGGTTGCTCGTATATTTTACGTCTAAATAATATTTATGCGAAAATACTTCTCGACTTAACGATCGCCTTTTCTGGCGGACTCGCTCACCTCAATTACTTCAACATAATCTTTACTCGTCTTAATCGAACATAAATCGGAAACGTCTTCATGCAATTTATATCAACGAGGAACAGACGCGTAATTTAACGCGTTTTACTTCAGTTGAAGATTTATGCATTTCAGTTACTATTCGAATAATTGCTTGGTGTGTGCTATTGATTTATAATTATTGATACAAGTTCTGGACGATGTTCTCCAAGAACACACATTTGTACTTGTAATTGTTTAATATTTTCCAAAAAACTATTTGAAATTCCTACGAATAACAAGTATAAAAATTTTAAATGATGGGGTTAAATAATATACTGTATATTCGATACTCAAAATTTCATTTACCATGACAACTGAAGTAATACAAATACCTACAGCCAAAATAGTAGATATTAAATAGTATATAAAAAAATTTCCCTTAACAAACTACAGAAAGATATATCAAAATCAGAATAATCGTTTAGGAGGAGTATATTTACATACATCATTGCAGAGGAATTGTATATATATATAAGATATAGATAAAATGACCTTATAAATATTTGCTAGTTTTACTAACGTTTTCGCGACTATATAACATGAAGAAAGCCATAACTACAATCTAGTCAGATTTTGAATGTCATTGCCACAGTCTTATAGCAGTAATCAGTTCTAACGTGTATCGCGCCTTCAGTGCGATATTTCGAGGGTAGTTTTCTCATGTTTTTAGGGACTTATTTATTCTCAGTACTAGTGATATTGATCAATTACATTGGAATAATCAGGTATTTGGTGGAATTTTGATTACTATTTTGAAAAACATTTTTGTGTTCTTTTGGGCTGACATAGTACTATTCCGCAAGCACTAGGGAGTAGTTAATTCGAGACCAAGAAAAAAAATTCAAACCTGTCGTAGGTTCACTTTTAACTCCTACTCTAACTACTTCTAGAAACAAAAACAGACGCTTGGGCTTATAAGTCGTGTGCTGATGTCCTAAAGAGAAGCAAACGATTTGTTCATAAATGTTGGCTCTTCCTGCAGCTAAACAAAGC
This sequence comes from Ctenocephalides felis, assembly GCF_003426905.1. NCBI lineage: Eukaryota > Metazoa > Arthropoda > Insecta > Siphonaptera > Pulicidae > Ctenocephalides > Ctenocephalides felis. The sequence continues at coordinate 17,514,192 of NW_020539725.1, forward strand.
TTATAAGCTAATCTTATATATATATATATATATATATCTTATATATAAAATTCTTCTGTAACAATGTAAGTTTCATATTTCCTCCTAAACTATAATTCGGATTTTCATGAATCTTCCTGAAGTTTGTTCGGGAAATTTTTTAGAATGTTTTGATTCATAGAAATATAGCTAAATTGTAGAAATAAATAGAAAAAAATACAAAAAAACGCTTATCATTGTTTGCCCTTGAAAATATTTGAAGCTTAGTTTGACATTAAAAACAATTGAGGACTGTCATTTGCCAAACATTTCTATTCACTTATAGGCTAAGGCGATATTAGAATATAATAAATTCATAATTATGAATAAGGAAAATGTAATGTCTACATTATTAATGCCGAAAAGCAGCTGAGATGCGCCAAAAATTAAATTAATATAAGATGCAAATAATATAACAAGCATTTGACAAGTGATGCAGTCTGCGCATGCGTCTGACGTGCGCGTGGTTTGCTTTTGCTTGCAATAATTTTGTTTGCGCACTTTGCGAACAGATTCGCCGTACGAATTCGCGCAAAGGAGCGAGCCATAAGTGATTGCGCTCAAACATATTCAATTTGCAGTCGTTTTGCCTTACTATACTAAGTCGCAATACAAAAAAAATTATTTAGAAGTTTCATTGTGTCAAAAATTCATATGTTTGTCATTGGGTACGGAATATTTACTCAATCGAGCGCTTGGGGTCTGAAATTTTTACTGTTTTCCAATTCGTTTGGAATTTTGGAACTAGGTTCATCTTACTCTTCAGAAGTGAAAACAATTTAGACTCCTTTACCACTTCTCGGGTGGATGACATTTCTTTTCAGTGGTGTAATTTTACTTTTTTCAAAATAACGTTGGGTATCGATAAAAGAACTAATTATACGAGAAAAATATTTAATAATGTTTTTCAAAAAGGAAATACTTTTCAAGTTACTGGCTACTGAATATTTGTTTCTTTTTTGCGTTTTTCATCATTTTTTGCTAACACCTTCAAAAATATACATCTTAACGAAAATCATGTAATGAACAGAATTATATCAATTAAAATCTTAATAAATCGTTATTTTATAGTGTTTTAGGAACATTATTAGGCTAGATATGAAAATGGGTTTTTATAGTGCTCAAAATAAGCTTTAAAATGAGTACTTCTGCGTGTAAAATGAGTGAGCTATCATGCAGATAAAGGACGCATGCAATGTTTTTTTTTTTCATTTAAATCAAATACTTTGAGTGCCATATCCACCAAAATTAAAAATAATCGTATTCAATCTAGAATTAACTTGGTTTAAGAGATCTTGATGGATTCTAGAAAATACCACAACTTTAGTACAAATGATTTTCAAAAAACTCATGATTTCATGAAAAAAAAACATTTAAAAAAAACAACCAATTTCTCATCATAATACCTCTGAAAGAATACGTATAAAAGTATATATATATATATATATATGAAAATTCGAGGTATTTTTCTGACTAATTATTATTGTTTATTATTATTTCGTTACCCAAATATTGATAGATGTATGATTAATTAAGGAGCTGTCCAACCAGAGGTCTTTCGAGCCTTTTAACCCTTCGCCGTTTTACAATAAGAGAAGTTACGGTAAAACTAATGATAGAGAAAGTTGTAGCTCATTTAATCACCTTTAAAATAGTGTATTACAAGTTCTGATAAAATCAGAATTAAAAGAGTAATAATCCAATTAATGCTGTGGATGGTGACGGAGTGCAAATTGTTAAAAACATTGAAATTAAGATAAAGATTAGCCTATTTCCAAAATATCAAGTAAATTGGAGCACAGTAAAAAAATTCACAGAGCAATAATTTTGTTGATTGTAAGTTGAATAGAGCACATGTGAACAGGATTTGACAAATTAATTCACTTCAAATATAAACTTAAGCAATAATGTATATTGATTTATTGGAGAAAAAAATGTAATTTAGATATTAAAATTACTAAAAGCCAGTTAAAATATGGTACGAAATTATAAAAATTATAGGCAACATTATTGAAGCATATATTTTGGGTAGAAAAATAAAAGGTGATATTGCACCTTTGCCGCGAATGCTATATATTAATTCTTTCTGAATTTGTTGTACTTTTTAAAAGATTTCAATTTTCAACACGTATATCTTATGCTATAACCATAAATCACAAAGGCAGACGATTATTTTTAGTGTGATAAATTTGGAAAATCAATGTTTTAGTCGTGAATAAACAAAAAATCATTCATTTATACATCCACATCTACAGGTATGACTAAAAATACTATATAACCCTTAAATGCAATAAAATAAATTGAGCTATTGGAAATAAATTTGTTCTATAAATCGCAGTGTATAATTTTTAATATACAATTTTATTGAACATTTTTTAATATTTGTTAAATGAATAATTAAAGTGTTAACTGTGGGAATTGAGAACAATCATTTTATTTGAAATAGTTCTACATTCAACATCACTCATATATTGGTGTAAATAGTAATTCAAAAAACAGTTATTATTATTTTTAACTAAGCAGTAAATATTAGTATAAAAAATTGAAAAATTGTAGACATGAGTACAGAACAACGTCTGTCGGGTCAGCTAGTATATATATATATATAAACTACTATATATGGTATATATACATACGACTAAATATGATTAACTAAAATACGACTCCATTGAAAATTAAAGTACGACTGCCTGAAAACTGCGTCATTGCAAGCTTTTTTATCAGCTCGCCTTCAAAGTCACTTTGCAATCCTAGATATCAATATTTTACGACTTGTTTAATATCATTACATAGTGCAACACAATGCTTTACTTAGTTGTTACTGCGTATTTTGTGTTTAGAAAGGAATTTTATCAACAACTGCTGGGCTTATTAAGGATATTTCTAGCTTATAATGTTGTACGCATGGTTCACTAAGAATCTACGTTGTTTGTATTCTGACCCATACAATTGCTTTATAATATTATTTATTATTATTACAAATGGGTGCATCTTTCCTACTTGTCCGTAATATATGGACAAAATTGTTATTGCAACTAATTGCATTCTTTCTTAATAACGATGTTATTACAGTTAAAATAAAAGGTAAAAGACGATGTTACTGATAGTCATTAAATCTTAGATGCGTAAAAACGAACGAGACTTATTATAACATCAATAATTACATAATATTATTCAAAAAAACAATACCACGGTTTTTTAACCGTATTTCCTCTGCATTAAAAATAATATTTGTGGTTGCCTCACAAATCAGTTATGATATGCAACTATAAATTAATATCTTTATGTATCTACTGTCGGTAATAAATATATTTTTTGCACTCAACAAACTAATAGGAACAAGCTATTTGGAATTACGCCAGTTAAGTTAAACAACCTGGAAGTACGCTCTTTTAACTATCAATTGAAACTTGTTGTTGTACCATAAACTCTTTATAGCTATTTGTAATTCGCTATTGTTGTTTTATGCATAATGCAAATTTAATGCGTGGATGCAGCACTGCCCTTGCGGTGTGTTCTCATTAGCCTTGAATCGTTCGCGTTGTAAAAAAATATGTTCTTACCGCCTCGGCTCATAAAACAGTTTGCCGCTGTTGTCGGGCAGTATTTTTCGTTTTGGTACATGTGTTGCGTATGTCAACCGCTCAGGGCTTTTGTCATGTTTGCCGAGAGGGGCACATTATCCGGTATTATGAATACCGATATATCACAAAGTGAATGAACAATGGTCGGAGATGCTCAGAAAGCGTACTTGGATTAAGCCATGTCACGCAGTCTCTCCTCCTTATTATAATTTAGTGAGCTTCTTTGTCGAATTACATGTTGCAATGACCCAAATCTCAGAAAATAAAATTTATATGAATTATAACTGAAGTTTTTCAGCGGCTACTGATTCACTTGATTCGATAATATAAAATTTAAAAATGTTGCTTGTAAAAGCTTGTAACATGATGCTCAATCAAGATAAATTGCATTTCTTTTCTTTTTACACATTAATTTAAAAAAAAAATGATAAGAATAGACACTGTTAAATAGACCGTAACATTTGGCGTTTTTATGGCAACGCAATGTTAAGGCTTTATCTTCATGTAAATTAATAGTAAAAACTGTCAAAATGCTATGTATCGGACATTTTAGATATGAAACCTCACTTAGAAAATGCTCAAACGTTAAAAAAATAATCATAACTGCATCTTTCTTATGCATTATGTAACACATACGTGAAGTTAGATTTCATATATAAAACGCCTGATCGCACAACAAATTTATAGCATTTTGACAGTTTTTACTACCAATTAGCATGCAGACAAAACCGTAACATATAACAACGCCATATAACGGCCTTTTTTTTAAGAAATTGACCTCCTAATCTATACTATATTAAACTGTTAAGATGTAAACCTGCCAGCCAGGTTAAAGTTTCTAGTCTGATGTTCTGGTATATAATGATTTGTTAAATTTAAAAATATGATCTAAAAATTCACAATATAAAAACAACGTATATAAACTATTCCATCTAGATAGTCAAACCTCAGGAATTTCTTCCAATCGGTATTTAAGCACACTCCTAATTAAAGAAAAATCTGCAATAAGCAGTTTTCTTTTAGATTGAAAAGATTGGAGAATTTGCTTAGTCTACAATAAAAATTTATAACATGCTCGTGTGTATATTGCATTTATATGTTTAAAATGAAATAATAGGGTAATCATAAATGATTTTAAAATAATTTTTCATTGTAAATGATTTGTTTTAATTTGTTGTTTGACTATGCCAAAAAATTAATATTAATAATATTATATTTCTATTTTCAGTGTAACAATTGCTTCAAGCCTTTGCTCCATCCTCATCAGCGCTTGAACTTCTTCAGCGACTACAGTCATACTCTGAACTGTCCCTTCTGCCATGTTCAGGACACACACTTCGTGAAGCCTTTGGCTTTCTGCTACACCAAACAGACGTTCCCGCTTTACCAACAGTGGCCATAACACGATGCCTCGCCGACGGCGGTCCATGTGTCCGCCTCGGCGACCGCCTCGACCGCCACTGAAAGCAATCGACTGTACGACCGCCAGCCACGAGCCATAAGACCACCAGCCCGACATTCACCTATACCATTGCTACCTACTACACCGCCATCTATGCAACAGATGTACAAAACATCACCAATCGGCACAAAGACATCACCAATAGGCACGTCCAAAATATCACCAATTGGAACCAAGACATCGCCGATAGGGTTTAAGACCTCGCCGATTGGATTTAAAACTTCTCCTATCGGCTGCAAGACTTCGCCAATAGGTTTTAAAACCTCGCCGATAGCGTTACGAACCTCTTCGCCAATAGATCTCCCGGCACCTCAGCCGAGAATGCAGCCTATTAAGGCGGTGCCCTTGCTTGGAGGAGTGCTTCCAGCAAAAGCGCGGATTACCACAGTTGCTGATAGTTGTGCACAATCCTGTTTGCAATTATTTTCCAATGAATTCATGGATTATCTCAATCAGATAAGTTAGATTGATAAGGTAGACGAATCATCAAACCAGTTATTAGGATGATAACATACAGTGAGTATTTTCATAGTCACCAAATTTGTGGGATCATGAACATGGTATTATTAGTGATCTCTTGTTTAGTTTTCGAATGAGATTTGTCTATTAAACAGTTAATGTATTGATAATGAGTGTAATTAAGTGATCTAAAACAATTAATTGCTACCTCAATGAACTCAAATAACATCAAGAAGATTTTTCCTCAAACGGCGATGGTTGTATATGGCGATGTACTATGTATTTATATGAATTTATTAATTAATTAATTAAAAAGCGGTGAACAAACGACGGACTGATATTCATTAGCGGCATGGCAGTGCGACAGCCACGATTGTTTTAAAATAATTCAAATTCTAGTGTTGATAAGTTTTGTTCTGTTGAAGTTTGTTTTCGTTCATATTTTTATCTTAGTGCACCAATTTATATTTAAATAACCTATTATATGAAATATTTTATGTTATTAGATAATTCTAGGTTTGAATTAATTACTGAATATTTTTGTTATAAGGACAACGTGAGCGTTTTCAAACTGAACCGTTATGTTGTTCTTCTTAGAATATATTAATTTTTAATAAGTTAGGTATCATACTAGAGGTTAATATGCAAAAGTTTTGAATAAGATTAAACCCTATCCGCGTTTTGATAATGAGAAGTACAGAAAGTCGAAGAAAAACTTGTGTTTTGAAAAAAAATTGAGACGGGCGTGTCGGCAGTTAGATGCTATGTGATTCGCGCAATTTTTTTACATAAATTCGTAGTATATAGATTCTATATATATAAATATATATTGAAACATATTTAGTCGTTAAGATTTTTTCTATTTCTAATATTAGGTACATGCGATTTAGTGATGTGTAAAAACAATAAATTTTCTAATGTGTTTTACTTTGTATAGGATTTATGAAAATTTATCTCCATTTGTTGTTGTCGGTATATTGAATGAATTTTTGATTAGATAGTTGATACTACTACACATTAAGGTAATAAAGCTAAGAATTTATGCTGTGTGCGACCAATAAGCAGGCTTGGAATTACATTATTCAGGTTGTTTTTATTGTGTGAATGGATTTTGTAGAGATGAAGTACAGAAATGTATAATTATAACGAGATATACGAATTGAATAAGAATAATTCATTTCGATGAAAGATGAACAATAACTTTTTCAAGGAAATTAGAAAACAATATATTTGACAAAAAACAGACGACAGTTTGATGGAGACGAGCGATGGCTTTTTTGCTTATTCATATACACATGCGTATAGAAATATATGTCTCATTAAATAAAAATCATAGGTGTATTTCGAAAATTTAGGAGTTCTATATTTATATAAGCATTTATATTGTAAAATTTCTAGGCGTTATAGGTTTCTAAAATTAAAATTTAATCATAAGAAAAAATAATATATCATTTTTATACGAGCTATGATAGTAGTTATTAATATACATCTATAAACTTTCTTCGTGTTTCGAATAATTTTAGTGATTTAATGAATATACACATAGTTGCCAATTAATAATGGTATACCGATCAAACTTTAAAAGAACTGCCTCCATCGTCATCGTTTTTTTGTAAAAATTAACATTTATAAAAAATCATCAAATCATCACGGGTATGATTGTGTGTGAATGGTCGTAAGATTGCCGGATATTTCTTTTGGTTTTTCTACTATATTACAAAAATTTCGTTTTTCTGTCTTAAAAATTTAACTTTGTTTACATAAAAGTTAATAATCGTGCATAGTTATAAATGTATTTTATGAATCACAGATATTGAAAATTAGTCATTCAGGGATTCAGAAATGCCTAGCAGAACGTGTTAGTTCAATTGACAACATCTAAATATGCCAAAAATCATTAAATTGAAAATACACTTTAAAAATGGCTAAAACTCTAAATTGAACTACAATTCTCTGTCGCTGAAAAAATTCAAAACGTTTTAACTATAACTATATATCACTTATAATAATATTGTGGAGATTGATCAACTTTATATAAGTTTTTTTTTCTAAAAAAATTAATTAAACATTTCACTTTCTCATTTTTGCTGTTTGAAATCTTCACAACTTTATTATTAAAAATTTGCCAATTAAATTTATAACACTAAAAAGTAGGAAAGGAATTGAACTATACTATGAATTACTACTTGACTTACATAATTTAATTTTCAAAATATTTCACTTAAAAAAATAAACGTTAAAAATTAAATTTTCATATAATTTTATCATAACCATTCAAATCACGTAAAGTAATTCATATTATATTTTGATTCAAATATAATACAAAGATAAATATAAAAAATTTATTAGTAATAATTATATAAAATAGAATTTAAATATATATTATAGAAATATCTTACGGAATTATATATCGCAAAAATAAGAATTTTCGTCATTTTTTATTTTTCTCTATTTTGTGCATTGTTGCTCTGGTTTACTTTGTAAGCATAATTTTTATAAGGGACAATTATATTCATTTAAAAAAAGTCTCATTAATTCCATTATTTTACATTATGTATTCAATTCGTTGTAATTTTTTATGTAAATTTAACAATTATATAAAAGTGTGTAATTACAGTAGGTATCATTTTTTATCAATATTTACAAAGTTTACAATCTTTTTTATGATAATGAGTAATTGAATAATTTGTTTGCTGCTATTTTTTTAAATTAATACTGATTTTTTCAGTGAAGTACTATAATTTTTATTTTTATTAAATTTATTTCATTAAATATATTATTTTTTCCTCTAATTATGCATACAAAGTCAACAGGTGCCAGGTATGCATGCATATAAAAAAAAGATAACAAAGAAAGTTATCTCACTTTCAGATCATCTGATGATGAATACGTACAAAAGAAATTTTTATCTTTGCGATGACTTTAAACTTATGATAAATTAAAATATAATATACTACATATATCTTCGTGTTATATTCCGTCTGCGGCCGTTTGTACCGTTAATTTTGAAAGTTAATAAATTATCCAGGAAAAAAAAACAGTTGATGAAGGCGACAAAGCGATTTTCTTACAATAATATTTTTGGTAATCAAATCTTTAAAAAATAAAATTCTAAAATAATATAGTTTTTCATCTATTTCCAACGGTGCAAACGGACAATGTCGGATGCTTGGTTATTGTGAATGTTATGTACTGCAAAATTATAATACTATTTGAAGCAAATGAATCTATATAAATAATCCTAGTGAATAAAATTTCTATAACCTAAAATACGTCCGTGAAAAATCTTTATGCCGATAATAAATGAAATTTTAAAAGACAGAACCGATTCAAATAAATAAAATATTAAGATTTACGAAATAACCATAAATTTACCTCGACACAACAAATTTTTATAAAAAAAATAAATACGTTCTGAGTGAGTATTATATAGCTATAGAAACAACATCTTCCAATATATTTGATATAAAGTAATATTGTATATTAATGCCCATAGATATAAAAGCCTTTCCCAAAACAATGAAATAGAACGAATGTCGTACAAAAATATTTGCCAATATTAGGTTTCAGTTCACGGTTTTCTTGGATAACCGAATCTTTTTGAAAAATATATTTAAATAGTGTATCGTTTACAAAAGTCAGTACATAACTGAACAAATATCACTTAACTGAATTGTAAGTTGTCGATGTTTTCTCTAATCATAATCGTTTTAGTATCTACGAACTAGTGCTTAACTTATCTATGTTCTGTTAGTTTTAAGAGTAATTAATATTTATTGAGAGTTGATTGATTTTTAGTGGAATTGAATGTACAATCTACATATCGCCATCTTAAACTAATCGTGTTAATAATTATCATAAATTTTATGCATTCCCCTTGAATGTGAAAAATCTTAGTCATTTCTGTTTCTCGTTGGAATAAGTCTTGAATATATTATTTCTGTAACAATAAGTAGACTACGATCGTTGTATCGGGGGAGGATGAATTTTGGGGAAAACTTAAATTTAACGACATGCCCAGAGTTATAGGATAGTATACTACGATTAAGGGGCCAATTTTTGGATAAAATAGAAATGATATTTTACGGGTCTCTAATCGTATGAGTTGGTAATCACGAACCATTTTTTTATATTATTCTATTTATTTATTGGCCTTGCTTACATGGAGCATTTAGCCACCATCAATGTTTAATTTTCATATTTTATACTATTTTTTAAATTCAACTTTTACTTATCTTTCTATGCAATTTTAAATTAACAATACGAATTCTAATCAATTTTAACTCATTTTTTATCTTATTTTTTTTAATCCTTATTTCTTCTGGATTCATCTCCTTTTTTCTCCTACTAATACAATTACGTTTTCTTGTAAATCCAGTTGAAACTTTTACTAGATTCTTTTTTTTTTCATACTTCTTTGATATTTACAAACTTTAATAATAATGTATTCAATTACAATTATATCATCATTATAAACTTGTTATTACAATTTATTTTGTTGTAATGTGCCAGGGATAGAATCAACGAACTGAACTATTAAAAAGCTATGTCGTTGCAGTTCGATAGAGCGTTTTGCACAAGAAACCTAACCTCCAAAAGTCACAAACGTCGAAATATTATCTTTGGTTAGACGTATTTGTTATCAAAATGACAACAGAAAGTTGCACTTATGATAAAATTGTTATTTGAAATTTGTGCCTTTTGGAAGTTTATTTAGAGTAAAATGCTTGATCGCACAACAAATCCAAAAACTTTTCACAATTCCTGACAACCAACTTATACGATTATAGACCCATAATATAACATTTCTATTTAATCTAAGAATTGGCTCCTAAATTTATTCCTTGTAAACTCTTAGAGCAAAACGTTATAGTCCAGTCATTATAGTAAGTTCACCTCGGAATTCGAGATACCCAGCTATAAGTCTGTAAATACTTGTATATTGACATTAAAGGTTGTCTCAAAACCTGCATATGGCAGGTACACCCTACCATATGTGGGATTTGAGACAACTTTCAAGTGTCAATATACAAGTATTTACAGACTTACAGTTGGGTATCTCGAATTCCGAGATTCTTACCTAATTTAAGCTTAAATGACTGGACTATTACTCCTGCTACTTTCATCACGATACAACGAATTTAAAACAAAATTTAGTTCAATTCACTTTTGGCTCATTTTATATCAACGTTTTGAATTTGGCCATGTGCATAAACGGGCTGCAAATTTAATTATGATTTGGTATAGTGTACTTATTGTAGGTTTTCTTCGATGACTTCGACTTACTTCGTAAAATGCGGTCTTATTCTGCTCATAAAACCAAAAGTGAGTGAGTTACAGTTACAAGTATTCTACTCTATGTGCCAAACGTTATGGTGAGAGCAAACAAACAAAAATAGTATTTGAATGATGTACAATGTAATTGTTCTTACAATTTTTATTGGACATTAATTACTGGGTTTGGTTCATTTTTCAATTGATTTTTACTACTAGAATAAGATTGCATTTATTGATTGTTGTGTTAGTTCCGTCTTGTATTTTAAATAAATAGGGTCTAAATATTCACATATAACCTAATAGCATAATTCAGTTCTTAGTAGTTTCACTTTGTTTGATATCCGAAGCTTACCTCTTTACTGAGACAGATGCCCTTAGGACACGATTTGGGCAATTCTCAGTTGAAACCTGCACTGCCATTTGACATTGTGACAATCACATTTGTAATTTAACATTCTAGTCGAATTTAATTTCTCACTGTAAGAAAGAACTACAAAATTATTATAGTTAAGATATAACATCAATCGATTGCTGTCGATCGCAATATTTACAATTTTCGGTTACTCAGTGAGATTTGTAGGTCAAATGTTTGTGGCATGTGCATTTAAACAAATATCTATGAATATATAATAATAATTAATTTAAATAATTGTTTTCACTTCAAAAATATATATTTAAATCAATGTGGTAGATGTAGTATAATTGCTTAAAAAGTACAAATCAAACCCTTTGTTACTTTTGCAAATTTTATAATATTATATAAACATAATTTTCTTGATAAACGGAAGATGATTATTAAATAAATGATTGTTAATATACAAATACATAACTGGTTAACATTACGCGCTGAAGATACTGTAAAATAACAAATATTTCTTCGCGACATGCATTATTTCTGTTTACAGAGTAAATATTCGAACAATAAAGGACCAATTTACTGATAAAATAGACCGTAACAAAGCGTTGTTATGGCAACGTAAGATGGCATAACAACGCCATGTTACGTTGCCATAACAACGCTCTGTTACGTTGCCATAACAACGCCATGTTATGTTGCCATAACAACGCTATGTGGCGGTCTGTTCTAGCAGAGATTTGGCTCCTAAATCTGGCAATATATTTGGCAAACTTAATTTTGAAATTGCAATTACATTTATGAACTATTAAAATTTTATTCAAGTGAAATTTATACGCATTAAACATTGTTTTGTATATTCATTATAGTATCCAGCTTACACGAAATTAATAATAAAATAGTTACAACAATATACTAATGATACTAATAAGCCATATTTATGGATATAATATTATATTATAACATTATCATGCATAAGTCATATATAGGGGAATCTAAGGCTTCACATATATATACATAAACATATATTTGAAATGGCAAGGTGTATCCGAAAAGCGAAATTACTTTAACAAAACAAGTTTTGCTAAGGTTTCACGGTTCCTTTTCAGTCCACCCTGTGTACAATTATAGCATCAATATCGTGTACAATATTTTTCTTTAGATATGATTTTTTCTCTCTATATTAGCGACGCAACTATAATATATTTATATATACATATATAATGTGTGATTGTTGGTGTGAATGATATTAGTCATAAACTATCATCTTAGCATTTAACATTTAATATTAAACATTTACATATATTCATTAGATTAGTTTTAAACACGGCCTATCTGGTTTGGATCGGTACTAGCGTTCGTACAATCATTACTATTAACAAAGATCCGACAATAACTGATTCTTTTCATAATTTATCGCACTGTATAAATATTTCATAATAGGTTTTATAACACAGGTTCTAAAAAATAGTTGTCTGCATTGGGTGGACGACATATGTTTCCTATAGTTGACCACGAATCTAAGGCCAAAATTAGGGGTCAAAAAATGAAACGACAAAATCTCCGACCTGGAATTTAGTCATGTTTCTTTCATTTCTTGGCCTTTTTCACCTTAAATCACCTGTGCAAAGAATTTCTCAAATGTTGGCTTATTTGTAGCTACCAGCAGAACTTTGCAAAAATATTTTGAGGTAACTGCAAATATGTTTGCAGATAGTCTAAAGGAAACTGAGAGAAAATTTGCTTGTAAATTACTGCTGGTAGCTTCAAAAAGATACTAACAAGGAAATACTACAGAGGAAAAAAGGTGCAGAAATCCGTTGACAGGAAACGATAGAAATTATAAAAATTTTATGATCAAGCAGAAAAGTTCTTACGGTTCTAATTTATAGACTCGAGGTTTTGTTGTTCTCCATTTTTGCCGATTGGCTCCCAATTTTGTCTTTAGGTTTGTGTTCAGTAGTAAGAAATACATTAGAAAACATATGACTCCCAATACAGCCAACTTTTTTCTGGGCCAGTGCAATTTAGGATTATCTTTAAAAATATCGGTTCGGATCTTTGTTCATCTTAAATTATCTTTTGCTTTAGGATTAAGTTATATTTCTTCGTCTATTCTATAAAACTTCACTCTATCCAAATTTTCCTTCCTTCTTCGACGATTGTTCGAAAAGTTCCGAAGCATCCGAGATCCGCTGAGATTTTTTATAAATTTAAGAAAAATATGACGATTACTTAGCATAACTATAATTCGTGCGTTTACATTTTTATAGAAAACTCGCAAAAAATTGAAAAAAAAAATATTTGTCGGATATTTTATAAGATGAAATATTCTGACACCAATCTAAAGCATAATTCTAATCAAAATTGGAAGACTTAGTGGGAAAGACTAATATTTCTTATTTATTTTTGTAATTTGCTGAGCTTATATTAGTCTTTGAACGCGAAACAAGTATTCGTTCATTTAATATTTATTAGTACGTAGACAGCCTAATAATAATGGACATTCGTTCAAAATAATATATTTTATATCGTCGTGTATCGAATTCATTTTGTATTGAATTAAATGTTAATATTTTTGTAAATAGAGATAGCCTCTGTATATACTGAATTAAAGTGGTAACTGTAAATTTACATAAACGTTTTGTTCAAATTGAAAGTTAAATTTGTAAACAAAAACAAGTGTTTTTCAAACTATGGGCAAATTCTGTTGTAGATAGACCAATGTTATGGCAAGCTCTGTTACGCTGGGTTTCATATAAAAATGGTACTTAAAAACTGTCAGTCGTTTAAAGCAACTACATAGCATTTTGACAGTTTTTAGTACCATTTATATGATGAAAACAGCAGCGTAACGTAGCGTTGCCATTG